>NW_018397262.1:4178829-4252536 GCF_002168275.2 Theobroma umbraticum | reverse complement strand
ATTTCGTACTTCTGAGATCCCTTCCTCTTTCGAAAAACTGATTCATCCGGAGAGGTTGGACCTGGCTGAAGGTTCGTTTAGTGGTTGTTTCCCAATTTGGCTCACAAACTTGACCCAACTAAGATATCTAGACCTTGGGTTCAACGAATTACAAGGCCAACTTCCAAGCTCAATTTCAAGACTCAAGAACCTTCAGTATTTCGACATGGCCTCGAACAATGTGAGTGGTGTAGTGGAGATGGAAACATTACTAGAGCTCCAAAATTTAGAGATTTTAACTTTATCCTTCAATAATATGTCAGTGCTCACCAAATCTAGTGCGAACGCCACTCTCCCCAAGCTTGGGAAATTACGATTGGCTTCATGCAATATAACAGAATTTCCAGTCTTTCTACGCAACCAAGAAGGACTCAGGACTCTAGACCTTTCCTTCAACCACATTCATGGCCATATACCAGTGTGGCTATTGAAAATGAGTAGAAAAACTTTGTTCCTGATAAACCTTTCGCATAACTTTCTGACTAGCGTCGAGGTGTCTCCGTTAATTCTTCCTTGGACAAACCTAGTTCTTCTAGACATCCGCAATAACATGCTACAGGGCTCACTTCCAATTCCGCCACTCTCCACTATTGTATATTTAGTCTCCAACAATTTACTAACAGGAGAAATCCCCCCAGTGTTATGCAACGTTAGCTCTCTTCAAGTTCTTGATCTGTCTTACAACAATTTGAGTGGCATGCTCCCCCAATGTTTGGCCAACTTCAGCAAATCTTTGTCGATATTGAATTTGCATGCCAACAAGTTCTGCGGGCCAATTGCACAAACTTGGAAAGTTGGAAACAAATTACAGTATATTAACTTGGGCCGCAACGAGTTTCGCGGACAAGTTCCAAGATCATTGACCCGTTGCAGGATGCTACAGTATCTTGATCTTGGGGACAATCGAATCCAAGACACTTTCCCATCCTGGTTGGGAACTCTGCTGAACTTGAAAGTTCTCATTTTACGTTCTAATGAATTTCACGGAGCAATTGGGACTCCAGAGTCTGATCTTGCATTTCCTGAGTTGCATATTGTTGATCTCTCCTACAATGAGTTCACCGGTGTTTTGCCTTTAAATTACTTGAAAACATGGAATGCTATGCGAAGTCTCAGAGCGGAGCCCTTGAAGTATATGCATTCCACTGACATTCTTGTGTATCATCTCGTCTATAAATATCACAGTTTCTATAATTACTCAATGACATTTACCAACAAAGGTATAATAACGGAGTTTGCGCATGTCTCAGAAGTGTTTACTGCTATTGATCTTTCATGTAATAGATTTCAAGGTCAAATTCCGGAGGCAGTTGGGAATCTGAAAGGGCTTCAATTGCTCAATCTCTCCAATAACATTCTTGTTGGCCAAATCCCACCAGTCATAGGATCCCTGTCAAACCTTGAAGCATTGGATCTTTCTTGCAACAAATTGGTTGGAAGAATCCCTTGGCAACTAACGCAGCTCAATTTTCTTGCAGTTTTCAATGTCTCTTACAACAATCTCACAGGGCCTATTCCACAAGGTCGACAATTTGATACATTTGACAATAGTTCATTTGATGGGAATTTGGGATTATGTGGAAGTTCATTGTCAAAAAAATGTGAGGATTCTGAGACTCCCATCACTGCCATCATCGGAAGAAGATGAAGACTGGGTATCAGTTTTCCATTTTGGTTGGAAAGTAGTGTTGATCGGTTATTGCTTTGGCATGGTAGTTGGATTGATCATAGGGAACATCACCATCACGAGAAAAGATGATTGGTCCATGAGGACTTTTGGAAAGAAGCGATGGAGGAGGCCAATCAAAAGCCTAGCAAGGTGGTAAAAGAAGGGCGCAAGTGGCAAGACAATGAAACCTATCAAAGCCAGCATGCCTTGAGCTATCATAGGTGAAGTAGGTTAGCTTTTACTCGTTCAAAAAGCTCCAGCTTATGTAATGGCAATAACTCTTAATCTTTTTAAGCTTTTGTAACTTGTTATTATTAGATGTTGCCAAGAATATTCATAGATGCTGTTCATTTCTCAATGGAGAATGTAACTTCTATAAAATGGAAACAGCAGACATTAGATTAAGAAGCTCAATCCTCTCACTACTACACAAGCAATGGACAAAGAAGACTACAAAAAGATTCTCACTATTGGCAACATAAATAACATACAAGGCCTTGAAACCCAACCAGACTTTATCTCAATAGCAATAAAGACTTTCGATCCTTTTAAATCCCAAGTTCGAATACCATCATGCGGGATTAATTTGATTTTATATAAATTTGTTGATTTTTTTAATAAGTGAAAAGAAATTTATTAAATAATGAAGAGATTACAAAGTTAACAAAAATGTAAAAATAGAAAACAAAATTTTAATACAAAATATAGAATCGAGGTAAGAAATTACACATCATAAGAAAAAACTAAAAAAAATAAAAAGATCGTACTAAAAATCCAAAATAAAAAAACACCCAAAAATTACAGTTTGTTAATTTATTCTTCTTCATTTGTTATAATTGTATTAAGAATTAATAATTTGATCGTGATATAATGTTTACTTGTATATATACAATCTCATTTAAAAACAAAATCATATTCTGTATTATTACTTAAAAAAAATATTAAAATTCTTAGATACATGTTAGTTTTATAATTTGAGGAGAATTATTTGCAATATCTTTGCATATATTTTCTTCCCTTTTATTTATGAAAATGGTGAAATGATACGAATTAGCTGCTTATAACTAATCATGCATCTTGAAAATTTATGCAATTATCAAAGCCATTGATGCACCAACTTATTCATGTCTCTGTCGACCTACACCGACCAACCAAGCATTGTTTAGGGGAGGACACAGACCAAGCATTCAATTCCTTTTGATCAAACATGTTCAATGCAATGAACTAATATAATAACAAGGGGACCCTCAACCCATGTCCGAATGGGACTTTACATCATGAGCATATGCGGTTAAGTAAAAATCTTGTCATGATCAATTCTTGTGCATTGGACCTTTTAACTCAATTTTTTCAAGGAGAATGACAATATAGTAGAATTGTCTACAAAACACTGTAGCACCTATAAATTGAATATGATGTTTAAGTACCCCATGCTTTGAACATTGTCTAAACAATCATAAAGGGACCACAGATTACCTCGTTAAATTGACGAAAATAGATGTTACAAGTAATGAAAAGAACAACACATATATAGTATCTGTCACAAATTTAAAGTTTATCGAGCTTTACAATATAATGCAAATAATTAATAAAGTAAGTTAGTAAACAAGGTTAAAATCTATACATCTTTTGCATATGTAACTTTTAACATCTCATGTGTAATTCATCTTATGTTTGGGAATTATGAGGGAAATGGAAGGAAAGGAGAACAAATATCTTAAGGTTGCTAGACTTTCACTCTTTTCTTTTGCACTAATTTATTAAGCGTGTCTTGCAATCAAATCCTGATTTTTCAACAAATTACATCATTAATCTAATCAAGAAAAATAATTAAAACAAGAGCTAGACAACCCCCTCAATGTTGACCTTAATCAGCCTAAGCATGCTGGATAAGCGTTAAGTACTGGCAAACATTAATTCAAAGTGGTTGTATATTGCTTTACTATTATTGCTACAGACTTCTAGCAGTATGCGCAGGAATGTGTTGCTGCACATAAACTAATGTCTTTCAATTGGATATTTCTTCGTCTCAGAGTGCAAATTAACCAAACATAGCAAACATATATGGGGCTTTTCTTAGTACACTTCTTGCTCTCTCTTTTGCAACTCACTCTCTCAATTCCATCAGCGCAGCCACTCTGCCATGGGGGTGAGCGTCTAGCCTTGTTGCAATTCAAGGAAAGCTTTATCACTGATAAGAATACTTCCGCTGATCGATGTGCTTATCCTAAGGTTGATCAATGGAAATTTCAGGGGGGACGATTGCTGCTCACGGGAAGGAGTAGAGTGTGACCACGACACCGGCCTTGTGATAAGCCTTAACCTTAGTAAAAGTTGCCCCCATGGTTCTATCAATTCCAGCAGTAGCCTGTTCCGCCTTGCTCATCTTCAAAAGCTTAACCTGGGATTCAATAACTTTAGTTACTCCACGATACCATCGGCATTGGGCAACCTTTCGAGGTTAACATATCTGAACCTCTCTTATTCTTTATTTTTCTGGTCAGATACCTTTCTCAATTTCAAAGCTTTCCAGGTTATCTACTCTTGACCTGTCCGTTAATTTTGTTGATGCTACTCATTTTGAAGGATTGTTACAACTGAAAAGGCCTGATATGAAGAGCTTAGTACAGAATTTAACCAGCTTAACATACCTTGATCTTTCTTTGGTAGATGTATCTTCTCCAGTACCAATTGTCTTAGCAAATTTGTCTTCATTAACATCTCTTGGTTGCCATAATTGTAAACTTTTTGGCAAATTTCCAACAGCTATTTTCCAACTACTGAACCTTCCAACTCCTTGAGGCCTCCAAAAATAAAGAACTTGCTGGTTATTTGCCAGAATTTTACTTCAGCAGTCAGCTTAAAGTTTTGTCAATTTGGATGACAAGCTTTTCCGGTGAAGTACCGGCCTCATTTGGGAATCTCCACTCCTTGGAATTCTTGGCACTTAGCCAAGCCAATTTGAAGGATCAGTGCCTTCGTCACTTGGTAATCTCACTAAGCTCACCCATTTAGGCCTTAAAAACAATTCTTTTACTGGCGAGCTGCCTTCTTTTTTGTCAAACTTCACCCATCTGAAATTTTTAGCACTAGGCCATAATAAATTCCGTGCCTCTGAGATCCCTTCCTCTTTAGAAAAATTGATTCATCTGGAAAGGCTTGACCTGGCTGAAAGTTCATTTACTGGTTGCTTTCCAACTTGGCTCACCAACTTGACCCAACTAAGATTTTTGGACTTGGGATTCAATGAATTACTAGGCCAACATCCCAGCTCAATTTCAAGACTCAAGAACCTTCAGTATTTTGACATGGCCTCAAACAATTTGAGCGATGTAGTAAAGCTAGACACATTTATAGAGCTTAAAAATTTAGAGTTCTTGCGTTTATCCAATAATAAGTTGTCAGTGCTGTCCAAAACTAGTCCCAACGCCTTTCTTCCAAAACTTATCAAATTAAGACTGGTTTCATGCAATCTGACAACTTTTCCCGACTTTCTTCGTAGCCAAGAAGGACTTGAGATTCTAGACCTTTCCTTCAACCACCTTCATGGTGTTATACCCAAGTGCTGTGGAAAATGAGCAAGAAGACTTTGTTGCTTATAAACCTTTCACATACCTCGCCAACCGGCTTTGAGGAGCCTCCATTGATTCTTCCTTGGACTAATCTAATTCGGTTAAACATCGGCAACAAGATGCTTCGAGGTTCACTTTCAATTCCGCCATTATCCACAGTTATATATTTAGTCTCCAACAATTCACTAGGAGGGGAAATCTCACCACTGTTATGCAATGTTAGCTCTCTTCAAGTTCTTGATGTGTATTACAATAATTTGAGTGGCATGATCCCCCAATGTTTTGCCAACTTCAGCAAATCTTTGGCGACATTGGATTTGTGTGCCAACAACTTCTCTGGACCAATCCCTCGAATATGGAGAAGTGGAAACAAATTGCATTTAATCAACTTGGGTCGTAACAAGTTTTATGGACAAGTTCCAAGATCAATTGCAAGGTGTACATTGCTACAATACCTTGATCTTGGAGACAATCAAATCCAAGACACTTTCCCATCTTGGTTGGGAGTTCTTCAGAACTTGAGAGTTCTTCTATTACATTCTAATGGATTTCATGGTACAATCGGAGCTCCAAGATCTGATTCTGTGTTTCCTGAGTTACGTATTATTGATCTCTCGAGTAATAAGTTTACTGGTTTTTTACCTTCAGAGTACTTAAAAAATGGAATGCTATGAGAAATTTTAGTGGAAAGTCCTTGACATACATACATTTGATTATGTTGAACTTTCAAAAAATAAAGTGACGGAAAATGAAGGAGAGTAAAGAGAATGCTTAAGAGCAGCAAAGTGAAGAACAGAACAACTTGTTCATTGATATTAGTTTGCTACTTAAAGCTTAAGTACAGGAAATAGAAAAAAAAAACCGTAAGACATGAAATTAGAAACTGATAACTACCCACTAAGTGAACTTAATAGATAACTAAAAAAATAAGACTAAACTTAACTGAGTTTTATGCATCAGCATGTAATATCTGCTGGCTGCTCAAATAAACACTATCAACAATTAAAAAGATGCATTCCAACTTCAACAGATTAGCATTGTGTTTGCTGTGGAGTACAACTACAAATATAGAATGGTGTACAATTACTCGATGACATTGACAAACAAATGTGTCAATACGAAGTTTACCCAAGTCTTAGAAGTGTTCACTGTTATTGATCTTTCATGTAACAGATTCCCAGGAGAGATACCAGACTCAATAGGGAATCTAGAAGGGCTTCAAGTGCGGAATCTCTCTAATAACCTTCTCGTCGGTCAAATCCCACCAGTCATAGGATCCCTAGCAAAACTCGAAGCATTGGATCTTTCTTGCAACAAGTTGGTGGGAAGAATTCCTTGGCAACTAAAACAACTCAATTTCCTTGCGGTCTTCAACGTGTCCCACAACCATGTGATAGGGCCTATACCACAAGGTGGTCAATTTAATACCTTTGAAAGCAGTTCTTTTTTGTGGGAATTTGGTATTTCGTGGAAATTTATTGTCGAAAAAATGTGAGGATTCAGAGGCCTCGTCACCTTCATCGTCAACCTCGGAAGAACATGAAGACTTGGTACCAATTTCCCACTTTGGTTGGAAAGTAGTGTTGATGGGCTATGGCTTTGGCATGGTGATCGGAGTGATCATAGGCCAGATCGCAGTCACAAGAAAACAACATTGGCTCATAAAGATTTTTGGAGAGCAGGAATGGAGAAGGCCTATCAAAAGCCTAGTAAGGTGGTAAAAAAGTAATTGGCAACATGCCTTAAGCTGTCATAGGTGAAATTAGCTTATACTCTTTTGGAAAATCTCTGCTAAAAATAGTAATGATTTTTTTTTTATTAGGGGAAGGAGGATTTTTGAACCTTACTTTTAAATAAAAAAGTAAATGTATAAGTTATTAAATCAAATATTTAAGTATTATTAATTATGAAATTAGTATCCGGAGATATTTAACACGTTTTATGGAATTACACATACCATTTCAATATACTCTTAGCTGCCTAGCTATATATAAAGAAATTGAACAAAATATTATACTATATACTAAAACAAAAAAAAATTGAAATTATTCCCACAATAATGCTAACTTTTCTGCCTTCAATTTTTTAGTTTATTACGTAAATTAAATTTTTATCTTTCTAATTGCCTTCTTTACTTATTTACTTCTCATTTTTTCAAAACATGTCTAAGGTAACTTTTTATTTATTATTTATTTAATTGCTTTTTTTATCTTAAAGTTAAAATTTTAACTCTATGTCTTGACCTTGGAAGCCAAATCGAAACATGTCATGTATCATTTATCAATTCATTATTTCTCATTTAGAGATGTTTTTTTTAAAAAATAATAATAATAAAAGTAATCATTTATTACTGTTTATAGTCATAAATTAAAACAGTATAGTGATACATAAAGAATCTAGACTTGGGATGTCTCTGATGGTAAATTCTAACTAGTTAATTATGTTGTTTGAATTTGGACAATCAGTTAAGTCTCAGCTTGCTAGAATCTCAATTTTTGCATCAGCACTATATAACCTATGGTAGATAGTTAGTAGCATAGTGTTCCACACCACTCATTTTAAAGAGAGTATCACTCCCATACAACTTCATCTCTGCTGCACACTAACGTTTCAACCCACTAAAATTGAATTAGAGATTTTCAATCCCATCCAATCATATCATCCCACACCAACAAGATCAAATTGAATTGCTCAAGAGTCCACCTCCATTGGAATTCTGAATTGCAGCCTCTGGGTCAATCGAAACACCATGTTCAAGCTTCGCAAGAATTTATCATGTATATCTCATCATCATATCTACAAGAATTTGTCATGCATATTTTATCATCATATCAACCTTCCAGCTTATTTACAAGGTAATTAATTTCACTACTGTTCGACCTATCAAACACCGTTAACCACCACTATATACATTAAAAACTCCACCTACAATCATGGCTTCCACAATTTCACCTACTCAGCACCACTATTCAATTAATTACCACAATTACCACTAAGTAAATCAGTCTAACCTCCTTTGCGAGCATGTCCACGTCACTATTAGCTTCTCGTAAAATACGAGTTATCTTCTATTGTCTTAATATGTATTGTAAATTTTCCATATGTAGTAACCATTTTCTCAATCTCCAAAGAACCTCTTCGAAGTTGTTTGTCCATGTAACTGCATTTTTCGAGTCACAAATGAATGAAGATTCATTGAAAAGGATGTTTTATTATTTTGCCATAGGCACCAAATTTAATGAAAATTTATGGCTCCGTTGACCTACACAGGCCAAGCATTCAATTGATTTTGGTAAGCAATGTGCAATGCAGTGAACATAGTAAGAAGAGGAGCCCTTCAAGCCCAAGTTTTGGAAAGGGACATTACTTGAGCTGATGAGCTTCCAATTCTTCGCCCATTGGCCCTTAACTCATGTTTTTCAATGACAAGTCTATTCAATATGGAAAACAGTTGCAGCACTTGGTTGAATTTTCAGAGAACAATGAAAAGGGACGACAATGACCTTCTTAAATTCATGGAGACACAGCTATGCATGGGGTAGCGGAGGAGGGAAAGAGGTCTTAATTCAACCCTAAAACTAAGCTAAATGCAGCAGATATAGATCCACAAATGCCTTGAGGCAATTGACTGGACCACTTCTCAGTTCTCAATGCAACAATTTTATAAGCAATTTTAAATATTTGATGCATTTGCATTACAATTATAAATAAAAGAAATCACTAAGTTAACATAAGCACTTATATATATATAGATGTCAATTATTTAAATGCATATATGGAAATTTAAAATTTTTATTATTAAATAGACACTTTTTAGATATTGAGATATTTGGTTATATAAAAGCCATTTTACATTATTGTGTGGAAAATATTTTATATTCGTGAGGGTATAAGACAATTTACCTGATCATCGCATATATTTTTCATTAACGTATAAATTATTTTATAAATATTTTCTCTTCAGAACAATCAGCTCATGATTTTATAAAAAGAAAAAAAAAGAAAATTTCTTCCTAACGAACAAAGCCTTAATGCAAATGGGCTGGGTTTTGATTGAATTGGAAAAGTCAAGAAAAAAAATCCCAGAATTTGGGATAATATTATCCAAAAAAGAATGAACGTGTCAAGTAATGCAATTCCAATCAAAAGTCAAAACCGGTCAAACCTGGAGTCTCCGCGTCCACGTAACTCTCATAATCCACGTTCACCGTCTCCATTCGCCCCACTTCGTGTATTTTCTTACAAACGCAGAACTTCGTCTTAAAAACCAAGCCTTACCACAACAGCTTCCCCTCATAATTCACCCTATCCGCCACGGTTCCTTCAGTTTCCGGTGTGTACGGTTAGTCTTCGTTTCATTCTTGGATCTTTCTTAGCTTCCTATGGTAATTGAATTGTCTTTTCTTTTTTTCTTTTCCTGGTAACGATATGATATTGCTTATGGATTTGATATAGTGTTTCTGTTATTGAGGTTGCTTAACTATTGTGTTTTAACCTCTTCATCATATCATGTTGTTATGCTCCTTTCCATTTAGGAATTTATCCCAAGTCAATTGCATGTTTTTTGTGATTCATTGCTTAATGTGTTAGAAGTACAAACTCGAATGGTTTATTTGCTATGTCTATATAGAGATCTATCGGGTTTATTGATTTATTTATATCTATGAATGGTTTGTGCAGGTTGCAGTAGTTTAGTTTCTGAGTTGCCTGAAACAAAATGGACGGTGGGTTTAGAGTGCTTCATCTTGTGAGACCGTTTCTTTCGTTTCTGCCTGAAGTGCAGAGTGCTAACAGGAAAGTTCCCTTTAGAGAGAAGGTCATATTCACTGTGATCTCTCTTTTCATTTTCTTAGTTTGTAGCCAGCTCCCTCTGTATGGGATACATTCTGCAACTGGTGCAGATCCATTCTATTGGCTGCGTGTTATTCTTGCTTCTAACCGTGGGACTGTTATGGAGCTTGGGATCACTCCCATTGTGACATCTGGAATGATAATGCAACTCCTTGCCAGTTCGAAGATCATTGAAGTAGACAACAATGTTCGTGAAGATCGTGCCCTGTTGTAAGTATCTTTTTAGGGTAAATTTTGTTTTGATTTATAGTCAGTGACTGAAGATTGATTACTTTTTTATTGCAAGCTCTCTGTTTCCAATGTCGGATGGTTTCATGAGCTCCATTAGAGTTTTAGTTTAAAGGTTTCTATTGATTATAGCTTTAGAAGTGATGCTTTTGGTGTGCATTATGTGCATTAATCATGCATGCTTACACCTTTCTTTATTGCTAGGCAATAAAGGGGCTTGTATATTTTTTCAAGCTGCAGCTGCTTCTTTGGTTTCCACGATGTATATTGTATATGATGAATCCTTTTCTTTTTCCAGAAATGGTGCACAAAAGTTTTTAGGCATCTTGATTGCCATTGGCGAAGCAGTTGTCTATGTTCTCTCAGGGATGTATGGTAGTGTCGGCCAGCTTGGAGTAGGAAATGCCATTCTCATCATCCTTCAGCTTTGCTTTGCTAG
This sequence comes from Theobroma umbraticum, assembly GCF_002168275.2. Classification (NCBI taxonomy): domain Eukaryota; kingdom Viridiplantae; phylum Streptophyta; class Magnoliopsida; order Malvales; family Malvaceae; genus Theobroma; species Theobroma umbraticum. The sequence continues at coordinate 4,241,738 of NW_018397262.1, read as the reverse complement.
TATCATTGTTATATGTCTGGATGAACTTCTTCAAAAAGGATATGGTCTGGGCTCTGGAATTTCCCTTTTCATAGCAACCAATATCTGGTGAGTTTTTGTAGCTTTTTATTTTTATTTGTCTTTGCTTTTTGGATCTATTGCATAAGTGTAATAAGGATTCTTATTGTCTCACAATTACCTGGCAGCTGAGTGTGATTACATGATGTAAACTTTGGTAGCTTACAATTGCTAGCACTGAAAATAGATTTGGGTTATTTGCAGTGAAAACATAATCTGGAAGGCATTAAGCCCCACAACCATCAATAGCGGCAGAGGTGCTGAATTTGAAGGATCTGTTATTGCTATGTTCCATAAGCTTTTAACTTGAGAAAACAAGATTCGAGGTCTCCGAGAAGTCTTTTATCGGCAGAATCTTCCAAATGTGACAAATCTGCTTGCTACAGTCTTGGTTTTCCTGATTGTTATCTACTTCCAAGGTTTCCGAGTGGTTTTGCCTGTGAGGTCAAAGAATGCCCGTGGGCAGCAGGGCTCATATCCTATCAAACTTTTCTACACCTCTAACATGCCCATCATTCTACATTCTGCTCTTGTTTCCAAACTCTACATGATCTCTCAGGTACTGGAGTTTACTTGTATTGTACACATATGGTTGTCTATGTCTGTTGATTTGTTATATAATTCATCTAATCATTTGTCCCACTGCAGTGGCTGTACAAGCGGTACAATGGAAACTTTTTTGTGAATCTCTTGGGCCAGTGGAAGGAATCTGAATATGCAAATGGTCAATCCGTTCCTGTTGGTGGCCTTGCATATTATGACACTGCTCCATCAAGGCGATTATAACCTTTCCTGTTTCCAACAAATATTTTTCCAGCATGGTCTCTAATGCTGGCGCTTTGGTTGGTTGAATAAATAACTTTCATTTGGAATATGTGATTGTATCCTTCTTTATCTACCTATGCTGACACTTCTGGCTATGTTGTCCTGCAGCTTAGCCGATATGGCAACCCATCCTTTTCGTGCATTGTTCTATCTTGTGTTTATATTATCTGCCTGTGCATTACTCTCAAAAGCTTGGATTGAAGTTTCAGGATCATCTGCTAGAGATGTTGCCAAGCAGCTCAGGGTAGGTTATCTTCTAAGAAAGTCCATATTTAGGTTTACTTTGTTTTTGTGAACTTGCTTGTGTTTTTACTTCCTATTGTGTTAGGTTTTGGTTTATCCATGAGCTTCAAAATTTAAAAACTAGGAGTATTTTGTACTTAATTATGTGATTACATGATCTAATTTGGGAAAAAAAATTAAGACTGCTATAATTTTAATGATTATATTCTGAATATCCTTTAAATTACATAATTGGTAGTTGTATGGGGGATTTATATGATAGATATCTAATGCTAGGTGGACTCAGGTTCGAGTTTTGAAAGTGGATACTTGCCCACACACTTTCATTCAATTTTTACCAGTTTTTACTTGAGCTTCAAAGGTTATACCTCATAGCAAAGTTGACTTCAAAGTGTCTGGGTTGAGTACATTAGGAAAATGAAGTGTCAGTGACATAGTTGAAATTGTTCATTGATTGAATTTCAGTTATAAGCTAAATGTCTGCTTGGGATTGGACTTGAGCTACCTTAATTTTGGCACTATAGATGGAGCTGATATTAGACCCATTGTTGTGATTTTGTGTACTTTGCTCCTGTTCAAAGTGCCACTCCAATTTTTAATGAATACATTACAGTCTAGCAGAGAGTGATGTATATATTATATGATAGGGTGAAGAAGCTTACATGCTGAGATGGTATCTAAACTTACTTCTCTAGATGGTACCTATGCTCCTCAAAGAAGCAAACACATTCATTACCTGTCAACAAGTGACTTGTTTTTTCCAGCCAGCCTAGAACTATTGATTCCACTGACTACTGACCTTACCTTGTAGATTCCTCTATAGGAAATTATTGTTTGTTGATTACTTAGTGCTTGTATGTTCAACCACTATATGATGAATTGAGAGGATGAAATGAGTAAGCTATTTTTGTATATCATCAGCTGAACAGTACCAGATGGTACGAGGTGTCAGTTAGCAATTGGTAAACCAGTTTTGTTTTGCTGTTATGCAGGAACAAGAAATGGTAATGCCCGGCCACCGAGAGGCGAGCTTACAGAAAGAGTTGAACCGTTACATACCCACTGCTGCCGCATTCGGAGGCATGTGCATTGGTGCACTCACGGTATTGGCAGATTGTATGGGAGCAATTGGGTCAGGAACTGGCATTCTTCTTGCAGTCACAATCATTTATCAATACTTTGAGACTTTTGAGAAGAAGAAGGCCGGTGAGCTTGGCTTCTTTGGATTCTGAGACTTGGGGTTTGACTCGAGGGATGGTCGTGTTTACAAGCCTCCAACAATTTTGGGTAAGCTGAGAGATGTATTCAAGGCGGCCTTTTGATGCCAATGGTTAGAGTTTTAGGTAGTTCAATATGTTTTCTTAACTCATATTCTTTTAGGAAGGATTATTATGCATAGAGGGTTCTTATAATTTGTTGGATGAATATGGAAGGAAGAGAATATATGCAGAGATGAGATTTCGAAGCCCAAAATCTCCATTGTTTTTCCTTTTTCATATTCATCATTGTAAATTTGACTTTCAGGATCTATTGAAATTTGTAGTTTAATCCAATTTTGGTTTTCGGATCTATTGAATTCGAGTTTCTTAACTGAAATTGAGAATTACAAGCATCAACAAAAGAGAAACAAGAAAGAGGATACCATCATTAAATTTCATCAGGCAAAACAAAATCAAACAACTCAATTTGCAGGATATATTGCCATTGGTTTCCATGTCATAGTGGCTGCACATTTAAGTGGCAACAAAGAAAGTAGAAAAAGGAAAAAGCTGGGAAAAATCTAATAAGCCTAATTGTTGTATCATTACTATCAGGCCTATATTTGTTGAGAGACGGCATATTGTCCTTTAAAAGTGTTGCATGAATCTTAAAAGTTTTCTGAAAAGTGGGGCAGGAGATTGTAGCCTCGAGCTCATTGATCCAGGCCAATCAATAAGGGAATATTACTAGTATTATAATATCAACTTTGAATGAAATTTCTGGGTTCAGGCTTCTGCACAACATTATTCAACTTTCAGAAGAACAATAATGTTATCCACTAACTCTTAGATCAACTGTCTTAATTTTCTCTTTTTTTTGGTTCAATGCACTATGTTCTAACCAGGTCCTAATTCGGCTTTCCTCGGTCTCTGCTGTTATAGGCCTTCGTATATTCTAGATGAGTGCTAAGCAAGACTTTATTGGTAAAGAAAAACAATGTTTTGTTAATAAGTTGAAGAAAATAGCATAGGAAATCAACGAAGTAAGAACATAATCCCCACAGTCACACTTTCATCTAAACTGTTTGCTATCGAGATTTTCCACAATAGAAGTGAAGAAAAATAAAGAAAAAAAAAAGCAGCATAAAGCAGGAATTATGGTGGCATATAACAACCTCCATACCCACAACATGTCATAATTAGAAGCAACGGAATATCAGGAGATGATATCATCAAAATTACATGCACAAGCCAAGACAATCAAGGTAACTTCACTTGCGTATCAGGGTACCTTTAACTCCTCTAAGTTTGTCATAACAATTAAATTTTGCCAATAATTGGACATTGACATTATAGTACTTTGAATAAAAAGGGCAATATTAAAGGCATTTAATATATCGCAATCATTTCAAATTTCCAATTATAGAGCCACTTCCTTAGGGAAACAACAGACGAAGATTTTCCAAACAAAACTAACGGTGAACAAGTTATCTACTCGCTTGACAATAGAATAAAGGCTTCACTAAGCTAATTTTACATGCTAGAACAAATAAATAGTGGGACACAAGGCAACAGAAAGATCCTCACTAGTTGAAGAAATAACATACGCGTCATGAACTACCAAAGCAAAATGTTCAGAAAGACAGACATAAGAGACTTGATTGTAAGTTAGAGGATCCACGTATCATTTGCAAGTATAATGATTTAAAGATAATAGAAAATTTGACAATCTAATGTATCATCTCATCTTAAAAATGAAAGATCTGTTTCAATCTAGTGAAATGAGGTTGATAAATCAATAGAACCTTCCACTATGCTAAAAAGTGTATCAAGTATACAAAATACATGCTGTATAGAAATTGCTCTTCACAAAAAGTGGTTGGAGGCAGAAAAACTTATCATAGAGTAAAGCGCTCCTTACATTGGGGAAAGCCGTCCGAGAAAATAAACAGCTCTGCTAACCTCCATGTTGGTTGGTAGGAAACTTTCAAAACTGGTGAAGAATGGTGCTTTTATATCAAAACAAAAAAAAATGTATCAAACCAATCTATCTGCTTAATGGCTCTAACTGAACTTCCATTAGTCCAGAATTCTGTGAACCTTTTTGTGTCAGAGCCCTGTTAGGGCTTAAAAGATCAACAGAATCTTCTTCTTCAAGGTTACCCAAGACCCAGTTGCCCCTTCCTAATAGTCTGTCCCTCCTCCGCTGTCTTTCACGATACTCCAAATAAATGATCATCAATGCACCTATCAAGAACCATATAATCAAAGCCCAGCTAAGTCCATGAACATTTTCACCGCCATATCTTTCTCCTAAATGCTTCATTCCGCTGTAAAGTGCTGCAATTCCTACAACAATAGCACCTCTGCCAACAATTACATGGAAATACTCCCAAAGAAGCCTCTTTGAGGAAGCCTCCTCCCCATTAGGTGGTTTCTTAGGCCTGAGATACGCATTTACTGGTTGCACACAGGCCAAAAATATGGCAGCAATCCCAAACTTAACATGTAACGAGCTGACATAGAAACCCCGAAGTTCAACAACTGCAAAAAGAAGGGCAAGTAGGACAATTGCTAATCCTGAATACTGGAGGTAAACGTGAATTTGGTACCATCCATCACCCTTTACATGTTTTAAATATCTAGCTGCCAATATTCCACCAGGAAGCAAAATACCCCAAGCGAGGAACATCATAAATCCATGTACAGTTAACACTGGTCGTAGATCTTGCTCAGCCTCCGAAGAACCACGCATAAGCAGCACCCGCACAGGCCTTTGACTTGTGACAGAATGCATATTTCTTTCACTAAGATGTTCATCAGTCCACTTGGCACCCATTGCCCATATTACTCTAAGAGGAGTTGTTGGATCAACAATGTTCTTGCACTCTGGTCCATTATTATGGCTGCATGATGGCTTCAAGGGACGAGTGAATTCCATAGTAATGATGCCATTTTCTGACCTGCACCTCACATGAGTCAAATTCTCATTCGTTGGATGCACATTGGAGGCATCTTTTCCATCAATCCAATATGTACTTACACGCCCTTTTCCAATATTGTCAATCCAGCCCACGTAAGCATAGCTATTCGCCATCCCACTACCAAAACCTATTGCAAGATAGCCACTCTTCTTTACACCACGGGCAGCAAGAGATATCGAATCCTCAGACAATGTCCAAAAGAAAGTAACTTGTTGATCATCTAAAAACACACTGTTATTATACATATCAGATAGACCACCATCAACAACTTGAACTCTCCACCCCATCTTCTGCTGGTACAATGACTGATAATACACTTGATCTGGGGTGTTCCTATCAGGAGCCCAAACCAATACAAAAGGGCTTGCTAAAACTCCTTCTGCTTCTGGCCCTCCAGCATAAATAGTCTCAGTTGCATTTCTTGATGTCGCATTCCCACCTAGAGAATCTGAAGTAATATATAATGCAACATCATGCCCTGCCTGTACTGAAAACTTCACCGGCACCCCTCTTTCCACTCTCAGCACAGGAGCTTCCTTCTTATTAATATACAAAACCTTAGTCGGATTTGGCGGATTCGGATAGTGCAATGCCTCCCCTGTTGTAACAATAAGTGGAACATTTGCATCGGCAATAATCAAATCTTGATCCTCCTTATCATCAGCATCCAATGGCCCTAAACAATCATCAACCTTCTCTGAAACATTAAGCTCCAAATGTCCATAGGTAACCTTCCTCGGACCCCCATGATTTTTGAGGCAAATAATTAGGCCGAATACTATCTGGTGGTTTCATCAACCCTAATGCCCAAATAACCGTCATTTCCTCTGTAGGATTCACAGGCAAATCGTATTTCTCATCAGGCGATTTCAACGGTTTCCTAAACCTAACAAAAGAAACCCCATCCCTCCTATGTCCATAAATCAACCTAGTATTATTTACCAATATGTTTTCTGAGTTCTCATATACTACATCAGGACAAACACCTATTGCTGAACCATCCGTAGCATTCATCATGCATTCACTATATGTCGTAATGTAAAAATCATCAACAAACGGCCTGCCTTCCTCGGTGAAACCCGCCACTGCGACGTCAGCTCCCGACATTAGCTCCGTCGTCCTATTCGGATTCGCCCATCCAAAGCCATGTAATTCATCATCCCCGTCGCCGCTTCTAACCCGATCTCGATCCAATTTTCCTCCACGTCCAAACTCCACCTAACCCTATAATTATCAGACAAGCTCTTGCAGTTGTCCAACATTGTGCGTACCCGAACCGGTTCTGAACCCGACCCGTTGGTGGGGAGGGTTACGTGGCCGAAGTCTGAGTTGGTTATGCGGTCCCAGACGGCGAGAACGTTGATCTGGCCCCAAGTGAGATTGGAGAGTAATTGGAGCGAAAATGACGCGTTTTTGTAAGTCGTTTGGTTGAGACGGTGATCGGAGATGGGGAACCCACGGGTGAGGTTAGAGAAATCGAGGGAGACGGCGCCCCAGAAGACGACGTCGGTTGACCCGGATAACATGTCCAATCGGGTGACTTGAAAAGAGCAGTCGTCGAGAATTTTGACATGGCCTCGGAGTTGGTGCTGGACCATCGTGAAGTTCGATTCGAACCCGATTAGGGAGCTCGTGTTGGAGCATTTCCGACCCGAATCCGCATTGGAAAAGAAAAGTAAATTGGTTAGTAAGAGTAGGATTGGAAGGAAAGATTCCGAATTGTACATTCGGATCGGATCGCAGGTAACTAGAGGATCTAAATTGGGTGAAAAGGGAAATAAATATTTAAAAGAGAAGGCAGGAGCGAGTTAGGTGATGGTGGTGGTAACTCGATGGAGAGCGAGTGGACTCGTCATCTTATTGAAGGTTTTTGTGTGTGTTTTTTTTCCCTGGTTTTTTTTTTTTTTAAGGGGAGGGGTTGGAACTGTGGACGAGAGAGAAGACGAGGGGGACGATGGGAGGTGAGTGAGGGGCAGTTTCGTGATTTAAGTAAATATTTTGTCCAAAGATCCTATGCCTGTCTTTGAAACCATCACATCAGCGTATGATATATAATATAGATGTCTAAAGTTTTTTTTTAATTATATAATTAATTTTTATATTTTATGAAAATGGTGAATTTAATTTTATACAACAATTTATAAAAATTAAATTTATTAATTTTTCAAAATCGACAATATATGTGTTAAAAAATTTTATTATTATATTAATATGATATTTAACTGTGTTAGAATGATTTTTTTTACTAATGTCATATTGAATTTAATGATTGATAATAATAAAGTGATATTTTTTGAATGATATAATAATAGTATTGGTATGATATGAGTAAACATTGTCATATAATTTATTAATATAAACATGAAATTATTTCATTTGAACTAATAATTTTTAACAAACTTGATAAAGCAATAAATTAAAAAATAAATTTATGAATTAAAGAAAAAATGTTTTGAAATAGAGGAAAATTGAATATTTATGTTTAATAATTTAAAACAATGAAAAAAATTATAAAATAAATAAAAAATACATGGTTAAATTTAATATCACAATAATAAAAAATATTATATTAATATAAATAATAAAATTTTTTAATATTATTAAATCCAATACTTTATAGAAGTATAGTATTAATTTCATAATTTAACTTTTTTTTTCCTATTAAGCTAGTAAACAGAATTAAAGAAATATTCACCCCATCCAGTACGGATCGTTCAATTTCCATTGCGTACGGTTAGTATTCGTTTCATTACAAGATCTTTCATTTCCCAGTACATAATTTTCATTTTATTTTAAATCTTTTTCTTAGCTTCAGATGGTAATTGAATCGTCTTTTCTTCCTTTTTCTTTTTTGGGTAAAGATCTGATTTTGCTGATGAATTTGATTAGGAATGTAAGTTCTTTTTTTCTGAAATTTTTTGTTTTGCTATATTTTGCGTTGAAAATTTGAATAATCTGTGCTAAATATAAGGTTAAATTGTTCTAAGTAGGTGGGATTTTAATTAAGCATAGGAGTTTAGATCGCTTTTGGATGATAGAGTTTATGTTATTGAGGTTCCTTACAGCTGCGAAAACTGTTTGTGTTTCTCAAATAAAATTATGTTAAGCGTTTCAGATGTCTTTGTATCATTCTCTTTTCTGCTTCCAAATAGAAGTAAACTTTGCTGGAGTGTTTTGACCTCTTCATCATATCACGTTGTTATGCTCCTTTCCATTTAGGAATGTCCACAATGCTGTTCACTTTTAACTAATACATGCTTCACAATTTCTTTAACTGTTTCATGGTTGCCCTTGCCCTTTTAAGAAGATTTTTAGAAGGCTGTTTTAAGGTCTGGAAACTATTCGATGGTCTGGGGGTTTCAAGTCCTTCACTCAAATTTTGAATAATCAAGACGAGTTTCAATTCTTTTCCCCTTTCATTATACAATTTGGATGTAAAATATTTTCTCTCTTTTCAACTCCCATTGTTTCTGAGATGTATAGAATTCCAAATCTAGCTTTTCGAAAGTTGGGCACGGTATAAACTGGCAGGGGGCTAATGGGCCAAACTTGGAAATTATCCTGCATGAATTTCATGTTTTTCGTGATTCATTGCTTAAAAATGTTAGAGGTACAAACTCCAATGTGGAACAGTTTCTGTGTGGAGTATGGGGTGTTTTTGCTATGTCTATATAGAGTTCTATCTGGTTTATTGATTTGTTTATATCTCTGAATGGTTCGTGCAGGTTGCTGTAGTTTAGTTTCTGAGTTGAATGAAACAAAATGGAGGGTGGGTTTTGAGTGCTTCATCTTGCGAGACCATTTCTTTGGTTTCTACCTGAAGGTCAGAGTGCTGACAGGAAAGTTCCCTTCAGAGAGAAGGTCGTATACACTGTGATCTCTCTTTTCATTTTCTTAGTTTGTAGCCAACTCCCACTGTAGGGCATACATTCTACAACTGGTGCAGATCCATTCTATTGGATGCGTGTTATTCTTGCATATAATCGTGGGACTGTGATAGAGTTTGGAATCACTCCCATTGTGACATCTGGACTAGTGATGCAACTCCTTGCTGGTTCGAAGATCATTGAAGTGGACAACAATGTTCGTGAAGATCGTGCCCTGTTGTAAGTATCTTTTTAGGGTAAATTTTGTTTTGATTTCTTGCATTATTCAAGTAATTATAGTCAGAGACTGAAGATTGATTACATTTTTATTGCAAGTTTCTGTTTTTCTATATTGGATAGTATTATGAGTTCCATTAGAGTTTTAGTTTTACGGTTTTTAATGATTATAGCTTTAGAAGTGATGCTTTTGGTGTGCATTATGTGCATTAATCATGCATGTTTACACATTTCATTATTGCTAGGCAATAAAGCGGCTTCTATATTTTTTTAAGCTGCAACTGCTTCTTTGGTTTCCATGATGTATATTGTATATAGGGTGCATCATTTTTTATTTCTAAAAATGGTGCAAAAATGTTATTAGGCATCTTGAAGCCATTGGCGAAGCAGTTGCCTATGTTCTCTCAGGGATGCACAGTAGTTTATCTGGATGACCTCCTTCAGAAAGGTTATGGTCTGCATCTGGAATTTCCCTTTTCATAGCAACCAATATCTGGTTGGTTTTTGTAGCTTTTTTTTTTTTTATTTTCTCTGCTTTTTGGATCTATTGCATACGTGTATAAGGATTCTTATTGTCTCACAATTACCTTGTAGCTGAGTGTGATTCCATGATGTAAACTATGGTAGATTACAATTACTAGCACTGAAAACAGATTTGGTTTATTGGCAGTGAAACATAATCTGGAAGGCATTTAGCCCCGCAACTGTCAACAGCGACAGAGGTGCTGAGTTTGAAGGATCTGTTATTGCTTTATTCCATATGCTTTTAACTCCAGAAAACAAGATTTTTGGTCTCCAAGAAGCCTTTTATCGGCAGAATCTTCCAAATGTGACAAATGTGCTTGCTACAGTCTTGGTTTTCCTGATTGTTTTCTACTTCCAAGGTTTTCGTGTTGTTTATCTTTGAGGTCAAAGAATGCCTGTGGGCAGCAGGGCTCATATTCTATCAAGCTGTTCTACAACTCTAACGTGCCCATCGTTCTACATTCTGCTCTTGTTTCCAACCTCTGCTTCATCTCTCAGGTGCTAGAGTTTGCTTGTATTGTACACCTATGGTTATCTATATCTGTTGGTTTGTTATATAATTTTATCTAATCATTTGTCCCTCTGCAGTTGCTTTACCGGAGGTACAGTGGAAACTTTTTTTTGAATCTCTTGGGCCAGCGGAAGGAATCTGAATATTCAAATGGTCAATCCATTCTTGTTGTGGCCTTGCATATTACATCACTGCTCCATCAAGGTGATTATAACCTTTCCTGTTTCAAACAAATACTTTTCCAGCATGGTCTGTAATGCTGGCGCTTCTGTTGGTTGATCAGTAACTTTTTCATTTGGAACATGATTGTATCCTTCCTTATCAACCTATGCTGACACTCTGCCTATGTTATCTTGCAGCTTAGCTGATATGGCGGCCCATCCTTTTCATGCACTGTTCTATCTTGTGTTTATGTTGTCTGCCTGTGCATTGTTCTCTAAAACTTGGATTGAAGTTTCGGGATCATCTGCTAGAGATGTTGTCAAGCAGCTCAGGGTATGTCATCTTCTATAAAAGTCCATCTTTAGGTTTACTTTGTTTCTGTGAAATTGCTTTTGTGTTTCTACTTCCTATTGTGTCGATTTTGGTTTACCCATAAGCTTCAAAATTTAAAAACTTGTGGTATTTTGTATTTAAATTATGTGGTTACATGAGTTTTTAATTTAGGAAAAGTATATTAAGATGGCTATAATTTTAATAATTTAATCATCATTTTATTCTGAATAGCCTTTACATTACATAATCGGTAGTTGTTTGCAGGATTTATTTAAGTCCGTAGTAAGTATGGTTGTTAATGTTATAATATAGATATCTAATGCTAGGTGGACTCAGGTTCAAGTTTTGGAAGTGGATACTTGCCCACATAATTCAATTTTTTATTAGTTTTAACTAAAGCTTCAAAGATTATACCTCACAGCAAAGTTGACTTCATAGTGTCTGGGATGAGTACGTTAGGAAAATCGAGTTAGTGACATAGCTGAAATTGTTCTTTGATTGTATTTCAGTTATGAGCTAAATGCCTGCTTGGGATTGGACTTAGCTACCTTAATTTTGGCACTATAGATGGAGCTGATATTAGAGCACCCGTTGTTGTCTTTTTGTGTATTTTTCTCCTGTTTAAGTTTAAGTTAAAACTTAAACCTTAATCCAACATTTTATGAATACATTTACAGTCTAGCAGAGAGTGATTATACATTATATGGTATGGTGCAAAAGCTTACATGCTGAGATAGTATCTAAACTTACCCCTCTAGATGGTAACTATGCACCTGAAAGAAGCTAACACACTCGTTACCTGTCAACCAGTGACTTGTTTTTTCCACCCAGCCTTGACTGTTGATTCCACTGACTACTAATCCTACCTTGTAGATGCCTTTATAGGAAATTATTATTTATTGATTATGTGTTCAACCACTACAGGATGAATTGAGAGGATGAAATGAGTAAGCTATTTTTGTATATCATCAGCTGAACGGTACCAGGCGTTGGTTAGCAATTGGTAAACCATTTTTGATTTAGCTGTTATGCAGGAACAACAAATAGTAATGCCTGGCAGAGTTGAACCATTACCTACCCACTGCAGCTGCATCGGGAGGCATGTGCATTGGTGCACTTACAGTATTGGCAGATTGATTGTATGGGAGAATATATGCATAGAGGGTTCTTGCAATCTGTTTGATGAAAATGAAAGGAAGAGAACATATGCAGAGATGAGGGTTTGAAGCCTAAAATCTCCATTGTTTTCTTTTTCCCATATCCATCATTGTAAATTTGATCTTACAAAAAAGGGCTGCCATCATATCAAATTTCAACAGGGCAAAACAAAATCAAACAGCTCTCAAATTGCCATTGGATTCCATGTCATAGTGGCTGCACATTTAAGTGGCAACAGAGAAAGCAGAAAAAGAAAAAGCTGGGGGAAATCTAAAAAAAAATCTGAACCATTAAATCAGGCCTCTGTTAGTCTGGGAGGGCATTTTGTTCTTTAAAACTGTTGCTTGAGTCTTGAAAGCTTTCTGAAAAGTAGCCTGGAGTTGACAGATCCAGGCCAATGAATATGGGAATATTACTAGTATTATAATATCAACTTTGAATGAAATTTCTGGCTTCAGCTTTCTGCACAGGCATTTATACATCTTTCAGAACAACAATAATGTTAGGTCACTTGCTTTTTTGGGGTTCAATGCACTATGTCAATTATATAATGTTTTAATCCCAAATTGCATGAGAATCACACATAATATGGAATATAAATAAAATTTGATAAATCCAAATATTTTAAAGTTTAAAAGAAAAATGGAACTAACAATAATTTTATTTTTTGATATATATATATGTATTAGAAAATTTTAACTAGTCGGAGAATGTTATTAAATCATCGATCTTAACCCTCCTAGAAAAGGTTATTATTGATAAAATCAAAATTGGGTCACTAAAAAGGGGTTATCTATTCGTCATTTACAAGTTGTATTTTTTAAAAATAAATAAATAAATAAATTTTGGTTAAGAAATTATTAGTCTTTTATTTTGTTTTTTTTATAAAAAAATAAAAGAAAAAGAAAATGCAGTCACAATCATGTAGGGGCAAAATTATGTTAATCCCATGTGTTCTGCCTATCTATGATTGTGTTGTTCAACATTTTCATACCGTGAGTGGCGCTAAAATTGTTCATTTTATTTTATTTTATTTTTAAGACAAATTCCATTATTTCCGCTGCAACATCTCTTTTTCCTAATTATCCAGAAGAAAAATTAAATAAATTAATTATATTCTCCATCATTGTTTTCACCCTCGTTTCCATAGTTTTTTAATTTTTCTCTTTTTTTGCTTCTATTATTCTTTTTGTACATAAAGAGATTATTAGTCATAAATATTTCCACTCTTGTCAGGGAGATATTTGGAATTTCAAAATTTTCCATAATGTTATATCCATGTATATTTTTTCCTTTTTTATATACAAAAAAGAAAAGTTAGACATTAAATTAAGACAAGTCATAATTTTATACCACAAAAAATTTTATGGAAAATAAAATTGACAAAATACTCCAAATCCTATAGGTAGATTGTGATAAAATATGTCAAAAAAAAATTATTTTATTACCAAATGGTGGGGCTTCACAATTTACTTAACTCTTAATAAGCCATATAAGTGCAAGACTAAGTAGATTAATGCATCATCTAAAACATTTAAGACAAATTATTTATTATTATTTTATTAGTAATTGAGACAAGAGCTTTCTCTTTTTACTTGATTTTATTCTAACTGGTTTAAACAAATATCTCAACATTTTCACGCCATGTTTGATTCGTACAATAAAATAAATGAGAAATAAGATGATTATTCTGTGAGAATAAAATCAGTTAAAAATAATTATTATATAATTTGATTCATAAAATAAATTATTCTTATAATAATAAATATTATAAATAAAATTAAAATTAAAAAGTGTTTATTTTCTGGAGAGTACTTGTGCACTATTCAGTTTTAAAAAGTTTGACCTAACTAATATTTCCTTTATATATTTGATTGTTAGGTTTCCACATGCTCATCTAAAAAGAAAATTTTGATAGGAGAGAAGCATGGAAAAAGTCATAAAACATGATGATACACCTTTTGGATTAAATAGCCTCAACATATATATATATATAACCATGTTATGTAATTTTTATTAATATCTACATTCCTTTTTTAATTTATCATTATTATTATATTTGAGGTAGTTTTTATTTAATAAAAAAAGGATTAGAAAACAATGAATAATTATATATGTGCAACATTTTTCATTTAGTAGTATATATAAAAATAAAAGTAATAATCTGTTTTGGTTTATTTTTTCTAGCTTTGCTGTAGTATGGTTGTAAAGCATAATCTGTCATGATTGTATAATTTGGACTCCATCTTGTGACAAAACATTTGCATGAGGAAATGTTTTGTTTGTATCAAAAGGATCTTAGATATTGAATAATTGGTGATTGGATGACTTCCTTAAAATGTCTTTCCATTTCTTTTATAGCCAACTAATAGTCCTTCCCATATGCATAATGTCTTTGTTGGTGTTGATGGGGAAAATGACATTTTCTCAATACATTTATTTATTTATTAGTTTATAAATTCTTTCTTTCAAAAATCCCAAAATAAAAATAAAAAATAATTTAATTACAAGGAATCACTCCCTCAACAAAGTGTGATCCAATTCATTCACTCTTGTATGCAATATATCACTTTCATCATGGTTGGCTTCCTAATATCATATTCTCATAAAACACATTTTCTTTGGAGGGGGCCATGGTTTTTGTTCATATTATAAGAACAAGAAGGAAGATAAAAGTCAAAACCCTCAAAACCCAAATAAATAGATCTTCCACTTTCTTGATTTGGCCTTTAAATGTCATTTTCAAGGGAAAAATGATTTCAATTGTATTCTAAGATTGAGACTAAATATAAAATTTCTTTAAGAAAGATCTAAAAAGAAATGGGCAAAGTATCTGTTCTTATCTTTGGCTTTAAACATCTTGGGGCCCCTCTATGATGTGAAAGACTTGCCATTTTCCTTTTCCTAAGATAACAACCACATAATAGATTTGTGGTTTTTGGTTGACCACAACCTAATCATCATCAAAGATTAAAGCAAAAGGATCATATAGTTATTTATTTTTACCCATGATTTGAAGTTTTAAAGCATGTTTCAAGGGGCCCATAAGAGAAAATATGCAGAGATATAGAGTATGATTAAGACACCAAAGGCAAACCTAAATTATGTTTAGTTAATCTCATTAAACATGGCATTATTTCTGCTAGCCCTAAGCTTGATAAGACATGAATATATCTTCACTTGACTTTGGGGGGGAGAGAAATTATAGTCTCTCTACTAATGTTGGGGTTATGGATTTGGAACAATAATTAAATTTTGGTGCTTTGCTCTTTTGTCTGTCCAATTTATTTTTATCATTCAATTATGAAAAATAATTTTTTTAATTATCAATATTTATAAATGTTATCATTTCGTCAATAAAAGATTTTTTAAATAACATTGCCTGTTATAGCATCGTATCTACTAATTTTATCGTATAACAATTAAATTTATTTTTAAAAAAATTTATTAACATATAAACATGTCACGTGACAATGGAGTTGACATAGATTCATCACTTGACAAATTTTGAGCATGTAAAATGTTATATAAGATATTTTTTTTTATTTTTAACGATTGAATGATTAATAATAAATACTTGTGATGAAAAAAATTAAGAAAATAAACAATGGTGAATTCTAGAACTTGAAATTTTAAACATTTTATACTGTTAACATCAATGCATGAAATTGACATGTTTCATGTTCAAAATCATAGTCTAAACATCATATTAAGGTGAGTCAGCAAAACGTATTAATCCGAAAGCAACATCTATTTTTTTTTTCCCAAAAGAAGGAAATGCCTAAGCTTTTCCATTCTTATTTCAACCTTTATGAAAATAGAAAAATATTGTTTAGAGGATTAGATTGATAAACAAACATTGTATTAGAAAACTTATAGATGGTGAATTGGACTGATAAACAAACATGGTTAGACTTAAGACCAACCCAAGTTTATTTTATAGTTTTTAATTAAGCCTTTATAATGTTACATTTCACTTACCAAATCCCATAGATATCCACCTACACCCCAACTCTCCTTTCTCATTTTCAAGATTTTCCATTGCAGAGGTAGTAATTAGCACTGGTTTAGTTTACTAATAATTTCTTCTTTTGCCCTGTTTTTTAAGAAATGGGTAAATAGGGAAAGAGAAGGGAAAATTAGATGATTTATAAGAGTTAGTTCCTTTCTTGTTTTTCCAATTTTAACATGTTCTGGTTACTTACACTATCACTTTTCTAAAAATAGTAACTTCTTCTTAAGACCAAAAAAAAATAAAATAGTAAGTTAAATTACTACCAAGTGATTGGTTCTTGATGCTAAAATGTAATGTCGCAACGGATTTGTGTATGATATAATGTTTTAAAAAATTTTGAAATTCTTTATGAAAATTTGAATAAAATTTTATCTTTTATAAAAATTGATTAAGTTTTAATATTTTTATTTTAAATTAAATAAATTTTTATAATTAATTATTAATTAATTATTATTAATCAAAACAGTTATTTATCATTTTACTTTCACGTGGTATTGATGTGATGTTAATATGAAAAATAAAAATGTCATGTGCATATATTATTATGTCATATCAATATGTTATATCACCATTCAATATTATATGTATACATATCATGTTAGCATCACATGACTGACAAATGATATTTTTATTGACCATAATTAATCAATTCTTAATTATAAAGATTTATTTGAAATAAAATAAAAATACATGTATTTCATTAAATTAATACAAAAATAAAAAATTATTTAATTTTTTAAAAATAATTTTATTTATATATTTTGAAAAATACACAAAGGGTTGAATTACAAAATTGTTTGTACAGTTGTATGAAAAAACAAAATTATTTTCTTGCACTTTACATGACCCTGAACTCATAAATTTGTGTTGTCAATTTTCATATACCTACCTTCTCCAACCACAACCACAATACACAGAGAACAAAAATAACTCTCATTTATGGACTTATATATATATATATATATATATATATATAATTTCTAAATTATGAGGAAATAAATGTGTTTTTGTTAAATTTATTAAACAGTTCAATTCGAATAAACTTTAATAAGATAAAATATTTAATCCCTCATATAAAAAAATGCAAATATTTTCTGATTTTGAATCGTACTTAAGGAAGAAGAGAAGATTAAAAATTTGAAACATGATTAATCTAAAAAACTATTAGGGATTAAAAAAAAGTTTAATAAAGTTTAATATTTTAGATAACATTAAAGAAAATTAATTGTCAATTTTTTTTAATTTGGTAAAAATACGATGAAAAGCCGGTATTGGACATCCCAAATGGGAACACAACACTCCACGACTCTCGAGAATCAGGATGCCAGTTGGACGTATTTGATCTGTCCAAGAATCTGCCGTCCTTGGGGCCACCTAAACTTTCCTGTCTTCCCACTACTCGCAACGTGGCATTCATCTAACGCACTCTCACTCATTCCAAAACTCCAAGAAGGAACACCCAAAACAATCCTCCCAACTCCGAATCTCCACCGTCCATTGCCCTTTTCAAAAAAAAATCTTACGTACGTCAGATGTACTAGCTTAATTCCCAAGATTACCCCTCCTGGGTTTCACAATCTCCTTGCCCTTACTGATCCTAACGGATATGTGATATCGGAAAAAAGAAGGGGTAAAAAAGTAATATAGTAAATCACCGAAAATGACCCAATGCTGGGTAGCTTTTTAATTCCCAATGCCTCCCGTGTTTAGACAGAACCCCTTGCGTTTTTGTCCCTTTTTGTCTTTTCACTTCCATCCCTACCAGGCTCCCATTTTTTCTTTCTGCAACATCAAATCAAAAAGTTGATATCAGCTCAAAGAAGGAAAATTTTGATCATAAATTTGAAGAAAGATTTTGTTTGCATTGGGGACGTTTCGTTGGTTGGTTTTAATCATTTCAAGTTGAAGGAGAGAGATTTTTTCTTTTCTATGTTCCTTTCTGTTTGCTAATTGTATGATAAACGGGACTTCCGTTTAAGGTAAGTTGGAAATTTTAATAAAGATTTTTACGTTTATGGGTTCTGTTTATTGTGTTTCCATTTTTTGGTTGATATTCTTTCCATTTTTTGTTTTTTTTTCCTATTTAAACAGGTTTCAAAGTTGGGTTGTTCAAAATATTACTATATATAAAGGTTTGTGCTAGTATTGATAATAGATTTTTTTTTTGGTTATATAAAGTCTGAATATTTGAGGTTTTTAATTTATTCATCTGTTCTTCATTGGGGAGCTCCTGGTTAGTGCTCTTTGTTTTCCCCAGTTTCTCACTTTGTTTTGAATGTTAAAGAACAGCCTTTGAAGCTTTTTTTGTTCATCTAGAAAATTTGTTTATTCAATTTTTACTTCTTTTGTTGCCATTTTCCTGCTTCTAATCTGGGTTTCAGTTGCTTTTATTTGGTTTTCTTGACTTTCTTTTCTATTTTCTGTTTGTTTATCAGGTCTCAGCTTCTGGGTTTTCTTCATTTCCATTTTTCTTCCAAAATTTTCTTCTGTTCCTCAATAGTCAACGTTCTCTATTTCTGGGTTTTTTCATTCTTTTCGTTCCCTTTTGATTTTCCTTCAAATTCGACGTCATTTTTAATTAATTTTCTTTTTATTTTTAATGAATATTACAGGATTTTGCTGTGTTTCCCTTTTAGAAAGGGTGTGACGATTAGAGGGAAGGATCACTTGTCATATCGTTTCTGTTTACTTGAGATTTACGTAAACAAAACAATGGAGAAGTGACGAAGGCGACAGACTCGTACGATATCTCGTGACCTTTTGCTCGTGTTTCTTTTCTAGGTAGTTCTCGCGCTATTTTCTGGCTGGAGAATTTCTATCTCAAAATAATAATACCAGTACTATATATATATTTTGATTTATTTATGTACCTATTTTTGTTTTTTTAATACATAGATATGGATTTGTCAGTGTCGTTGCATAAGCACGGTGATTCATAGTTGTCCCCATTGTGATTTTAATTCTCTCATTGGTAGGTGGGGGCCCTGTTGTATGCAGTTCAATATATTTAATATCTGTACTGTTCATTTTGACCGATGATTTTTCCCAATTTTCTATATTGTTTTCCTTGTAAAGTTCTGGTTCAGTCAGTAAAGGGCAAGGGTAATGAGAAATATATATATATCTATGTATATTTGACAAATGTTATTGTCTGCTTAGTTATTCCTTTTTAGTTATACTGTAATATTGTATGATATTTAGGTACTTAATGGTTGCTTAAACTTGCAAAAAGATGTAGATTTTGATCTTGATAATTGCACGTGTGTTGCACAAACGAGACTGAAACTAGATTTAGATGTAGATTGGCCAAGGGTTTTTGTAAGGCAAATAGGCTCGAATCTCAGTAAATCTAAAAGTGGTGCAGAAATCCAACGGATGTTTGAAGCTGCTGCTCCTGCTGTACTGCAAAAACAACTTTTCAGTGCATTGTTTGTGTTAGGGCAGTTCTTTGCTTTTTTATATTGACGTGATCTATGAGTAGTAGTAGTGATGATGAGAAATACTTACTAAAAAGTCATTGCATTACAGTGCAGTCATTGGATAGCCACGTGGATATGTAAAGTTCATGAATATGCAGTAATGGTTCCTATATCAGTTTTTGCTTTGGTGGGTCCCTAGTAAACCTAGCTTACTTTCTTTGAGGAGGGTTTTTCTGAGGGTGTGCATGCATAGACCCTAAGGTATCCTATGAGTTGATAAACTGTTAATTCTTCACTTTTTAGGGTTTTTTTTTAATAAATTTTTCGAAGGCCTACTTTTAGGAAAAAGGGGTGATTGACTGGATTGCAGCCTGGGAGGAGAGAAGGGTTATATGGGATTTTTAATGTTGTGGGGTCAAGTATGGCAAGGTGTAAATAAAATATGTGGAACATGGTTGGAATTCGAAGTGGTTCCATGGACCACAGTGGGGCTTTTGTCAGCTTTTGCCCAAATGGAACAAAAATTTCGTGTATGTTTGTTGTTTCCTCATGGATCTGAGTAAAATACAGCATATCTTGGTTTGGATTAGTGCTGCAAAATTTTAAGTGTTCTTTACCATTTTATAGGAGCTTTGTATGGTATGTTCTTAGATCAGCTTCAATAATTTTACATTTTGGATTTAATGCTTTTGGTCTTTTTCTCCCTTTGCAAAAAAGCCCTTCATACCAAATGCTTTGCCATGCATTATTTTTCCTGGACATTTTTCTGATTCTTCCATGTGGTTGGGACTGACCTCTTCCTTTGCTCAAATTCTGATTCTCCGAAGTATATTTCCAGGACAAAAACATGAAGTTGTAGGCAAAATTCTTTTCAAGCATTAAAAATTCAGCATGGAATGTATTAAAATAATATATGCTGGCTGTCTCCTTGCGGTGGGAAATCTGCTTTATTTTTTGGGCAAGTGGGTTGTTGTTATGTAAAGATTATTGAATAGTATATTAGTATGAATATTTTGACCCCATCTGTACTGTGCAACATATATAGAGAAGGAACATATCAGGCAGGTTCCATGGGTTGTTTTATTCCTCTATATGCTTTCTCCACCGCCTGATTTCCTCCTTTCATAGAATATTGTTGCTGCAAATGAAGGTGCTTGTGTCGGATATGCAAGCTTTTTGAGCTATGTGAACGTTAAACGCGTCTTTGAGCCTGTCGTGAATCATTTCCATCCATTATGATCTTACCTTCTTGTTCTTCCTGGTCCTCTTTATTTGTCTTCTTTCTTTTTTCCCGCGTTAAAAAAGTCTTCCTCTTTTTAACTCTGTCAAAAGAAGGGTAATTAGAAACTTACAAAAGTGAAAGAACTTAACAAAAAGAAAATTCCTCCTTCATTAAATACCTCGGTCCAAGTGTTAAAGCATTCTGCTTTTACGCTTTTCATCAACACGCCCATCATCGTTATTATCATCCCAGATCTTTGTTGCCTCCCCATCTCTACCCTTTATTCATTCTTTTGTTCACTTATTTGTGTCCGTTAAAGTTCCATTGAAGAAATCGTCTTATAGACTTGTAGCCGTTGTTAACGTTTGTGATACTTTGCAGATGGAAGCTGTGAAGCCATCGGCTGTTACTCCATCAAAGAGTAAATGGGTTCGGACCTTCTCCAAAGTTCTTCACCTGCATGCTGCTGGAGCTGGGATTGTCCCTGATGATGGGGTTCAGAAGGTGCCTAAAGAAGCCGGTGAGTGGAATGACAGTAAGACGACCAAGAGATTATCTCAGAAATTTGACAGATTACATGATGAAGAGCTTGAACGAAGGGTTGCCTGGGAAGCGCTTATTGCAAAGATCTTTGCTACCATTTCAGCAATTAAGGCAGGATATGCTCAGTTGCAGCACGCTCAGTCTCCTTATGATGCTGAGGGGATTCAAACTGCTGATCGATTGATAGTTTCTGACTTGAAGAAATTGTCAGAATTGAAGCAATGTTTCTTGAAGAAACAGTATGATCCTTCCCCAGAACATTCAATGCTTTTAGCTGAAATTCAGGAACAGAAAAGTCTTTCAAAGACGTTTGAAATCATGGGGAAGAAACTTGAATCTCAGCTGAGACTCAAAGAGTCTGAGATCATATTTCTTCGAGAAAGTTTGGATGAATCAAATAAGCAAAACAAGTTGCTGGAAAAGAGATTGAATCAAAGTGGTCAGTTATTTGTGCTTGACAATCTTCATCTCTCGGGCTTAGGTCCTAGCCATTTTATGACAGTTCTCCGGCAAACTGTCAAGTCCATTAGAAGTTTTGTCAGGCTGATGATTGACGAAATGAAGTCTGCTGACTGGGATATTAACTCAGCAGCTAATTCAATAGAACGAGCTGTAATTTATTGGAAAGCAGATGACAAATGTTTTGCATTTGAGTCCTTCATTTGCAGGGAAATGTTCAAGGCCTTCCACCATCCGTACTTCTTTCTTCTTGGTGACTCTGTGCCTGAGGGAAAGAAACATCCACAAGTCTTCTTTGAGAGATTTATGGAATTGAAATCTACGAAAGTTAAGGAGTATCTGGCCACGAAGCCTAAGTCAACATTTGCAAAATTTTGCCGGACCAAATACTTGCAAGTTGTTCATCCGAAGATGGAATCATCCTTTTTTGGCAATTTGAGCATTAGAGACATGGTGAGTTCCTATCAATTCCCAGACACCACTTTTTTCACCTTATTTGCTGAAATGGCGAAGCGGGTTTGGCTTTTGCACTGCTTAGCCTTTGCTTTTGTGCCTGCGGCATCAATCTTTCAAATAAGCAAAGGGTGTAGATTTTCTGAAGTATACATGGAAAGTGTTGCTGAGGAAGCATTCTTTTCATCAGAGATTACACCGCAATCAGAACCACGAGTGGCTTTTACCGTTGTTCCTGGATTCAGGATTGGTAAAACTATAATACAGTGCCAGGTCTATCTCTCTCAACTCAAAACAAGGTAACTTGTTGATTCCCTGATAGTCACAGAGAATTTGACAGGTACATTTAGACCCGCAACATAGTAGATTAAACTGGATGGCCATTCTCTTGAATTTTTTGAGTTAATTAAATTAGAGAAATGGCTTTTGCTTGGTTGCTGTGTATGTTGTGGAATTCGAAACATGGTTGCCTGGGCAATATTTCTTCTTGTGTTTGTGGCCTTAATGATAATGAAAGGCTCATTTACTCTAGTTTATTTGTAAAGGCATCTCCCAATTTTGTTAATATTAGGCCAATGATGTTCTAGCTGTTTTGCATTATTGCCTTATGTTGATGCTTTTATATGTATATAATATATAGGTTTGGAAACTTTAATATTCATTATCTGTATGTATAGCATTGGGTGCCATGCCAAGTATTGCCAGAAGGGTCGTCTATCTTGTTTCTATGTTGTCTCGATGCCACCAAAATCTCTGATTCACTCCCTTTCAAGCTTCA
The DNA here is from genome assembly GCF_002168275.2 of Theobroma umbraticum. Classification (NCBI taxonomy): domain Eukaryota; kingdom Viridiplantae; phylum Streptophyta; class Magnoliopsida; order Malvales; family Malvaceae; genus Theobroma; species Theobroma umbraticum. Next base: position 4,218,749 of record NW_018397262.1, on the reverse strand, counting down.
GTTAGGAGTTGCTTGTTCTTTGCTGCCTCTCAGCCTTCTTACACCAACTTGAGGTGAACCTGAACTGCAAATCCGTTACCTTTAAAAGGAAATTAATTGTTGGTACAGAAGGACAAACTAAAGTAAGGATGAGGGGAAATTGGGGTTTGTGTACCAACAAAGAAACTGGCCCAACATATAAATTCCATTAAAGTAATCCCAGGATTGACTTGAAGTTTGTTACCAAGCCCCTTCTGTCCGGAAGCTTTGAAGAAATCAAAACCTTCTAGATATCATCAAAAAGCGTGCATTGGACTGCAAAAACACAAAACTTTGAATGGCAAGGAAGGAAGAATAGAATAGTTGGTTTATAATTAAATGTGGTCGGTCAAGTAGGGGCGTTGGGAGGACAAAACATTTGCCCACCTCTGCTTAAAATGAAAGAACAGAAGGCATGGGATTGTCTAATTGGTTGCTAACACCTGACAGTGGGGATCTGTCTGAAGAAGAAGAAGAAGAAGAAAAAAAAGAAATCAAAGTCTCAATTTCTAAATGATATGGAACCACATCAGATTATCAGGAGTGGGAAAAGGACTGCATAAAATTGGATGGTTGTGGGCATTGAATTGAGGAGACATCTTTCTCTGAAGAAAATGATTTTTGGGGTCCAGTTTTGTATTCATGATCAACCACGTGCTTTTTGGTTCATGCATGAATGGTTTTTGGTAATCTCCTTCTCATTTCCTTAACAGTTTTTGCGTCTCCAAGTGATTTGGAGGATTGGGTTTTAGAAGATTGTGTGGTTTTAGGACAGGTAGCAAAGGTTGGTTTTACATCAAAATCAGAAAAAAGGCTGGTTTGATATTTCACTCACCAAAGATCTCTCACATGCGGATAGGGTCCATGACCATGGGAGAAGTTGCTGGATGATTTTGTTGCCTCGGGCATGTTTTTTTCATAATTCCATGTAACCATATCCTCACAGCAAGGATTGGTTTAATGATGATTGATGTGGGTTGGGCTTCTTTCGCATGTTTGCTCTGAAATGGTAGGACTTTGATCAGTTCCTATTCTAGTTTGGTTCGTTTAGACAAAAGCCTGGGCTTATCATGTTGGTCTTGACAGGCGTGCCTCATTTGGTTGCACCAACCAATCTAATTTATTGGTTAGATAATGAGAAGAGTGCTAAAACCAGGGTGTCTCTTTTCCTTTAAAAATCTCTAACTTACATCACCAACTAATTAAACACACGACTGTCAGTCGTAGGATGCCAGGTTGGATGATCATCACTAAATTGAACATCATTGATCAAAGATCAAAGCTCCTTCCCATGTAATTAGACACATATTTCAGGAAGATCCTTGGTGGCCTTTCCCAATGGCATTAACCACGTGCTTCTTGGGTTATAGTCCCACAAAGACGAGCATGTGTACCGTATAAATATTGAGAATTCTTGGGGGAAGATCAGTATCATATATAGATGGCAATGATTGTCTTAGTTTATTTGACAAGAAAAAGAATACTGCATAATTCATCTGTCTTACTTGAGTAATGTCACTGACCTTTCACCTTTATCTGTCAAGGTTTGTTTTTTCCTTTCTAGACATGGAAAAAGAAAACAATTTTTTTGATCCCCACTCCCCATTGATAATGGTGGCCTGCTTCTCCGACTTAAGCCATATGGCAAGTTACTGTAAGGCCTAGCAATGGGAGACATGATAAACTAAAACAAAAAAAAAACAATAGAAAGAATAAAGCAGAACTCATTTTCTTTGACTGAAGCAGTATTTAAATAAACAAAGTAGGAACATAAGTAATAAACTCTGTCTAGAGTTAAATTTCTCATGACAATAAGAACAGAGTGAAGATCATCTTGTTCCACACTGCTGGGGGCTATAGAATATCGTTTACTTTTCTTAATTTCTTTTTTTTTTTTAAAAAAAAAAAACTTGACACCATGCTGATTTCTTCAAAGTGTCTACTTGCTAACATAGTTGATGCTTGACCAGTTCATCCATCCTTGTCTTGTTGATCAATTAGGTTAACTGATCAGTTCTGAGAACTGTTTATTTATTTCACCAGAACTAGAATATAGCATTAAAATATAAACATTTCAAATTTGCAGGCCGTTAGTCTGACCTGAAAGCAAACCAAATGGAAATCGTTTTGGAGCATTAAGATAAACAGAATGAAAGAAGTCAGTCAATCCTCTTGAATCTAAAAAAGACATTACTCTAAAAGAAGAGAGAATCTTTTTCATATAAGAGGTACAGCAGAGAAATAGGGAGATCCCTAGTGAGTTTCAATGGCTTGCCTTAACTGGATAGTTCTGTTTTTTCTTCTTATCTTCTATAGCACTTTAAATAGCGTCATTTCGCAACGCTTCCCTTCAACTCGTCCCCCTGGAATATGGAAAAACAACCCAAATAATAGAAGCTGGAATTTTAATGATGGGTCTCAAGTGAGACCCATCCTAGCCAAGTACAGCTACGGCAGGCCAAATTTTGGATTTGGTTTTTTCAAAAATGGAAGTACCAATGCCTTCTATCTAGTCGTAATTAAATTCCGAGCTGGAACCATTTTTGCTACAAGTGAATACGATCCTCCTCCAATAGTAGTTTGGTCTGCCAATAGAGATGATCCCGTTGGAGAAAATGCCACACTAGAACTAACTGCAAGTGGGAATATGGTATTGAAAGAGAGTGATGGCAGCCGTTTATGGTCTACAAACACCATTTGGAAAAATTCTACCAGCATAACTTTGAATGGAGAAGGAGACTTGAGACTTGAAAACAATGTGCAAGGTTTTCTCTGGCATTCCTTTGCCAATCCTACTGATGCATGGGTCCTGGGGCAGCACTTTCGTCTACCAAAACAAATGAGCTCCAGTGTCTCAAGCACCAATTTCTCTACAGGTATGTTCTATCTTACTATTGGTGATGGTGGCCTTCAGGCATTTTTTGCTTCTGATCCACCACAAATGTACCGTGCCATATTTCTTTTTCAAAGGGACTACCTGTTATACAATTTTAGCTGCGGTTTTCTCAATTACACCGAAGGACATGTGTACTACGGGTCAGAAAGAGGAGATTTCCAGTACATAAGATTGGAACCAAATGGCCACCTCAACGTTTACCTACTTGTTGATGGGTACAAGGAGACGCTAATGGCTAATCTTCTGGAAGATAAGCAGCTTGGGGACTGTATATTTCCAACAGTATGTGGCAGATATGGAATTTGCAGTGATGGAAGATGCACTTGTCCTGGAGCAAGCAGAGAAAACGTAAGCTATTTTAGGCCATTAGATGCCACCCATCCCAGTTCTGGATGTGAAGAAATCAATCCTCCCTCTTGCTTAGACACCAAACTTCACACCTTTCAAGAACTTGAGAATGTCACCTACTCCAGTTTTGAACCTCAGTTATATCATACAGATATAGACAGGTGCAAGAAGGAATGTTTGAGTGATTGCCATTGCAAAGCAGCTTTCTTCAAATATGAAGTCAAAATGTCAGATGGAAATTGTTCATTGCTAACAGAGCTCTTCTCGCTGATGGCTGTGGGAAAGTCAGCTTCAACTTATAATAACTTTGCGTTTATCAAAGTACAGAGCCCATCAGATCGAAAGAAGTCATTTTTGGTTTTGACATTGGCATCCTCTCTATCGAGTCTCCTAATTTTCACTGTACTTGTCATTGGATCACACTATCATTATGCAAAGTGGAGGAATAAATTTTTCTTTGGGAGGCAGAGGGAGGAGAATTTTACAGGTGAATCTTCACTTGACGTATCCACTGTGTTGAAGAAATACTCTTTTGAAGATATGATATCTGCAACAAAAAATTTCAATTTGATGCTTGGTAAAGGAGGATTTGGGACAGTATCCCAAGGTACTTTGGAAAATGGTGAGAAAGTTGCTGTGAAACAATTAGGTTCTGATGTGCAGCAAGGCAAAAAGGAATTCGTTGCAGAGGTCAAGACAGTAGGCAGAATCCACCATTTTAATCTGGTTAGGTTGATGGGATACTGTGCAGAGAGATTTAACAGGCTTCTTGTTTACGAGTATATGAGCAATGGCTCTTTAGATAAATGGATTTTCGATCAAAGCAAAGCACAAGCTCTGACTTGGGAGATTAGGCAGAAGATCATTGTTGGAATAGCGAAGGGACTTGAGTATTTGCATTATTATTGCAATAAAAATATCATTCATTTCGACATTAAGCCTGAAAATATTCTCTTGGACAAAGATTTTAATGCAAAGATTTCTGATTTTGGCTTAGCAAGGTTGTTTGACAAGAATCAAAGCCACGTGTCTTCTTTGCCAAGGGGAACACCCGGATATATTGCCCCTGAGTTGATTAGGGGCCATGATATCACAGCCAAGATTGATGTCTACAGTCTTGGAGTTGTGATCTTGGAAATTATTTGTGGACGGAGGAATTTAGGTTCTCCAGGTGATTATCTGATTGATATTGTGAAGATGAAGGTAGAACAAGATCGACTTGCTGATCTTGTTGATGACTGTAACAATGATATGCAAGTCCATAAAGAAGATGCTGTTAAGGTGATGAAGATTGCAATCTCATGTCTACAGACAAATCTCTGTAGAAGGCCCTCTGCATCAAAAGTGGTGAAGTTTTTGGAAGGTTCGATGGACATAGAACCTATATCTGATTATAGTTTCTTAACTATCATCCATGTTGAAGCACCAATAGCTATAGTTGATAGAATTGATTCATCTTTTCCCATGCCCTCTATTCTATCAGGACCTAGGTAAAGGTGTATTCCTGTATGTATATCTTTTCTTTGTGTTTGGTATGTCTAAATGTTGAGAAAATGATCTTGTCTCTGGAAGTTGAGTAGTAGTTAGCTTTGGAGGGAATCAACTATTATTTGAAAAGCTTGAAGAAGGATGCTGTGCAGTCTAAACAGTGCTGTTATTACCTTTATCAAATTGAGTCTTGTCAAATGGTGGTTTCCAGTGTCGTTTCATCTTTCCTCTGTTAGTTGTATTCAGATGATCTCTTATTGTGTTGTTTTTTATGTTTTCTTGTGTAAGGTTTTTCAACATATTTAGACAAGTGTTTATTGCTTCCTTTTACGCATCAACTTGTTGTCATTTTAGCTTCTTTTGTAAGGCTGTTAAGCCATTTGAGTTTGTTATATGAGACAGCCGTTGCTGTGAACAGAAAACAATGTATAGTTTTTTGTGCTTAGCTAACTTGTCGTGATTTTCACATCCTTAGGCAGAATCTATGGTTGTTTACTCATTTTTCTTGTTATTGTAAAGCATACAAAAGCTTAAATGAAAATATAATCGGTGAGCTTGTTACCATTTTAATGATTGTTAGTCTGTTTCATCTTTTCCAAATATTTCCTGTGTTCTTCGATTGTTCTTTATTTATTTGGAACTATTTTTTCTCTAAAATTCTTCATGGTATCAAAGTTGTTTTCGTGAGGGATTCGTGATTCAATTATTCTTTTAAAACCTTTTTTAGATTTCTCTTTACTCTCAATTCAAATGGCAACAACTGGTTTTTCAACTTCAACTCCTCTTATTATTTCTAGCTCGAATTATCAAATTTAGGCTGTGAAGATGCAATCATTCTTTAAGGCATTTGATCTATGAGAGGTGGTTGAGCTTGGTGGGGATCTTTAAGTCTAACAGTATGCTAATCCTACACTGGTGCAGATCAAGGAATACAGTGAGGAAGTTGCAAAAAGCTATAAACCTCTTTCATGTCTTCAATATGCAGTTCCAGAGTCAATATTTACTAGAATTATAAACTTTGATGATTCCAAGCAAGTTTGGGATATCTTGAGAGAGGAATTTCAAGGTAATGACTTTTCCAAGCAAATACAAAATTCTCAATTTGTCTAGGGAGTTTGAGTTGTTGAGGATGAAAGGGAACGAAGGAATTTAAGACTATTCTGATAAGGTTTTGAAAATAGTTAATCAAATAAAGTTATTTGGGAGAAGAAGTAATAGAGAGAAGAGTGGTGAACAAATTTATGATAAGTTTACTAGAGAGGTTGATGGAAAAATTTCTTCTCTGGAAGATTTAAAGGATCTTACCAAAATTTCAATGAGTAAACTGATTAATGGTTTACTTGCTCAAAAACAGAGAAGAGCTTTTAGGAATGGAGATTTTGTAGAAAATACTTTGGTAGCTATGACCAAAGGCTTAAGAATCTAAGAGAGTGGTTCTAAGACGTCTAAGAACAAGGGGAACAAATTTGGTACTAGGAAGCAGGGAAGAAATCAGAGTAATACCCTACTTGCCTGCATTAAAAAAGAAGAAATCACAAACTAAATACTACTGGTATAGGCCAAATGCTAAGTGTAGAGCTTGTAACTAATTAGGACATGTAGAAAAAGTTTGCAAAACAAAGAAGAATGGTGGAGAAGACAAGGCTGCTAGTGCTGTAATTGAACAAAATGATGAGTAAGAGGCACTACTATTCATGGCAAAGTTGGAAGATGATCTAGGAATGAAAAATATCTATTTGATTGACAGCGGATGTTCTAATCATTTTACTGGTAATGAAAATCTATTCACTAACCTTGATAAAAGTTTTAGGGCTCGAGTGAAGATTGCGAATGGTGTGTTTCTAAAGATTCTTGGCAATGGTATAGTGGTAGTTGAGACTTTTTTAGGCACAAAATAGGTTTCTAATGTTCATTTTGTTCCAGAAGCTGAGCAAAACTTACTAAATGTAGGTCAGCTGGCAATAATCATTACGCTCTTTTATTCAAAGATAAATACTGCACCATCTTTGATCTATTGGTTCTAAGTTGTTAACTGTGAAGATGAAAAACCCTTTAATTTGTTGGGTACTGAACATGTTGCATTGCATATTGAGCATGATGCTTCTAATTTGTGCCATAAATGGATGGGAGATGTGAATTATAAGTCATTGATGAAGATGCTTGAATGTGGCTTAGTTAAGGGACTTCCTAGTATTTTTAAGTTAGATAAGTTGTGTGAAATTTGTCAATTTGGTAAACAATGTAAAAAGCCATTTCCAAAGGAAAGGAAATGGAGAGCTAAGGTAAAAATGGAGCTGATTCATACTGATATCAGTGGTCTTATGAAGACCTTGTCTTTAAATGGAAGCAAATACTACATATTGTTTATAGATAACGTAATTAGGTTCTGTTGGGCGTACGTCCTAAAATAGAAGTCTGAAGCTTTAATGACTTTATATGGTTTAAAGCTCTAGTTCAAAATCAATCCAATTAGAATATCAAAACTCTTAGGAGTGATAATGGTACTGAGTACATAGTTGCTAAATTTGAGAAGTTTTTGGTTGACTTTGGTGTATTGCACAAACACATTGTTACTTACACTCCACACCTGAATGATTTTTCTAAAGTGAAAACCAAAACCCTTACTAAGATGGGCAGGTGCCTGGTATATTAGATGAACTTACCAAAATAGTTATAGGCAGAAGCAGTGAACACTGTTAATTACATATTAAATAGGACTTTCACCATGTGTCTAACTCATAAAACTCTTTTTGAAATCTGGTTTGAGCATGAACCATTTATTTCACATTTAAGAACCTTTGGTTGTGTGTGCATTGCTAAAGTTTTTTATGGAAAAAGGTCTAAATTTGACTTAAAGTCCATTACAGCAATACATATTGGCTACAGTGATGTCTATAAAGTTTATAAACTTTATGGTTTAGAATTAAAAAGGGATTTCATCAACAGAGATGTAAACTTGAAGGAAGGTTAAAAATGGAACTGGGAAAAAAAAGGCTTGTTGAAAGCTTAGAAAGTGTGATTTTGTTTGACAAAAATTACTTGCAGATTGATAGTGATGAGTTTATTGATATAAATGATGAAGACCATGTAGTAAGAGGGACCAGGACTTGGGAAGACATTCATAGTAGATGTAATGTGCCTATATCAAAACCTACCAATTTCATAGAAGCCAATTCTGATGAAAATTAGAAAGTTGTAATGGATGTGGAGATGAATATAATTACTAAGAATGGAACTTGGATTTTAGAAGATAAACTAGCAGATAAGAATGTAATTGGGGTTAAATGGATATTCAAAACTAAACTGAATTCAGATGGATCAGTGAACAAGTTTAAAGCTAGACTAGTTGTTAAAGGGTATGCATAGGTGTATGGGACAGACTACTTGGAAACTTTTGCTTCAGTTGTAAGATATGATACAATTAGAATGTTAGTTTTTTTGTCTACCAGGGAAGGGTGGAGAATTCATCATCTAGATTTTAAATATGCTTTTCTTAATGGTCTTCTATTTGAAGAAATCTTTATTGAACATCTTGAAGGCTATGAAGTGAAGGGGGTAGAAGGTAAAATTTGTAAGTTGACAAAAGCTCTTTATGGTCTCGAATAAGCTCTTAAAGCCTGATATGAGAAAATTGCTAGTAACTTTAGAAGTCTTGGCTTTATTAAAAGTGTAACTGAACCAACTTTGTATGTGAAAAGTTCAAATGGTATGGTTCCTTTCATAATTGCTTTATACATAGATGATTTACTGATTATTAGACCTGATGAAGAGTATTTGAAGGTTTTCAAAGATCAGATGATGAATGTCTTTAAGATGATAGACTTGGGGTTAATGACTTACATTCTAGGAATGGAAAGTCTTCAATCTTAAAACCAAATTGTTGTGCATCAAATGAAATATGCTCAAAATGTGTTGAAAAAGTTTCATATGAGTTCATGCAAAGCTGTGAGTACACCATTTGCTAGTAGAACTAAATTTAACAAAGAAAATGGTTTTGTTCAGGCAAATGGATCATTATACAAGAGTACTATTGGTTCTCTCTTGTATTTGTTTGCCACATGACTTGATATTATGTATGCTAAAGGTCTATTATCAAGATTTACTAAGGCTCTTTCAATATTGCATTCCACAGGTACAAAAAGAATCCTTAGGTATGTCAAAGGAATATTGGATTATGGTTTAAAGTACTTGAAACAGAAAAGCGGTGAGCTTTAAGGCTACTGTGATAATGACTGGGCTGGCTCTGTAGATGATTCCAAGAGCACATGAGGTTTTTTCTTTTCATTTGGTAGTGTTGTTTTTGCATGGAATTCAAAAAAGCAAGAGGTTGTAGCATAATTTTCTACTAAAGCTGAGTACATTACCGTTGTAACTACAGTTAACCATGCTCAATGGCTAAAGAAAGTGTTGATTGATATAGGATTCATGCAAATTAAAGGCATATTGCTTTATATGGATAATCAATAAGCAATTGCAATAGCAAGGAGTCCAGTTTAACATAGGCAAACTAAGCATATCAAGGTTAAGTATCATGCATCTAGAAGGTTGTTGGACATGATTAGAAGGTTGCAGAGTTGTCACGACTTTACAGCCTACCTTCTGCATCTAGTAGAATATAAAGAATTTGGATCTTTTAGTAAATAGTAGAAACTTGAAGTACTTACATGCCTTTGTCTGAATGTTTTTATTCATTTCATGTCTCAAATTGGTTGCTAACAAGTCTTTATATAGACTTGCAATTGTCTGTTTATTAAGGATATAACCTTTCATTGAAGTGCCTCTTCGTCTTTGGACACAATCTTTAATATTATAAGACATTACCTTTTAGATAGTGGTGTTTTTTCAATAGTCATATCAATAAGTAATATGGACATGACATTTCATTTTGGAAATACACCAACATGACTAACATGTAAACATGCATGTATTTGGTCAGCTTAAGGAATATGAATCATAAATGACGTGAAATAGTGTAAATTAATTCCTAATTATTAAAAATAACTTAATGCCACAACATGCAAATCTGAAAACTCAATCACCATATGAATAAAGGGGAGTCGCCACCAATTTTATCATAATTTTAAAAATTTTCTTCACTTGAGAATTTTTAAGAAAATTATTACTCACAACTTCCTTGAAATTTCATTATTGGTTAGATTTTCAATTACTTGCATAGTTGAAATAAAATACATATGATGCAAGTAAATATATACCATAATCCAATTTGAGACCTCCAAAATGAAAACTTCAGCTCTAATGGTTGGGATTTCCCTTGACCCTTGGGGACAATTCTTGTTAGTTATCTGTTATATATAGTAGTTAGATAGCTCATTATTTTGTATAAGAACCCTTGCATTTATACTTCTTAGTATCGCTTACTATCTTCTTTTTTGTTTTCAATTTAAAAAACCTTCAATATTATGCCAGGTCTTAACCAACTTTGTCAGGAGCCAAGACTTTAATCCAACTCTATGCGACCTTAAACATAAAAAATTAAGTTTAAGTTAATCTTGAAACCCACAAAGCAACAAAAGCAAAAAGAAGAAAGGAAGAGGAGATAGATTTAGAGAAATGGAAGTGTTATTTCTCAACTTGTGTGTTACAAATGAAGTGAGGGGTATTTCCTCCTTCATAGGATTTGAGTACCAGATAAAGATAATACTAAATGATTTAATTTAACTAGATAATATTCAAATCTTAATTTAATTTAAAGAAATTTGCATATATATATATATATATATATGTAACCAAATCCACAAGTTCAAATTTGATTGGACTGTGTGGACATTTCTACCAATGGTACATGAGCTAAGCCTTTTTGTTTGACTTATGGGATTGCTTGACCTGTTGGTCTGTTTGAGTTGCGTGGCCTACTTGGGCTGCCAGCTTGTCTGATAGACTTGTGCTGATCTTAGCTCTTTAGCCGTGAAAACTACGACCGGGTTGCTAATTTTTTGTTTTACATATGCTAGAAACGCGAGCAGAAAAATTATACTGCAAATCCTGCCAGCTGATCGACATTTCACATTCATTGCCCCAACATTTATACAAGTGCCGTGCTGGAAACTAATTTGATTTTTGCTTCCATGGTCCAACTCCGAAGACAGCTATGCAACCTTAAAAAATTTAATTTGCCTTGTGAAACCTCTGCATTGCCTAAATCCAACAAAGTCGTCTCGCTAACTTGTAAGACATGGCATAAGGAGGAGGAAGTTAGTCCCATAAAACAAGGCCTCAAGGGTCAACACCTGATACTCTAGGTCTATCATGTCAACACAGGAGCTTAGTCTCTGCCACTGATTAAGCAATAGAGTGACTTCCATAAATTATTGATTTTAATTGGCATATCGAGTGTCTGGAGCCCTTTGCTATTTATTTTTAATTTTTAAAATTAGAAAAAAAGTAATTTTAAGTGGGTTTAGATATAGAAACAAAATAATATTTTCGAAAATCTTAAATAAACTATATAGTGATATAAATAAAAAAGGTGATTTTATTTTTATACAAACTAATTATATTATAATTGGTGTTATATTGAAATTATTAGGCTATGAATAATGAAATATGGATTTCATTTTATCTATATAGGAAATTTATTAAAATAATATATTCCTTAAAGCATAGACCTGAGGGAGACTTTTGTATTCGATCTCTTTCAATGACGAGCGACCGTCAGCATAATCGACAGCGCGGAAAGGTTAAGGTTGACGTTGAACTCTTTAAGTCAGGGTCTTTGCAATTTGGATGGATTGGCTAATCACTAGCAAGGAGGCAAAGCTCTGTCTATCTATCTTTGTCTTTCTGTCTCATTCCCTTGATCAAATTTTATAGAATAACTAAATACCATTTATTAATTATGTATATATATATATATAGGAAAAAATGTAGGATAATTTTTTTAAATATTTAATTTATCATATACATATATATGATATCAAGGATTAAAACTACTTTTTAATAACAAAACATTAATAGTTTAATTTTCACTTAAAAAAATTAAAAAAAATTCCGAATTAACAGAAACCGTTTAATGTAATACTAATAAAATTCTCAAACTTTCAAACTAAAAATCTGATGCCTTAAAACTACAGATTACAAAAATTGAACTGGATTAAATATTTATAGTTGATATGAATACAATTTTTTTTGATTAAAATTAATTTTTTAAAAACCTCAAATATGCACATGTCATTGAACACTAACATATATTGATTGGCACGGGTTTCATGTATAGTCCTGCTCGTTGGTTTTTGTTGACTCCCTAATCTTTTTGTCTTTCTGTGGTAGCATCCTTCTGGGGTCCCCTTTGTTCTTTGTGGTTCTTTGATTGTAAAAGGGTCTGTTCTGTGACTTTAGACAGCCATTTTGATTTTGGAATTTTGGGTAGAAAAGACGTGCTTGAAGATATTTTGAGTTTCTGTTTTTTCTCTGTATAGCACAGGCCTTTAGTGGAGAGCTTTCTTTCGTCTCTTTAGCTCGGGATAGAGACAGAACTTGCAATTAATTTTTCTAAAGCAGTTTCCCTGTGTTTTTTCATATATTTTTCTTTATGCACAAGCTTGATTTTTCTTTTTTTTTGAAATGCACAAGGTTGATATTTTAGATCAGTAAAAGTCTTTAGTAAATTATTGAAGACTTTGGATGACATGACGGCTTAATGTTTACATAATGAAAGTTTCAAAATAAAAAAGTTACTAATTTGATCTTTCCTTCCATGGCCAAGAGACAGCTATGCCGTCTTATTAAATTTAATTTGTCTTGTGGAAAACTTTGATATGTCTAAATCAACAAAGTCTCTCTAACTTGTTAAAATGGCATAATTTATTATTTGAATTCATCTTACCAGTGTTGGGAAATTTCGACTCAAGGACAACAAAGAAGTGGTTAGTCTCATAAAACATGACCACGAGGGCCGTGACATTTAAGTCTGTATTGTGAAGACCGGAGATTAGTCTCGGCCACTGAGTAAATTCAATCACCATCCTATTTAAATATGTGAATAAGTAGGTTTACAAAGCATGGAGAAGTAAATTCAACACCACCTTTCTGAGTTTGTAAAAGCAGCAAAGGGGTAGAGCTTTCTCTTTTCAGTTGCATGAATCATTTTCACACATGAAATTTCATTATTCTTTAAACAATTTAATTTCTAAAAGAAGCCGTGGGACACGTGTTGTATTTTCAAGTAGAATTTTCTTTTCCCTTTACTTTTTAATTTGAAACGAAACAAAAAGAAACGTATAGAATAAGCAATTAGTTTGATACGATGGTTTAATTTGTGTGGTATAAATATCTGACTCTGGGTGTTGCTTCTTCACAGCTTACCAATTAGCAAAATCCCATCTACTGCTATCTCTTCATTGTAAACGATGACTTTAAACTTCGTCTTGTTTTTCATTTTTGGGATTTTGGCATCTCAGGCCATGTCCCGCACACTGAATGAAGCTACCATTGCTGAACACGAGCTATGGATGGCTCAATATGGTCGAACTTATCAGACCAAAACTGAGAAAGACAGACGTTTCAAGATTTTCAAGGAGAACTTGGAATACATTCAGAGCTTCAACAATGCTGGAAATAGGAGTTTTAAGTTAGGCATTAATGAGTTTGCAGACATGAGTCATGATGAATTCGTTGCGACTCGTACTGGATACAAGAATCCAGGTAACCTAGCAACATCATCACCATTTACCTATGCAGAGTTCACAGATGTTCCAACAAGCTTGGATTGGAGGGAAAAGGGCGCTGTCACTCCTGTTAAGGACCAGCGAGATTGTGGTAAGACTTGATTAACGTCTTTCAACTCATGTTTCAAGAAAAGTTTGACCAAATTGTATAAATTATTATTTATTTTGTTAAGTGATTTTATTGGGTAAGTTTAAGTCTCGCGTTTCCTTTACTCTAAAAATCAAGTCAACCTCTCCACTTTTTACTAATTGATTTTACGTTAGATGCTTAACTTGCTTTCAGAGCCATTTTTAGTACGTCCTTCTTGCTTGTTGCCCCTTATGAGTCAATAGTTGTACCCCATATAGTCTTGGATTTTTCGTGTTTTATATTCAAGTTGAACCTCGGCCTCTTCATCTATTATTAATTGGTTTTAGGTTAGCTGCTTTATTCTTTAACATGGGTTATTTTGTTTCTAGGATGTTGTTGGGCATTTGCCGCAGTTGCAGCCACGGAAGGCATTAACCAAATTAAAACTGGAAAGCTGATCTCATTGTCCGAGCAACAATTATTAGACTGCAGCACAAATGGCAACAACCATGGTTGTGATGGTGGTTCCAAGACAGATGCTTTCCAATACATTATGCAAACCGGTGGATTAACCACAGAGGACAATTATCCATATCAAGCAACGCAAGGAACTTGTGACAAAGAGAAGGAGGCATCGCACGTTGCTGATATCAGTAATTTTGCCAGGGTACCCGCCAACAGCGAGGAGGAATTACTTAAAGCTGTATCAAACCAACCCGTCACAATTAGCATTGAGGCTAGTGGAATGGACTTTAAATTTTACAAAAGTGGAATCTTCACTGGAGATTGCGGAACTAATCTACACCATGCTGTCACTATTGTTGGATTTGGGACCAGCGAAGACGGTATAGATTACTGGTTGGTGAAGAATTCATGGAACCAAAGTTGGGGTGAGAATGGCTACATAAAGATGCAGAGGAATGTGGATGCCCCGGAAGGCCTCTGTGGCCTTGCCATAAGACCAGCCTATCCAATTGCATAAGCATTCACATATGATGGGGCATTCCTTTTGTTTGAGATGCCTTCCTATATATGTATTAAATAAAAAGGAAGGGAAGGGTTATTTCCTTTAGTTTAGGATATGTTTTGGTTTTATTTTCCTACGTATCGTTTGCTCTTAAAAGCAAAATGCAAATGGCATAATGTAGGGAAAGTTTGAAAAACAATTATCATATAGAAGCATGATTATGATTATGATTTTACTTTTACATATATTGCAATTTAATATTTACTAAATAAAAAATGCTAGTACTGTTTTTGTTTCCTTTAATGTAGGGTTTGTTTCAGATTTATGTTCCTATATAACTTTTGCTTCCGAATGCAAGATGCAAATGGCATGTATCAAATCTTTAACAACGATATACAAGTATTATATTTAGACTACAAAGAGTAAATAATAACAATAATAACATATATGTACACCTAAATACATATACTTAAAAACTTTTACAAAATATATGCTAGATTACTTCTTATGGGTGCAAGAGATATACTTTTTAAAAAGTCAAATTGATTTAAAACATTTAACATATAAGCATTAAAAATTAATGTTCAAATCAACTTGAAATTTAATATATATGACTAAGATGTGTATATGGTCATTTTAATGTTACATGACCAATAGGTGTATAGACGAGCTCTCTATGTGTGTAGGAGGAAGCCTTATCTCGTGAGCTAAAGGCTGAATTGAAAGGGGTGGTAGATTGGTATGGCTACATGATTTTTTTTTTTTTTAAAATTATAGGATCATTTCCATACTTAGAACAGGGTAAACCTTTTACAAACAAACAACGTAATGTCACTATATCAATCTTGGTATTATATAATCAAACTAGCTTACAAAAATATAACCAATAGCAAAAACTAAAAGCTATGCACATTTATAACTCAATCTTACACATTCACAGTTATACATCTAAAGTCTCTCAAACGATTCCAACTAGAACAAGCAAGAAAAAGAAACAGTACCATTTGCATGTTTCCTTTTCCTCCAAATCCTTCATTCAAGATCCTCAACTCCATTAGCACTATGCTACCCACAGTATTGAGCTTGTTAACCATGGTGTTGTAGGCCCCCAACACAACAAGCCACTAACTAGGAAGAAAATTGGAGCAGGTCATTCATTCTATCAACACTCAATTTGGCAAGGTTATCTGCCTACTGATTAGTTACCCTTGGAATAAGTTGGATTTGCCAGTTACCCACTTTGGATTTAAAGGACAAGATCTGAAGGATAAGATGTTGTAACCTCCATGGACCAGCCTCTAGTTTGGTTATCCAAGTAACTGCATTCCTATAGTCAATTTCAAAAATAATACCAGCAAGGATAGCCCAAGAGGAAGCTGCAAATATGATCGTGGCCTATCCTATCGCCATAACTTCAGCAAGGTTCGCATCACTCCAACTTGCCTTAGAGAAAATAAGCTTCACCTTTCCCAAATCCCTAGTTGACCTTGGCAGCCTCATGCAGCCCCATCCGTGTTGAATTTGAGTCATCCCTTAGGCGAATTCCCCCATAAAACAACATTCTTAATTGGCTTATTTATGGCTATTGCACAAGCCACTGGTGAAGCATTGGCAAAGTCCGAAATAGATCCATTTCCAATTGGCTACTATTATTTGACCCACCAAGCTAATCTCATTTTAATAATGTCAAAAATCTTGGTAGCATCCCAAATTTTCCCTCAAAGACCACTTCATTTCTTCAAAGCCAAATAGACCAAGTTATTGTGAAGAAAGACATCTTCCACACTTTTCTTTTAGTCATTTCCACATTAAATGAGTTCCATGCAACAAAAGCAAACTTCTCATCCCCAGTGATATAGTCTATAATTCCCCATTCTCCACACCACCTACTCCACACCCTTCATGACTCCATACAAGCAATGAAAAGGTGGTTGATTGACTCCATTTCTTTATTGTATAAAACACATATGTTCTCTTCCTTGCACATAAGATTCCGTTTAACTAGTTTTTTTTTTTACTTCCACCCGACCATTGATGATTTACCACATGAGGACCTTAAACTTTGAAGGAGCCAAACCTACTCAAACATTCTCCCAAAGGGCATCATTCGCCTCATTGTTGCTTAGCACCACTTTACAGAAGGAACTTAGGGTGTATTGCCCACTTGGACTATGTTTCCATATTGTAGATAGTTGACTTTGGTTAATACCTATTTTTCAAAGAAATATTTTATAGCATAATATTGTATAAAGAATAATGAGAACAATTGTTATAAGTGAAGCACTACTTCATCTAAAACAACTAAAAGAATTGAATTACTACTTCAGATAAAACAACTATAATAAGTAGAACACTACTCAATGTGAAACAACTAATACAAATAGAACAGATACTTCGCATAGAATAATCACTTTACTTAGATGACATTGAAAGCAACTCAGAATAAGTGGCAGGCTTCATTGGTTACTCTCATTTTGGGATATTTCGAAGAGTTTGGCTTGGTGGCTCAGATATGGAGGTAGTTAAGAGATCTTCCTCTTAACCTTTTCTTGAAGTATAATTGTTCTATCCTTCTACCTTATTCTTATATACCAGTTCTCATACACCTTCTTCTTTTATACCTATTCATGTACATATTCTTCTCTTGTACCTGTTCTTGTATAGCTTCTTCTTTTGTACTTGTTCACGTGCAACTTCTTCTCTTGTACCTTTTCACATATACTTTTTTTCTATTAAATTTTACTTGAGAACAAATTTTATTATACCAAATTACAGTAATGATTACTCACATTAATGTTCTTCATAACAATGACATTCATTAGACGCATTAAAGCTTATTCTTGAGTAACTACCACTTTTAGCACTATATATAAAGCCTTTCACAATTCATTTAGAGGAGCTTTTCTTTCCGCCCCTGAGAGCTAACACATTTTCCTCTAGAGAGCTTTTTTCTTTAAATTCTCTCTCTAATTTTCTTTTTATTATCTTCCACTTACTACGACATTTAGTACTTCAAGAATTGCTCAAATCTTCCTCTCTGTCACCTCCGGTGCATCCTTTACTTGTTTACAATGCTTCCTTTCCCTATCATAAGAATACCATTTACACATATCAACTATTTATCAATGTTATGAGCAAGAGAAAAATCTTTCAAACAACCATTAACCTGTTCCCACGCCATAGTTTCCCAATCAAAGACTCTTCCCCTAAGCTTCACACTCCATTGCCATTCATTATTTACCCAAGATCTAAACTTACTAACTTTGTTGGTTTTATTTATAGCTAAAACGAAGATGTGAAAGAAGGCAGTATTAAGGATGATGTCTTTTATCCATTCATCTTTCCAAAACTATACATTGGCCTTGTTCCCAACTAAGTAGCCAATATCTATAGACACCAAAGAAGAAAGATCCCCCAAAGGGGTTAGTGAACAAAACGGCTACATGATCCTAAAGGTGTTATATTTCTTAGGTTGTGGGGGTTATAATGGGTATGCTTAAATTGTTAGTGTAAGCCCTGTAAGCCAATCGATTTTGTGCTTGTAAAACACTACATTAATTAGTCATATTTTATGTTAAATATATTATAGATATTTTATATAATGTATGAGGTATTTCTTTACCCATGAGTTTATTTATAAAGAGTTATGAGAGACTTATGTTGATAAAGTCTTTGGAACATAATGGCCTTGCAAAGAAATTATAAAAGTTATACTTATGAGATTCTTATGCATCAAAGCCTTGTTCCTAAATATGTTCTTAGTCATTGTATTGTCAAGAATAAGGACATTGACAATGCTCAAAGGCTTGTACATGCTAAGCCTCCTTACTTTGAAAGTACGTAATTGATCTTATAGGTTAAAGTATGTGAGATATTTGAGGATAGTATGTGAGTGCTTATTAAAAAACAAGTTCAATGAACACGACCCGCTATGAGAGTTTTATTTGGTATTTCACTCAAGTGTCTATGAAAATACTCTCATGTGTTAGTAGTGTAAGTAATCCTTAGACTTGTGATATCAAGTCATCTTGTATGTGAATTGTCATGCTTTGATTTCACCTCTACAGGTCTAGAGATGACCAAATGCTAAACAGTGTGCTTTTAGGCATGACATAAAGTATGTGAAGATGA
Source organism: Theobroma umbraticum (assembly GCF_002168275.2). Lineage (NCBI taxonomy): Eukaryota > Viridiplantae > Streptophyta > Magnoliopsida > Malvales > Malvaceae > Theobroma > Theobroma umbraticum. The sequence continues at coordinate 4,200,147 of NW_018397262.1, read as the reverse complement.
ATGAATAGTCTAGAGAGGATTCATCACCCTAAGTGATTTGAATGGGACATATCTCATTTGCTCTTGGCTTATATTGATTAAAAGTCCTTGGCCAATGTAATTTTGATAGGTCAATATAGAAACTGTAGGACTAATATGGATAAGTTAAAATATAGATATTGAGCTAGGCTTTCTATCTATCTGGGATATATGATGAAAGGATCGATTTACACTAAGATACTATACACTGAAAGGTTAGTCAAATCATATTGAGTTTCTTAACATTTAGGTGGTAATGATGTATTACTAGATGCCACTCATGATCTATAAATATAAATAAAAATTCTTAATTAAATTAATTTATATTTATTGCAAACATGTTGAGAACCTAATGGATCACACACATAAGGTGAATTCTCGAAATTAATTTAAGTTCAATTGGATGTGATCTAATTGATTTTATAGAGGCTTAATCCAATTAAGTATTGAACTAAATCAAACATAATTTGATGGAATATTAAATAAAAGCCCAATTAAACTAAGACATTTTATAATCCTTATTAGATATAAAGTAGGTCAATTCACTCTATAGAAGAAACCCTTAGCCGCCTCTTGAATATATAGAAGAGTTTTATTTTTATTTTTCTTATGTGCTGAGATAGGATTACAGCCAAAAAATATAGAAACACAAAGGGAGGTCAAAAGTTGAGAATTTGCTAGCACAAACTTTAGCTTGGGGATTCACACACTCTTAGTGAAGAGGTTTCGATAAATCACGGTATGAATCACCATTAGAGGTAGGATAACTGTGCTGCTGTGGTTTGATAAGTCCTAGTTAGTGTACAAAAGTTAAAACGAAAAGCCAAGGAGGATTTTATCAAAGAAAGCAAGACTTTTGGGTATGTCAAAATTTCTCTTGTAGTTTTTTTTCTAGATTAGTTTTAATTAAAGTGAACCATGACTTTGAAAATTAAAATTTTAATAATATTCCACTGCATATGAGTCATCTTAGCATGATTTAAATCCCCAAGACAAATTCCATTGAAACATTAATGAGATTTTGGGATGAGTGTTATTGTTGGGGTACCTCTAGAAGGAGATGAAATATTGTTTGTAGTGCCATGTACGGTCTATTTGGTTGGTCTGGAATGACACAATTTTTAATTGTAAAACATGAGATAGAGGAGAGATCTTTTTTTGATAAAATTGAGGTCTACATATTAGGTGAAAACTTGTGAGGGAAATGAAATGGTGGATGACATTGGATGGTGGGTGGAACCTTAGAAGTTTGGTAGTAAGAGAATGCCCATTGATTCTTGATGCGGAATTGAGTGGACAAATCCCAATCCCAATGAACTCAAATTAAATGCGGATAGATTCATTATAGGTATATTGGAATTGACGGGGTGTAGTGGGGTGCTTCGTGATGTAGAAGGCTCGGCTGTTGAATTGTTTTTTGATCCACTTGACATTCAAGAATCACACTTTGTGTAATTAATAGCCCTTAAACATACTTTAAAAATGGTTATAGCTTCCCCTAATGTGGAACGGAAAAGATTGGTGATCGAATCCGAGTACTTGAGAGTGACCCTATCTTTGGTTTGGGACTCACACGAGAGGCCATGAATCTATTGGAAGATCTTTAATGACATTGATGCTTATCTACATTCAATTGGAAACTATGAGTTTACACACACTATGAGAAGCTAACTCCTTTGTGGATGCTCTAGAGAAATTCGGAGTGAAAGGGAAGAAATGCTCTTTGTACGGTGGTAATGCAAACTATGTTTGAGTTATGTATGTTAGGGTGAAATTTCCTTATATTTTAGTTTACTTTTGTGGGTGCAAAACTGGTTTGTTGAAAGACCCGGTTGGGTTGTTATAGGGTGCTATGTTTCAGATGTTAGCATACATTGCTAGATCTTAGTGGGCTAGGCAATATTATGTACTTTTTTGTCCTTTGCGACCTATTATCATTAATAGAATCACGGATGATTGAGAAAAAAATAGTTTAACTTAATTCCTATTTATTCAAAAATAGTAACTTAGAATATTTGCTTAATTTGGATCTGGATGCAATGCACCAAACTTCTTAAAATCTTAATTTTTTGGCAACGCATGTGTAGCAAAAACTAATATTTATAAAAATCTCGATCATTGTTACCAATTCCAAATTAAATTCATCACTTTAATTAACTTCTCACTTTAAAAGAAAAAATCAGTATTAGGACGTAGTAACAATTATATATTTTTAAAATGAAAAAACTATTATAGAGCAAGAATAACATTGAATATTCAGTTTTATTTCATTGCTTCATGTTTACAATATGCCAAGAGAAATCCACACTGTGAACTTTATACCTTCAAATTTTGTATCTAACTCAAACCCCATTAAGTAATTAATCAAATACATAGATATACCAAATGGTAGCATATTGCTTTATTTGCTGTAATTTGTAAAAGACTGTTGTCACATTAGTGAGGTGGGGGAACTTGACTCTGGCAATGCCTCTAATTTCCAATCCCAAGCTCCACTTCACCTCGAATGCATCTAATTTCCATTTCCAGGACTTGGAACTGACGAGTCATGTGCCACAATTTTCATGGTAATGTGCCTCCCGTTAACAGCCATTGCTGGACCATGTTTACTTGAAGAAGAAAGTGGCGCAAGGACCTTAACAGGAGCATTGACGACCTTGCTGAAGGCTTTTCTGGCTTCAAAAGATGGTGTATGGCATACCAATAGTACAAGAAAAGTTATGAAAATAATTCTTTTGAAATGAGCCATAGAGGTGAGATAGGAAAGCTAGAAAAACAAAGGCTTAATGCTGCAAGGAAGGTTATTTACTGTGGTCTCGTGAATGGGATATTGGTTGGCTTGTTTGCTAATCTATTTATAGGACTCTACAGAGGACCAAGTTAAATTGGCTAAGATGACTTAAGTTTCAAAGACTGATGAATTCTTTGACTGAATTTTCTGTATGTCTTTGGGAAAGCCTAATTGAATGTTGGTCAGGTACATCTGAACTAAATAGCCGCCCATAAGCCTCCCCTTTTTCATTTTTTTCCCCAATAACTTTACTCCATTGACCTGGGAGAGTATTTAGGACTTGCTTCAATGACAGTACTAAATACAATAAAACAGGGCAATGGAATCCTGGCAGAATCTCTCTCTCTCTCTTTTTCCTTGGTTTTTCCTATGGTTGTCCAAATGAGATAAGTGTATGGTAGAATTACACTATAAAACAGAGCTAAGGACTGCCTGATATTGCTTTTAGTTTCTACAGGTAATATTGCGCCCAGCAAGGACTTTGCAAATTCCTTTCTCGGAAGTTAAAGGACTTCCTGATTCATTGAACATAAACAATGGACTTGAAAGTAGAACATTGAAAATGGTGTAATGCACTTATTTTAGTTGCGTATCTGGCTTTAACGTTACACTACTAAGACATATATATGCTAGGACTTATTGGATTCCATTATCAACAGTACTTAAGATCAATTTAGAATTAATTGGACAGCATAGTTCTTTATGATTGCAAACATGGAGAATGGGCCCAAAAGAGAAAGACAACATGCACAGGCAATTTTAGGCATGATTGCATGCGTATTGCATCATATTAGTTTTTGTTTTTGGTAAAAAAAATCTAGGAGCAGATACGTTGCTCCTAATTCTCCAAAGTTAGGGCATGAGCTCTTGCACTAGATAACCCCAAGACAGCCATTGATGAAGTTCTCTAACTCGGGACCACATGGGCTGAGAATAACTAACTTTCTTACATTACCAGGTACTCTACTGTTTAATGTTAACGCTTGAATAAAGAAACAAGGAATTGTAGTGGAGTCTGCCAGGTATATTTTGGTAGCTCATAAAGCAGCATTGCCTCAGTATTTAGTGTACATGAAACAGGATTTATTTCAAGAGATATACTAGTCAAAATTGCAAATTTCGATTCATTTCTTGCAATATAGGCCAAATTAACAGGATCTTTATTTCTTGTTCATTGCTAATTTATATACTTACTAGTACGTATGTATTGAAAGAACAGCTCCCAGCCCTCATTTATAAAAGAAAACTGCATATGTATAATCGTATATTGCCATTTGTTAGAAGAACAATCTAAGCCAAACTCCCAAGGAAATCACATGGAAAAGAATTAAAAGTATAAAGTATGGAACTGCTTTTTGAAGCTATAGTGGCGGACAATGGGGGACCAGCGTGCAATAGTCTAATTGTGGCCAGCTCCTGTACATGGAACAGATTGAAATATTCAATCAATGTTTTGCAAGTTGAAGAGTAAAGTGCCCTTCATTCTTAGCCATCGCGCATGACTAGCAGAAGGTGTTGGTCTGAGCTCCATGGGAATAGAGTGGTTGAGAACTTCCTCCATTTCTTTTATAGGTACTTGATTTTTGTACCGATCGATTCTTATAGATACACATACATTACGTTCTACCTTGGAATTTTGGATTCTAGCCAGTAGAATATCCTATGTTTTCATAAAATTATGTTTGACTGAGCAAAAAATCTGAGATTTTTAAATGTTGCGAATTACCAGAGAGTACTCTTTTTCCCCTTCAACATGTTCCAATCTACTTAGTGAAGGATTTTGATTCCCTATTTTGGACTTAAAGCTGTGCATTCATCGAGCTGTTATGACATGCTTGTCTGCTTGAGAAATTTCTTTTCCAGCTAAGACCTTTGTTAAGTGTGAGATATTCTACTCTGGTATTTCTCACTGTTGAACTTAAAATTTGCATGAATACTTTTGTAAGCTGTCTCCTGTGTAGTAGTCTTACAGATAATCTCTTTTCGTTTAAGAAATGACAGTATGCTGGCAATCTCTGATGAAGGAAGGCTCAGCATGTCAGGGTGTGATATTTACTTCGTATACACGGCTGTGGTTACGTGAAGAAAGGTTGTTACTTTATGTCACAATATAAGCTTCACGTACATGTATCAAAATTATGTATGAAATACAAGGCATTAGTTTCACCTTCTGTGTTCTTACTCCTTTCCTCTCTGATTTCTTTCTAGTGTTCATTAATGGCAGTATTTACTGCATATGCTTGTTCTTAAAAACAACTTCACTCACTGCCACTGGGTTTAAGCTTGGTAGTTTTCCTGTGAACAATTTGGGCTCCCTTTTGATCTCTTATTTATGAACTAGAAAAAGGAGAGTCCTCCTCTCTTTTAGAATATATAAGCAAACAAATTAGTACAAGGATGGTCATGGACTACAAGAAATCCTTTTATTTTATTTTATTTTTTCTTATCACATATAGTAACAATGTAGGCTGAATTATTGGTCAACCGTGACTTTCTTTGCTTATTGCAAAGTTATTCTGTTTACTAAAGATCAAGAAGGGCAACTGCTTACAAAGATAAAGCAGAAAGAGAAATGAAAAGAGCGTATTTATATTGCCATATGAAAAACATATCAGAAAATGCATAGGAAGAAGGGGAATTTTTAACACACTGCTTTCGAAAGCTACAGTAGGGGACAATCGAGAGGCAACTGTGTCTAATTACCACGTCCAGGACTTGGGACTGACTCCTCTAATACTCGATCAATTTTGGCAAGATGAAGACTGAAGAACCTTTCATTGTTAGCTCTGGTATAAGGATTATCAGAAGGAGAAGGCGGCGATGTACTCTCCTTGGGAGTGGTGCCCAGAACAAAATTTTCCTTGAAAGAAGGTACTTCTTTCTTCTCCATGTTTGTCAGCTTTCTACCTTCCAAATTTGGTGCTTGGCAAATTAAAGAGAAAACAAAGATAACCCAAACAAGGCTTAAACGAGTCATTTTTAGCAAGAGGGATAAGTTACAGAGAGATTATAAATCGTGACAGGTAATTTGTGTTGCAATTTAAATTGATGATGAAGCCTTGAATGGCATATTGGTTTAGGTGTGTCTCTAATATATATATATATATAAGCAGAAGGAATCAGTTGGTATCAAATGTTGGATATGTCAGCACGTCAGGAATGAAAGAGGGTATGTACTTTGGCATTATTTGCAAGGATGCTCGAAATAGATTCATGGAATTTAAGAGGTAGGTACAAAGCAACCATGCACTGCCGGCTTTTGTATTTTAGTAACTTCATGCAATGTCTTTTAAGCAATCAAGCAATCTGTTTACCTTTCCCAACATACTTAGTTGTTTCAAGATATGTATGAAGGTGAATTACCATTTCAAGTTTGTAGCTCCTCACTCTCTCTTTCTCCCAATGAGTAACAGTGCAAACAAAAGCCGACTTTTGGTAATGCTGCACTTAGTATTGCTTACATGCTTTACAATGTGAGACCTAGTTCAAATTTCTGTAAGCGTTAGACAATCCATTGGTTTGGCCCATGAACTCCATATATCCATTCAATTTTTCCTCATTTTTCTCTATTAAAAAATCATCTGATGGCTAAGATGTGTCTCTGTGAATTAAGTACAACATCTGCAGAAAACACTGATTCATGAATTGATTGTTGTCATCCTTGTAAGTTATTTAAACCTCTCTCTGTAGACTATCTAAAAAATATTATCTGTAAAATAAAGGAAAGAATGGAGTGAGATATTTGCAAGAGCCGGCAGGGCCACTAGTTTTCTTCTTGGAATAAGATTATCAGTAGTCATCCATTTCTGGAATTTAACAAGTGTTCTACTCTCATGAAAATGTTTGTGTCATTGCAATTATCACCCCGGGGAACTGACATCATCAGATAGACAATTCAATTTTTGGAATGTAAGAAGAATATTGTATTGATTTGATGTATGTATTAGCTTGTTAGGCAATAAATAGTCAAAACCAAATTTTATATGCTTCTTCAGTTTTCAAGTAAAAGACAATCAAAGCAGACAAAATAATAAGAAAAAAAAAACATTGGACAGATGGTGACCGAGTTACCTCAAACTTGAAGGAAGAATATGATGTAACTCAAGCAAAATTCTGCACAGTTTGACCATGGACAGCAGGTTGACAGATTTAGCGAGTGTGATGAAACAGGACAGCTTCTTCAATATGTGATCCCTTGGAATCAGCTTGATAGTTTAATTGGGAGGTGTTGATGAACTAACAGTGAAAAAAAGGTCTATTTTTCTTTATTGAATTTCTCATTTCTTATCGTGTCAAGCAAGAAAGTAATGCAAGTTCAAGCTTGGATATATGATACATATGGAAGCTAGTTTCTTTCACAATACAAATGACAAATCACCCACTGAAATATTATTGGGATGGAACATTCTGGTGGTTACCAAGTGGTTGGCTCTTCTTTCATATATCTTGAAGAACTTTTATAAGGAAAAGGAACTACTACCATTCGATATCAGAACTTCAGTTCCCAAATCCAACACTATTTCGCATTCAATAACATTGAATGGTAGATCAGGAACAAATACTTCCAAAGGTTGATCTACTTGGCAAGATGAGATGAAGGCTGTTACGCCACTAATTAGAAACCATTGCGCGAATTTCATTAGTTGAAATCTTCTTCATGGTCAATTACCCTCTAGATTCCAAAAAAGTCATAGTTCATGGAAAAGGTTGCTTGATCGAGGAGGTAAGCCTTATGAAAATGAAGAGATTTGATGCTATTCATGACGTAGACAAACATTAGCCATTGTATAGCCTGCCCCCAAAAGTGGTCTATACTGTGCTGTCTTCAGAGCAAATTTCTCTTCCGCCTTTACAAAGGGATCACTACATAAGTCATCAGTTAACAAGTCAGTGATATCAATTAGGAAATCAGTCAGAACTATTTTCATTAATTTTCTTATCATATTATAAAGCATTGATGTGAGGCTTAGACACTTGAATTTGCTATGGTTTTTAGTCCAGTCTCTTTCTCTGCCAAATTCCATCAAATTTATTCCATTACTAGAAAGCTTTAATGTCTGTAGAAACGACAGTTTATGCATGCAAATACCGACTGTTACAGGAGAGAGAGGCGTGAGGGTCACGTTCAATTGGCTAAGATGATAATACATATCTGAAACCCTGAAAAAATATTTGATAGGAAATGTATACACCAAAAGCATCATTTAAAATTAGTTTAGTAATCTCAACTTATTAGCCGCCATTCTGTTTCTTCTACATTTCCACTGATCAATCTCTTCTGTTTCTCCAATGACCTGGGAGACTATGAAGGACTCCCTTCAATGACAATACCTAGATACAATGAAGGGCCTAATGGAATCTTGAGCAGAGATCATTATTTTTTTTTCTCATGCTCTTTCCTACAATCTCTAAATTACATAAGTAAATGTTGAAGCCAAAAGCAGAATGCTAAAATTAGAATGAAATTAAAACTGTCGCTCATAAGTTCTACAGGTAATATCTGTCGTAACTTCCACAAGCTGTTTAAGCATGATCGCATTTCCATATCCCGCCTGGTATATGATTCTTTGTGCACATTTTCAGAAGTTAACTGACCACAGCACACTTTTATGCTAGAAAATAGAGATTTTGGTAGCTTAAGCAGATTTAAGGGATAAACTTGATGGTTATAGAACTGTTTCCTAATGCAATAACTTGATTACTTCTCTACAAGGATTAGCACTTGGGTTACTGTGTTATTCCTATCAGAAGAAGGAAAACAAAGAAATAATATAGTACAGTGTCCAAATTTGAACCCCACACATGTGGAAGGTCTTTTTGCTGATAATAGTCAGATAAAATTGAGGAAAACTGTAAAATAAAAATGAGGGCATTGGGACAACAAGTTGAGAGATGGGACCTTTGAACTTGAGGCCTTTCTGGACGTGATCTCTGATCCTTAAGACAATGGTCTAAGTTGATTAATTAATCTTGTAAGCACATAACTTAACAAAAGAAAAGCACCCTTTGTCGATGGTGGAGCCCAATTATATATGCACTTATGGAAGTGGTTGTTACTGTATGTAACATCTAATCACCACTGACGTCTTTCTTAGACCTAAAAAGACCATGACAGGTATGTGACATAAACTTTACTTGGTACTTTTTCTAAAGATCTCCAAGCTTCTTACTTTTGCAAGTGGTCTTTACTGTTGGATTCAGGAAAGATGGTTTTATTGTGCAAACTGGTGTCTTATGTACAACAGATTTTTTTTTTGTTTTCTAAAGAAAACAGCAAGAAAATTAAAGCAGCAATGAGCATTATAATGTGCTTAAGCAAGCCACACAAAGAATGTGTTGCCATATAGAATGAACAATTCAGAAACATATGTTTAGAATATGGTATTGCTTACAGACTGCACTGTCTCATTTTGTACAATAAACTCAATATTTATTTCAAGATGGATGCTAAATAGGATTGCATCTTATATTGGAAATTTGGGTCCATTTTGTAGCAGATGAGACCATCATGGACTTTATTCTTACACAGAAAACCTGGAAATCATAACATATCTGGAGTAAACAAAAGAAATCAAATGACAAGCCGTAAAATCTGTAAAGAGACAAACAGAGCATGATTAGTGTATGACGATGTTTTTCGAAAGCTATAGTAGGGAACCAATGAGGAAACCGATGTGTTTAATGATGGCCAGATCCAGGACTCGGAGTGGACTGCAATATTCTATCAATTTTGGCAAGATGATGAGCAAAGAGCCTTTCATCATTAACCATGAAATGCCCTTTGTTACCACTAGCAGAATGTGCTGGTGTAGCCTTATGAGGAAGGACACTTGGAACAACATTTTCCTTCATAGAAGGAATTTCCTTCTTCTCCATGTTCAAATGCTTTCTAGCTTCTGAAGATGGTGATTGGGTAACCAAAGCAAGAAGAAAGATAAGGAAAACAAAGCTTAAGCGAGTCATTTTAGAATGCCAAGAGATAGAATCGAGATATCCTATTCTTTGGTTTTGTTGAAGATCAGAAATGAGTTATGGCATGGCTTATTGGTTGAGGTTTGAGGTATATATATATATATATATATCTGTGTGTGTGTGTGTGTGTGAAGAGGAATCATATTGGCCAACCAAACTGTTTGGAATGAACCAAAGATTATTTTGGTATCGTTTGCAAAGATTCTTGTAAGAGATTCATTCAATTTGGGGTTAGGTACAGATCAACTACACTTTCAGGCAGCTTTTTCCCTTTTTACTTGATGCATTGTCTTTGCACCAATGACTATAGTCGCCTTGCCTAGGAAGATTTTGTTTTCTGTTTACTTTCCAACATCAGTCATTTTGAACAGTTTATGAAGGTCAAAGAACATTTCTTTTCACTTCTTTGTTGCAAACAGTAATAGAAAGATTATAATCCAATGATCAACAGGGGAACCGAAAGCTTAGTTTTGCTAACAGTACTGCACTCAAAGTTGCGTATCTGGTTTGTAATACCAGACCAACATATTCCGCCTTATTTAGAGAACCCATCAATTCATGGGAAACTTGCCGATTTGCCCAATTACCTTGATATTCTTGCCTTTCAAGGAAAATAGCACGTGCATCTCACAAACATGATGCCAAAGCAAATTTCTAAAACCATATGCTGTCCACAGATGCTGAAACTAAATCTACCATTGGTCTTCGAAGGTCAATGTCATTCTACAGGGAAAAGTCAATGATCAATAGCAGGCTATGCGTGCGTGATAGATACATCTTTGGCCAAAACATGGACTGATGAATTAAAAATTAATTGCTTTTATTAGTTTAGATTTAATGTAAGCATATTGCTTGCCTGCATAGTTATTATTAATATAATTATCTTTAGGTCAACTATTTCTCTTATTAAACAAGTATGTTTTGTTCATGCTGCTGATTAATGCAAAAGATAGAAAGTAAACTGAAAGAAGATACCACAACCATGTTGTATTTGTTGGAACGTTGACCTTCAATCTGCAACTGAGCTACTGATGCTGGCGGGAAGGAACAACAAGTTTAAGCTGAAGAAGAGTTCAGGGCAATGCAAAGCGATGTCGTATAGAGTTTGTTTGTTTGGTTAAGTTTGCGGAAGTTTTTCAGTCGTTTTTCTGTCCGGTACTAATGTTGATTAAACGATGAGTAGGCTGTCGTTTCTTATTTGTTTTAGTTACGAAATCATACGACAACTTGTAGTGTCATTTTGCTCAATGTTTATTGTTTCTCCTCTCTACTTGTTTTAGACCAACGGTCTTCTTCTTTTGCTCTGTAATAGTCATTAGTGCACAAAAAACAATGTCTCGATTTTTGTGCCTCGATCTTATTTTGTTTGTGATATTTTCCATAGGCAACATCTGCGGAAGAGCTTTGATATAAAAACATTTTTTTTGTAACCGTTATTGATTTTGTACATTAGATAAATATGAAAACTCTGTTCTTCTTCTTCTTTTTCATGCTTGCTTGGTTAATTTCCAAATATTTTACGGTGTCTTTGGAGAAATCTTTCATGGTATCAAAGCCTATTGTCTTAAGGGACCTATAAACGTCTATACTGTGTGCAAAGTTTCCTAGAAATATCATCGGGATTGCAAGATTCAGTGCAACTACATCCTTTATTTTTACTCGTGTCAACTATCCGTTTTGAGCAGTGAAACAACAATCCTACCTTGAGGCCTTTGATTTGTGGGATGTCATGGAGATTGGGGAGATGCTTGTTAAGAGGCACGTGAATCCAATCATTGCTCAGATTAAACAACACTCAGAAGAAGTTGCTAAGTGGTACAAGGCCTTGATATGTCTGCAATTAGTTGCATCAGAAGCCATATTTAGGAAAATCATGAATCTAGAAGATCCCAAACAAGTATGGGATAGTTTTACAAAAGAGTGTCAAGGAAGCGGTTGAACCAAGGTTATGTAGATCATGAATCTGTCTAGACAATTTAAGCTTATGAAGATGAAGGAGGAAGAGAATATTCAGGAGTACATAGACAAGCTATTGAAGCTTGTTAATCAACTCAGAATGTTCAGGCAAGAGGTCATTGATCAGAGGATTGTCAACAAAATCTTGGTGAGCATTTTTGATAAGTTTGAGTCAAAGGCTACTTCACCTGAGGACTCAAAGGATTTGACAAGGATTTCAATGAAAAAGTTGATTTCTACCTTGTTGGCTTTTGAGCAAAGAAAAGCTCTTAAGCTTGGAGACTTTATTGAAAATGCCTTAGTTGCTAAAATTAAGGGCTTATGGGTTAAAGCTAATGGCTCGAAGAAGAACAGTACCAAAGGCTCCAAATTAGGTAATAGAAAGCAAAGAAAGAATCAAGACAAATACTCTCCATGTACTCATTGTAAAAAGACCACTCATACTCCAAGATACTGTTGGTTTAGGCCGAATGTGAAGAGTTGAGCCTGCAACCAACTTGGACATGTGGAAAAGGTGTGCAAAGCCAAAAAGCTAGAAGTTGAGGGCAAGGTTGCATTGGCTTAAGAAGCTAGTGAGTTAGAGGAGATCTTGTTCATGGCTAAAGCTGATGATGGCTCAACAGACAAGAGTACCTAGCTTATTGATAGTGGTTGCTCAAACCACTTAACAAGAAATGTAAATCTTTTCAATGAGCTTGATAGAGAATATAAGGCTCGTGTGAAAATTGGAAATGGACTTTATATGAAGATACTTGGAATAGGCACAGTAGGAGTTGAAACTACATTTGGGGATAAGTACATTCACGAAGTGCATTATGTACTTGAAGTTGATCAAAACCTACTCAATATAGGGTAATTGGATGACCATGGTCATGCAGTGTTGATTAAAAATAGGTCGTGTACCATATTTGATTCATTGGTGTTGAGTTAATGACAATGAAAATGAAGAACAAGTGCTACCTAATGAACTAGGTTGACATTGATCATTGGGGCTTTCTCAATGAGTATGATGCCTCAGAGCTTTGGCATAAAAAAGCTGGACATGTAAACTATGTTTCACTATCAACAATGTCTTCAAAGGAACTAGTGTTGGGCTTGTTGGGTATTATCAAACTTGAGAAGTTGTGCAAGACCTGTCAACTTGGAAAATAGACTAAAAAACCTTTTTCCAAGGAGAGTAAATGGAAGGCTACATAAAGTTGGAGTTAATTCATATTGATTTAAGTTGTCCTATGAATAACCCTTCATTGAGTGGTAGTAGATTCTACATCCTATTCATTGATGATTTTTATCATTACTGCTGGATTTGTTTTTTAAAGCACAAGTCAAAAGCATTGAGGAAGTTTGTGAAGTATAAAGCACAAGTTAAGAACTATATCAGTTTTAACATTTAGACTTTGAGAACGGACAATGATTCAAAATACACAACTACTAAATTTGAAAGCTTCTTAGCCACATTTGGGTTACATCATCAACTAATAGTTACCTACAATCCCCATCAAGATGGTGAAGCTAAAAGAAAGAACAGGACAATTGGGGACATGTCTAGATGTTTACTATTTCAAAGTAATCTACCTAAGAGATTTTGGGCTAAGGTAGTCAACCCTGCAAATTACATTCAAAATAGAATTCTTATAAAGGCACTGACACATAAAACTCTATTTGAAATCTAGTATGATCTCAAACCTTTTATTTCTTATTTCAAGGTTTTTGTTTGTATTTGTTATGCTCAAGTTCCAGAAGTGAAGAAAACTAAGTTTAATTCAAAAGCTATCCTTACCTTGCATATTGGTTATAGTGAAAAGTTCGAAGGGTTTAGGCTATATGATGTAGAATCAAATAAAGTAATCATTAGTAGAGATGTGAATTTTGATGAGAATGAATGTTGGAATTAGGAGAAAAAGTTTGTTGAGAGTCTATCCACTATACCAATTGCCAATGATAATTTACTGCAACCTGCAAATGATGATTTTGATATTGAACATGAGAGTAAAGCTATGAGAGGGACCAGGACCTTAGAAGATATATATAATCAGTGCAATTTGGCTATGACTAACCGTACTAGCTATGCAGAAGCTATGGTTACTGACAATTAGAAAAAGGCCATGGATGTAGAGATAACAATGATAAAAAAAGAATGGTACTTAGTTGTTGGTAGATAGACCTGCAGATCAAAATATAATAGGAGTTAATTAGGTGTTCAAGACTAAATTAAACCTTGATGGTACTATAAGCAAGTATAAGGCTAGATTGGTGGTTAAAGGGTTTGCACAAGTTTATGGAGTTGACTACCTAAAGACCTTTGCTCTTGTTGCAAGACATGATACCATTAGGATGTTGACAGCATTATTAGTAAGAGATGGGTGGAAGATTTACCATTTAGATGTGAAGTTAGCTTTTCTAAATGGTTATCTAACAAAAGATATCTTTGTGGAGCAACTTGAAGGGTATAAAGAACCAAGATCAAAAAACAAGGTTTACAAATTGGTTAAGGCATTGTATGGTCTTAAGCAAACGCCTAGGGCCTGGTATGACAGGGTAAATGCTTATTTCATTGGTCAATTGTGAAAAGTGTGAATGAATCAACCTTATATGTGAAGCTGTTAGGTAATGTTACTGCACTAATTGTTGTCGTGTATGTTTATGATCTCCTAATTATTGGATCAGATGATTATATGCTACAAGAGTTCAAAAGTCAGACGATGAAGCTATTTGAGGTGACTAACTTAGGGATGATGACCTATTTTCTAGACATGGGAGTTCTTCAGACTAGTGAAGGAGTAGGTTTGCATCAGACCAAGTATGAAAAAGACATATTAAAGAAATTTAACATGTTCTCTTACAAGGCAGTAAGTACTCCATTAGCTTTCAGTGACGAATTCAGTAAGGAGGATGGTTCTGTAGTAGCAGATGGATCTATCTATAGAAGTTTTATAGGTTTTCTATTTTGCCTGATAGCCATTAGGCCTGACTTAATGTATGCAACATATCTATTTTCAAGGTTCATGCAATCACCATCTATGCTACACTTTACTATAGCAAAAAGAATCCTAAGGTATATCAAAGGTATTATTGACTTTGAATAGATGTATTTGAAACATAATAATGGCGAACTAGTTGGATACAATGACAGTGACTGGGTTGGGGCACCTGATGACTCAAAAAGTACTTCTGGTTTCTGTTTTTCATTCAATATGTTGTGTTTTCATGGAATTCGAGGAAGCAAAGTGTTGTGGCTCAATCTACTACAATAGCTGAGTATATAGCTACAACAACAACAACTAGTCAAGTGAAATGGTTAAGAAAGGTTCTAGCTGACTTAGGATTTAAATAGGAGAAGGGTACTGTGATTGTGATACCTAACATCCCACATCAGATGTGAATGTGATTGTTAAGACTTATATAACAATCAAAGTCTATCACTACTAGCAACTTGAGCTTAAGTTTTTGAAGGTCACGTGGTTTAGGTGCAAAAAGCTGCTGGGTCAGTGGTTGGACTTGAGTCGTTTCAAATGGTATAAGAGCTTGTGTTAGTCCGATATGGACTTTCACATTACTCTGGTGAGATCTTGGTCCTGTAGATGTGATGTGTGGCCTTGATGAGGACATCAAGGATTTAAGTGTGTAGGATTGTAATACCCAACATCCCACATCTGATGTGAATGTGATTATTAAGACGTATATAACAATCCAAGTCTACCACTACTAGCAACTTGAGCTTAAGTTTTTAATGGCCATGTGGTTTAGGCGTAAAAAGTTACTGGGTCAGTGGTTGGACTTAAGTCGTTATAGTGATATATGTCGATAATCAGTCAGTTATAGCAATAGCCCAAAATCCAATTCATCATGGACGAATTAAGCGTATAAAGGTGAAGTACCATGCTTTGAGGGAAGTTGTTAATGAACAGGAAATTGAACTCAAGCATTGCAATATTGGGGTTCAACCGGATGATATTTTGACAAAGGGTTTGCATAAAAAAAGGTTTGAAACTCTCAGAACTTGTCTAGGTGTCTGCCAGATTACAAGTCAAGGGGAAGTGTTGGAAGGTTGACCTTTAATTTGTAACTGAGCTACTAATGATGGTGGGAAGGAACAAGAAGTTTAAGAGTTGAAGAAGGGTTTATGGCAATGCAAAGCAATGTCGTATAGATTTTGTATGTTTGGTTAAGTTTGTGAAACGGAACTTTATTCTGTCATTTTAGTGTCCGGTACTAATGTTGATTAAAGAGGCATTTTAAAAAATAACCTTCAAAGATAAGATGTTTTCAAAAATAGCCTCCTTTATAATTTTAACTATTTTTAACCAAGTTGGATAAAATTACCTTTAATGAAATTACACGCTATGATGTTACACACCATGTACAAAAACATGTTACACGCCATGGTTAGGTTGTTATACGTCATGTGCAAAAACATGTGACATATCATGGTTAGGTTGTTACACGCTATGGTTAAATTGTTACTTGCCATGTACAAAAACATGTTACAAATCATGGTTAAGTTGTTACACGTCATATTAAATAATACTGTTGTTACACGTTATATATAAAAACATGTTACACACCATGGTTAGAAAATGTTATTACACGCCATGTTAAAAAAAATATACTGTTATTACACACCATGTTGAAAAAATATTGTTGTTACATACCATATTCAAAAACATTTTATTACACTTTAATCCTTAAACTGTTGTTGTTATTTACAAACTAAAACTTCAAATCCTCTCAACTCTTTTTATTTCTTTTTGTTTCTTTGACAATTTGGCACTAATTAAAATGTTTCTAACATATTTTTATAAATCAAAACATAAATTTTCTTATCTAAAACACCTATTTTGACTAAAAATCGAAAAAATTTTCATTGAAAACCTAGGTTTATAAATTTTAAAATTTTGAGTTCATTGGTGTCTAAATCTCGAATTGATCCAATTAAAAGCTATTTCAAATATCTGTAATCATTTTTACTATTTAATTTTATCCAAAATACCTAAAAATCAAATTCTCCAAATAGCCATTCACTCAAGTACATCAAAATCATCGTTTGGTGTCTCCAAAGTGTTGAAAAGAAAAATCTGAAAGTGCGAGATAGAGAAATCGGGAGTATAGTAGACGAATGCCAAAGAAAGAAATCGATAAAATTAGAGAGAGTGTGATGTTGAGAGAGAGAAATCGGAAACACAAATGGAGAGAAATTGTTATGAATAGTTTAATTTATTTGAAATAATTTTAAGAGTATTTTTGTCAAGTCATGGCTAAATATGACTAAAAACATTTAAACTTATTTTGATAGTTATTTTTGAAATGCCCTTATTTATTCCTCACGATTTTCTCTTGATTAAACCATGAGTAGGCTGTCGTTTCTTATTTGTTTTAGTTATAGGAGCATACGACAACTTGTAGTGTCGTTTTGTTCAGTGTCTATTGTTTCTCTTACATGCTCCGCTTGAGCATCGTTTTCACCTTTACTTGTCAGGCCAAAGGTCTTCTTCTTTTGCTTTGTATTCTTCCTCTTCTTCTTCATGCTTGCTTGGTTAATTTCCAGAAATTTTACACTGTCTTTGGAGAAATCTTTCAGTATTCAACATATTTACAATTTTAAACAATATCCTAAATAATCAATCCGGTACTTGTTTGCATGTGCAATTAGACTGGAAAGGCCTACTGATGAAAGTTGGCTCAAGTGCAGGTATTCAGCGGCGGCAAGCTTTCCGTTTAGAGTAGCTGCAAGATTATTCTTTAATTTTTGGCTTTTCTGGTTGGCAACGTAGAAAGGGGGAAGAAAAAAAAAAAGCTGACAGGGAAGCAAGAGAAATGCCCTCTTGAATATTATAGTTTCATTTAGGCCTTTAAGGCTACGCGTTACTTATTCTTTAGTCTTTCAATCTCACAAGCCTTTAAGAAGAAATGTAAAATGACACAAGAAATATATCAAGGTTTACATCTCACAATCCCTTTTCTATTCTAATTATGATTCTCAAAAAGAAGGCTTAAAACGTGATTACTACATTTGATTAGTCCAAACAAAGTTGTTTGTGGAATGAAAACAAAAAAGAAGTTTCATTGACTGTCTCAGGATTGGCATATACTTTACTCTTGGCTAGCTGGTAGATCAATGATCTCTCTGGTTAAGATAAAGAACAATACTGGATTGACTTAGTGAGGTTCAGGGGTGTGCTTAACTCTCAAACCACCTGTTACGTCCTGTTCTATGTATTTTTTAGAACATTAGAACAACTTATGTTCTAAAAAATTTGAGATTATTTGTAACAATTATCCGAGAGTAAGCTTCTGATTCCATACATTAGTCTTTAACACATGTCAGGCTTTTTTGGCTTCTAAATTTAGCATCAAGAAAATGATAATGTGCTCAAGAAAGTTGCAGATAATTGTAGACAAGGGAAGAGCAATTTGTAGAGTAAATGTTTTGGTAGTCTACACAGGCTGCCATTTTGCACAGGAGATTCGAGCAATGATTAAAAGTTGAAATTGTAAATTTTGATTCTGGAAACATACTGAGATCATTCTTCCTTTCTAATTTCAAATTAGTTATTATCCAGAACACCCCCTCAGCTCCTTTAAAAGGTAAAAGTGAAAATAAAATGAAAGCTTCTTAAGTATATTATGCCGGCATGTTCATAAACCAGATCACAGAAAATCCAGATGATAAAACAACACCCTTAAAATGTATAAAGAAACAGAGAGAACTTCTGACATTGTTTCCGAAAGCTAAGTGGAAGACAAGGGGGAGGAATATGTGACTAGTGGCCTGCTCCAGGACTTGGGACAGACTGTAATATTCGATCAATTTTGGCAAGGTGAAGAGTCAAGAGCCTTTCCTTCTCAACCATTTCGTGACCTTTACTGCCAAGAGAAACTGCTGGTGTAGGCTTCCTGTGCTCGGTACTTGAAACAAAATTGTTCTTTTCGGAAAGGACTTCTTTTTCCTGTATGTTCAAAAGCTTTCTAGCTTCTGATGATGGTGGTTCTTGGCAGATAAAAGATAAGAGAAAGATAAGCAAAACTATGCTTAAACGAGTCATTTTAGAACACAAGGAGGAGGTACCACAGTGTATGATTAGAGGAGAGCCAGATTGGTAATGAGGCCTTGTCTAAGACATTGGTTTTGAAGTTTATATATATAGGCAAGGAATCAGATAGCATCGTGTTGGCTAAGTCAGCTAGGTGCTAGCATGTTTGGACTAAAATAAGAGATTCATGGACTTTAAGGTAGGCACAAATCAACTACACAGCCGGTTTTTGTTATTTAGTAAGTTCACGCATTGTCCTTGCATCTATGACTACAAACGCTGAAATCTAACAGATAAAGCTTTCTTTTTTTGTTTCTGGAATCCACCTTTCAGCTTGCAATTTCAAGTTGTCTATGACGGCGAAAGACCATTTCCATGGATTGTGAGATCCAACATTTTTTGCATAGATTAGAGAATTTACTTGTTTGTTTAAGCTAGTTGATTTGGCTACTAACATGATATTCTCATGACCTTCCAAGAACATAGAACATATATATTAACCTATTTTATTATTTAGAGTCAGTATAATTGCAATATATATATATATATATATATCTGCAGGCTAAGGTGTATTTGAGGACTTATTGCAAAAAAGTGCATCATTCATTGGATAGAGATCAGATGCTCTTATTGGTCATTGTAAAAGTCTATCCTTAAACTATCCAAAAAGAATAAAAGTCAAGAGCATAAACTATCCAGTAAAGGAGAGAACTGTAACATATTCCCTTGCCTGGAGGGCCATTAGTTTGCCTACTAATTGAATAATATTAGTCAACCATTTCTGTCAATAAAAAAATGTGTTGTGATCATGAAGTGGGTTGGTTATGTCATCACGGCTACCACTAGGACCTAAAAAGGAAAACAGAGTAAAAAGGATGGTTCTATAAGTTAGAAAACATATATAATTGGTACATATTACTCTATTGATTTGATGCAAGTCTTAGCCTGTTAGGCAATCTATCACATATTATCATTTTGTATGTTTAATGAGTACAGAGGACAATCAAGGCAGACACAATAGCACTGGATAGAGGTTGACAAAGTCTTTCTCAGGTTTGAAGCAAGAACTGTTGCTCTAAACTAAATCATTCAGCAGCAGTTGACAAATTCTGCAGAATGTTATTTCCTAATAACAATTTGGCAGATTCTACTCTGTCTATGAGTGTTTTCCCATCCTTGATGATTTTGATTAACTAAAACAGAGAAAGAAGGCCACCTGTTCTGTACATTATGCATGGCGGGCCAAATCTAACCTCACCTAGCTGGAACAATGTTTTCTGTTCATTTTTCTATGAAAAATACATTGATTTTAATTTTATTTTCCTTTCTTTTATCAATAATCAATGTATAGATATACATTTCTTTTTTGGAGGCAATAAATTAAATGTATTTCAATACCACAAATACATCTGATGAACAAATTTCAGGAACCTGTGCCATCTGCAAAGATTGATACATTTTGGCATTTAATTAGAATATAGGAAATATTGAAATAAGCTGGAGGCATTTTTATTTTTTAAATAAAGATCTGTAGTGTTTTAGAGCCGACGTCAGCAGTATTAGAGTTCTTGCAGGTTTAGCTTCTCAACCTATTATCAATGGCTTTTGGCTGGAGGCTTACGAGCAACCATCTCTGCTATGAAGAACAACAGAAAAGACAATTCAGCATTTTTGTGTGAGCTGCTTCATATATCGTACAAGGAAAGCTGACTGGCATTTTTTATTGTCAGAAAGATGCTAGCCATTATTACAATTAAAATTGCAAATTGTGGCACATCGCAAGTACCAACATAAGAGTAAGACAACCATAATAATCTTTATTTCTTGGGCATTTTCAAACTTATTTGCTCACTAGCGATTAAGAATGAGACTGCATTAAGGCTACAGTGAAGACAATGGGGAGACAAATGAGCCTAGTGGTGGCCACGTCCAGGACTTGGTACTGACTGCAATATTCGATCAATTTTGGCAAGATGAAGAGCAAATAGCCTTTCATCCTTAGCCATTATGTGATCTTTCTCAGTTGGAGAAGGTGGCGCTGTAGGCTTATTAGGAAGAACAACTGGAACCAAATTGTCCTTTGGGGAAAAGACTTCTTTCTTCTCTGCATTAAAAAGCATCCTAGACTGCGTAGATGGTACCTGAAAGATCAAAGCAAGGAGAAGGATAAGCAAAGCAAGGGTTAAGCGATTCATTTTTGGAATCCCAATAGCCTTTTTGATATTCCTAGTCTTCAATTGCGACTAATTGTGTTGCTCTGGGGGCTTTGTATGGCCACCGTATCAGCATGATTTTTGACGTATATATAGGTGTATGCAGAGATGAATTGCTTCACGCCATGTTGGTTAAGTCATCTTAATTGGAATAAAACAACTTATGGTTTGAAAGGAATTTTTTTGAGATATTCATGGATTTTGGGGTAGGTACAAATCAACTCCCCTGCCGGCTCTTGTTTTGTAATGCTCTTTGCTTCCAAGATTTTTGTTTACTCCTGTTTACAAACCTTGCAATTTCGAGTCATCTGCAAAAGTCAAACACCATTGTCGCTCT
>NW_018397262.1:4116739-4178729 GCF_002168275.2 Theobroma umbraticum | reverse complement strand
TGCAGTGGGAACCTTTCAGTGTATTGAGTTGATTCTATAGATTTTGACCCTTGACAACAGCTTTGCAGACTCTGCATAAGGTGATGATCTCAATAAAGTTTTCGGCTTTGCCCGTTTCCGATCAATTTGAAGCTAAAAGGGCAATCTGGAGGGATTTTAATCTCAGGTTTGCATGGGGTTATTTTCTTTAATAAGTAGGAGTGCTTATTTCTCTAACTCTTTTCAAAAGAGTAAGAGATTTAAGTATCTTTAGTTTGATCAAGCAAAGTGAGAATCTAGCTATCTAACCTTCTCTCACCCATCGTTATCAAAGGATAGGGAGTGACGTGTTAATTACCCTTTTACCTTCTGTTGAGACCTTCTCTTTTGGGCACTTTAAAAGAGTATATCAATGAACAAATACTACAAAGCACAAGACACATAAACCATATAGATTCCTCCGTCTGATCTTATCTCCTGCAAGTGAATTAGAAACGGTTGTTAACGTGGGTTCTGCACTGATTTATTCTCGTTGCCATCCTAATGCTATTGATGAATATATTTTAAATCATTCTCAATTTTATTTTCACAAAAGAAAAAGCAAACAGTTAGAAAAGTACATAGTATTTCTAGCTAATTGGAAATGTGAAACAAGCCACGGTATCAGGTATCAACTGAAGGACAACAACTATGTACGAGTTGCAGAATATTGGCTTTTATCTAACCCGTTCAAGGTCTTTTAGAAACTTGATTTTGATCTTTTTCAGCTTCAAAACAACATTTTTCATGTCAATCCTCTCCTCAGGTAAATCTGCAGAACATTCACTACCCAATTGCAAAATGGACAAGGCACAATCCTTTGTTGCCAAGTGTTCTCTCTCTCTAGAACTTAGCAAATTTTTGTCCACAACTTGAATTACTGCAGATGGTAAAGACTGTTGCACCCAATTCTTCAAGCTCATTTCTCCCGAGAACATTTCATCTGTGGGTTTTTTTCTTGTGAAGATTTCCATCAAAAGAATACCGAAACTGTAGACATCACATTTTATGGAAATGATTCCCTCCGCTCCATACTCTACATATGAATTTAAATTCATCATCAATTGATTAAACTGTGCATTCATGTTGCATCGAAATGAAAAAGATCAAAGAAAAGAAAAAGGTTAGAAATTGTTTGAAGTAAAGACTTGCATTACCTGGTGCCATATACCCAATAGTTGCCAATGTCATTGTTTGTATCACTGAGCCCTCTTCACCTAAAAGTTTTGCTATGCCAAAATCACCCAAATGTGCACCCATATCTTCATCTAGAAGGATATTGCTAGGCTTTAAATCGCAATGCACCACGGATGTTGTTTGACCATCATGGAGATACTCTAAAGCAGATGCAACATCTATCATTATGTTCAGCCTCTGCAAGATATCTACAAAATGGTTGTGAGAATACAACCACTTCTCCAGGCTTCCGTTAGGCAGGAACTCTAATACCAAAGCTTTAAAATCAATATTACAGCAACTACTCATGATTTTGACCAAATTCCGATGGCGAATGTTTCGAAGGACCTCACACTCAACTTCAAAGCTCTTAAAGGCTTTTTCTAACTCCAAATTGAACACCTTCACTGCGATGCTTGTTCCATCTGGCAGTGTCCCTTGGTATACTGAGCCAAAACTTCCGATACCAAGCAAATTGCTTTCACAAAATCCATCAGTAGCTTGTTGAAGCTCGTGATATGAAATTCTTCTCCATGTTGCTAAAGGTAAAATATCTCCGTGACTTGGCAAGCTTGCTTTCCTTTTTTGACATCGTAAAAAAATGATGATCAAGGCCAGTGTTAATATTGTTATGGCAACTACTGTTGGTAGAATATATTTTAGAAGATTTGTGATCTTCCTGGATCGATTATGAGCGTTATTTTTGCACGGTGGGAGGTGCAATCGAGCAGCACCACACAATGCTTGATTCCCCATAAACGATTGAATCGAGTAGTTTGAGAATGCTCCTCCGTCGGGAATTTCTCCTTCAAGTCTATTGAAAGAGACATTAAAATATTTGAGATTCCAAAGCTTTTCTAGGGATCTAGGAATTGTTCCAGATAGATTATTTCTTGACAAATCCAAGAATTCCAAGTCTATCATGCCACTAGTCGACTGAGGAATGGAGCCCTGCAACTTATTACTAGATAAGGAGAGATGGGTAATGCCTTTGAGATCCCCAATACTAGCCGGTATATCCCCTGATAATTGGTTTCCTGATAAATCCATATCAATCACAACCTTCCATTTTCCAATATCAATTGGGAGAGGGCCAGTTAAGGAATTCGAAGACAAATTCAAATGCAAGATATCTTCCAGTCTTGTCAAGTTTAAGGGTATTGAGGATGTAAAACTGTTGGAGCCCAAGAACAGAGATCTTAGAGAATTGAGATTACCCAAGCATGCCGGTATTGGTCCAGAGAGTTTGTTGTTGGTGAGAAGTAATAAACTCAAGCTCTCCAAACGACATATATCAACTGGGATCGATCCTTCTAAATCATTGTCTTGCACAGAAAAAGATTGCAGGTCTCTTACTCTGCCAACAGTTGCAGGAATCGTTCCAGTCAATTTATTGTTGTCCAGGTTCATGCTCACCAAGCCGCCTAAGTTCCCAATTTCTCTCGGGATGCTGCCCTTGATGTTGCACCCAGGAGCAGAGAAAACTTCAAGAAAACTTGAGAGATTTCCAATCGAAACTGGAAGTTTAGTATTGATTAATGGATTTCCATCAATGTACAAGTATTTCAAGTTTCTGCAGTTTGTCAAAGATGAGATGAAGCTCATTTCTGGGGATGAAAGTTTACTAGAGAAATTGTTATCCTGCAGGTTGAGATCTTCTAGATTTCTTAGATTGCCAAAAGAGTCCGGAAGAATGCCAGAGAAGAAATTACTTTGCAGCTCAATGCTAATAAGCTGGGAGGCATTGGAGAGAGAGGATGGGATTTCTCCACCGAGTTGATTTTCTCCAAGATAAAAGTACTCAACTTGTGGAAGCCAAAGAGTTTCCGGAAGATGGCCTGAGAGGCGATTTGTTTGCAGTGACAAGTACTGCATAGTTGAGCTGTTAAAGAAAGCAGGAGGGATAGGACCAACGAGTTTGTTATCTCCCAAATATAAGACCTCGAGATTAGAAAGGCTCCTAATCTCAGGTGGAATTGCACCTGCCACAAACTCCAATTCTAACCTTTAAGTGACAAAAATTTTTTTCAAAGTACTATTTTTCATAGTTGGATATACTCTATATCAAGTACGAAAATATTGAAAGAAATTAAATTTGGTTTGCATATGCCTAGTGGAAATGTTAATTAAAAATTTCAAGTAATTTGTTATTTTATAGATTTTCATTGGAGTAAATAGTAGGGAAATGAGAATTATAAAATCAAGCACCATGTACTTATATATCTCATTCTTGTTTATTATGGTTATCAGCAATCTATGTAATCAACAACCTGTGCAGTCAAATACATTCCCCTGAACAATCTATATGTAATCAAACACATGTTGATAATGAAGCAATTATACAACAATTTCAATTTATGAAAACACATGTGACAACTGTTAAAGAATATCTTTACGTTTAGTAATTCCTTTTTTATTATAAATTTGTGTCTTAATTTTTTGTAATGACACTGTTGTTATTTAAAGATTATGTATGAAAGATTTATATTCATATATTTGTGTACTATGAAAGATAATACTCCTCAAGTCCACTTTTATATGTTCCCTTTTGATTTTTAAGGAGATCGGGAAAAAATTATTGCCTTTAGTGTATTTTATACTAAAATTTTTATATATTTTTTTAAATTGTTCAATGATGTTTATGTCAAAAAATAAATTTCTTATTGTTTGGTTTTTCATTTCTTTAATAAGGAATGCAGGTGAAACCGTGAGAGTTCAAGTGTGTGAACTGTGAAGAATATTACTCCAATATTTAAAATGGTTGCAAGTAAAATAGTATAGTGGAGGAAAAGAAGAATTGATACCTGTGAAGTTGTTAAAGCTTAAATCAAGAGTTGTAAGAAGAGTT
Source organism: Theobroma umbraticum (assembly GCF_002168275.2). Taxonomy (NCBI): domain Eukaryota; kingdom Viridiplantae; phylum Streptophyta; class Magnoliopsida; order Malvales; family Malvaceae; genus Theobroma; species Theobroma umbraticum. The sequence continues at coordinate 4,174,687 of NW_018397262.1, read as the reverse complement.
AGGTTCCCAATAAATACAGGAATAGAACCCAATAGTCCAAGTCCTGCAAAGCTTAACATCTCCAAACCAATAAGATCACCAATTTGCCTGGGAATTTCACCTGTAAAATCACCATGGAAAATGGGAAATCAATGAAAATATTTGGTAAAATAGGTGGGACAATTTGAAATGAATATAGCGGAAGTTAACTATCATTTTTCTAAGGGACTTTCCCCTTCAAGGTCCCATTTTTTGGTCTAGCACTAATCTACAATTTAATTCAACCTTTTTGCTTTTCGATTTGGTATAAGTAGGGGCCTCCATCTCTTAAATCAAATTCCTATTGGTTTAACTGAGGACAAATAGTCAACCATGTCTTGGATGGGGCATTAATCTAGTATATTTTAATGTAAAAATCTTAAATTCAATTATGCTTAGGAGATGATATTCAGAAGAAAATATGGAATTATCTTCCATTGAATAATCCAAGACCTAATGAGTTTCATATGTAAGAGGAATTAAAAAAAAAAGATGAAAGGGGTAACTTAATTAATTTAATTATATCTAGGTTTACATAATAAACAAAAAGTAATTGTGAGGCATGCAACTTACAAATAAGTACAACAAATCTAGAGTCATCCTAAAATTTAATTCATTATTGCCCTTGATAGGCCTAATTGGTTTGTAATTAAAAGCAAAGATATGCCAAATCTAATCACTGTTGGATTTATATTTATCATCAATTAATAATTTCAAAACATACTTTGCACAAAAAATAAATAAATAAATAAGGGTTTTCAGTGAGAAGTAGATTGTATTGTAATATACATATTATTTTTTAATGCATAATCAAACAGCAAAGTAAAAGTTAAATCCAATCAGAACAACATTTTTGACCTTGTAAAGAAAATTATAGCCATAATTGAAAAATATACAACCTTAAAGCTGCAATTAGAAAATATACAACCTTAGCCAATGTATAGAAAAGTATGGCTGCCCTTTTTTATGGGATTCAACCACAACATTAATATGCAGCCATATACTATATGACTGCAATCTTAAATCATATGTTGTAAACAAAATATTAATTAACAAGATCTAATTTTTAGGTATTTACAAGTATTCTAAACGAATAATTAATTATTGTAAACAAAATATATATAAATTGAAAATTAATTACTTTATCAATAAAATGAAATTTCCAATTAAGAGTGTTCGCTGGTTTTGCTGGATGCCAAAGCAATTTCGGGCTCAGATTACCTTTAAAGTTGTTCCAGCCAACGAACAATGCCTTGAGCGTAGTCAAATTCCCGATTCCTTCAGGCACAGTCCCCTCAAATTGGTTGTGAGACAAGAATAAAACTTGTAATTTTTCATGCTTGACTAAGCCTGCTGGGATTCCACCAGAAAATAGGTTCCTATCCAAATAAATATTTTGTAGTTCAGGAAGGAGATCAAACGTATTGGGAGGGAGATGACCAGTGAGATTATTAAAGCCAAGGTCAATGATTTGAAGAGAAGATAAGTTGAGTGGGATGAAGGGTATGGAACCAGTTAGATAATTGCTTTTGAGTTCAACAACTTGCAATGAAGATATGTTAAAGATTGAGGAGGGTATGGAACCTGAAAGCTGATTATTCCGCAAATATAACATCTTCAACCTTGGAAGATTTCCAATATCTGCAGGAATCTGTCCTTTCAGATTATTTTCATGCAAATCCAAGATCTCTAGCTTTGGTAAATAGCACAGAGAAGAGGGGATAACACCCGTGAAGAAATTTTTTTGCAAATACAAGCTTTCAAGTTTAGGGAAGGAACCAAACCATGATGGCAGTTCCCCGGCAAAGTTGTTATTAGCAAGGCTTATATATCTCAGCCGATGCAAATTAGCCAACTCGACAGGTAATGAGCCTTCAAAACCATTTTCTTCGATGTTGAGGAATGAAAGAAAAGATAAATTTCCCAAGTGAGGTGGGAGAGTTCCAGTTAGACTCAAGTTAGAAAGACTAAGAACTGTGACTCTTTGGTGCTTGGATCCGCAACTGACACCAATCCAATTGCAAACAGAGGTAGATATAGACCAGTTGGCTGCCAAGAGGTTTTGAGGGTCATGGACATTGGCTTTGAATGCAAGAAGAGCTAGTTCGTCTGTGGTGATGTTGGCTGATTCCATAGACAAGGAAAAACAATTATGCAACAGCAACACCAGTATAAGATCAGCAAGAGTGAAGTGAGGATTTGTCATGAGTTTAAGTGGGATGAGGAACAGGAAACACCACCTGTCTGGCAATTGAGACAGAAATGATTGTTCTGTCTTTAAATATGTTTTTTGATGTTGAACTAGAGGAATTCAGTAGTATTTCTTATTTCGACAGTGGGAGCTTATCTCGGGTTAATCTTTATACCGGGAAGGCCTAAATGACTGCTATGAAATTGCACTATGAGGCATTCAGTCCAAAATTACTTGCTAATAATAGGCAAAAAGTATCATGTTGCATATAATTTATATGAAATGATAACAGATTTACTTGGATAAGTCAAGACTCAAGAGTTAATTGTTCTAAAAAAATTTTCATGTCTAGAAAATGTGGTTCATCCAAACTTCAAAATCTGGTTCCCTTCTGAAAGCCGATGGATTAAAATACAAAACTGACAAGAAAAATATGGGATTAAGGCAATATAAAACTTTTAATTAAATTTCTTGAATAAATTTCACAAAGGACAACTGATTTAGCTTTTGCCTCTTCTTTTGGAAACTTTGTGTTCCCTTTGTCTCGAAAAGTAGAGAAAGGGGGTCGTTAAATTTCTTGAATAAAATTGCTTCTTACCTTTACAAAAAAAAAAAAATACCCTTGAGTAGTTCATTTTATTTCATCACAATCATATCATCATATCATCACCACTTGTTATCCCATCCTTTTTTTCTAAACATATTTGTGCATTGGTCTTACTCTTGGTACCACATCAATCATCATCACTACCCATGTGTGGGAAAAAAATGGACTAATAATTCTTTCTTTCACAGTATCTCTCATTTCATTTTCTCCTTTTATAATGTATATGTAATGCATATTTTCAAAAAAGTTCCCCAGAATGACCTAAGAATCCACATTGGAATACAAAAAGCCCTTAGTGGGATTCCCCATTTACTTCAAGTCATACTCGAGTAGAAGTGCTTGATGCCATCCATGCATTCTACTATCTGGAAGAACTAATGAATGAAATTAGAATTTTATTATGGTAGTCTGACTTGATTTCCCTATTCTTATTCTTTTGAGTTTGTATATTATTTTAATATAAAAGAATATGGTGTTTGAGTGTGCTTGTATGTTGATGAGATTAGGACTATTCTATAAAAATTATTCAACAATAAAGGAGTGGTGCACTGATTATTGGATAACTAATGCAAGTGATAATAAATCAATCTATAGATGGGTATTTACCCTAGAAGAAGATTTTATTTCATGGGCTTCTAAAAAACAAATATACATAACTCATTCTATTATGAAATCTAAGTTTGTTGTTTTGGAAACTGTAGGAAAAAAAGAAAAATGATTGAAAAATTTGTTATTAATGAAAATTTAATCGTGGCCACAATGACGACGGCCATCTCTTTGTACTGTGGCAATCAAGCTACTATGTCTAGAGTTAATAGAAATTCTAGACATATAAATTTGAAGTATATATAAGTCGAAGGATTAATTACTGATGGAGTAATTACAATTGTATATGTGATAACATATAATAATTTGGTAGATCATTTTATTAAAGGACTGGTTAGAGAAATGGTGAGAAAGACGTCATTAGGGATGAGCCAAAACCTTTGCCTAAAGCCCCCAATTATTGAAACCAAGCCTTTTCTCTACGTCAACTACTGATTAAAAGGTTCAATTAGTAAAAATAAGTTATTGATAAGTGATTATAGAAGAAGCACTAGGATTTCAAGTTTTATCTTTAAGTGCTAAAAAATACATTAATGGAAGATTCGTGCTATACTCTTATTAAGGTGCAATTATAAAGTATACGTCGAAGGCTTAAACGGAGTGCTAAAAAGAGTGGTGCTGCTTCTAACCAAAGTGATGGGGTTAGCTTTTGAATATGTTCATAAAATACAAAGATGTAATACGTGGCCTAATAAGTGCTATAATTTATCAGTGAGTTTCTAGTGAAATTGGATAATATCGTATGTGTGGTAATTTCAGTTTTAATAAAAGGAATAATGGTGTAATTAATTAAGTTATCATTTGTACTGTCTAAACTTTAAATTACTTGCAATACAAAAGATTCAAGCCGAAAGAAAATTTTCTTTTATTTGATATTATTAGTGTACGATTTTCTTTAACATTACCATCTAAGTGGGAGATTGTTGGAGAAATTAGTCCTAATAGATTGTAAGTTAAAAGGTGAGAGAATATCTATCTAAGTAGTACAACACAAATAGCTTCTGAATACCATTTGGAGTGATACCTTTTGATGCAAAACGATGATCTTGTGATGAATAGTGGTAAGCTTTGATGAATAGTCATAAATTATTTATAAATAAGCATTGAAAGTCAAAATTAATTCATTCAGAAACAATTATTCTTTTTCTGTCTCTTTTCTCTGAGTCAAACTCCTAATATCTTTGAGATAAGATCTCATCATCATCATGAACGACTAGTATTAAATTTTTGGCATGCACTTAAAAGTTCTGATTACCTGTTAAAAGTGGCCCTAAGGCACTAAGCATTGAAACTAAAACGTCAAACCCATAATATTTGATTGAAGTAGTTATTCCTTATCTTGGTGAGTGTAGGTCCACCTGAAAACGAAATGAAAAAAAGAAGATATTTAAGTTGTCTCTCAGCTTTCTCAAAGGTTAGACCTTTTTTTCAAAAATGGTTTTGAATTATATCTTATAGCTATTATTTTCTCTTGCTGTTATCTTCCCAAGGACTCGTAAGTCTCACTTGATGAAGAACAAATGGGAATTAGTGATAATGACCTCTGCACCTTTCTTTCTTCCTATAGGAAGAGAAAAGTAAAATAGAAATTGATATCCAATATCTCTCCTACACACTTGCAAAATGCAAAGTAAACTGAATATTCTAAAATCTCTACTCAAATCCTTCTCCCTTATTGCTTAAGCTAGGTAGGTAAGCCCAAGTAGAAAAGCGTTTAGACCTTGGTTCATCATCCTTGTTTAATGGAAATACAGTAGTAATATTGGAGATACTTATGTAATGTTTTACTCCTTTTTGAAACAGGATTAGGGGTAATTAGGTTAGCCTATTTTTGTTCCTGTTGAGCCGCCCACTTATTGTTTATGGGGTGCTCGGCTCTTGACGACAGCTTCTAAGACTTTTCGCTGTGAACGCCATTGTCTACTCAAATGATTGAAGTTTTTGACAATTGTATAGCTTTTCTTTGCCCAGATCGGATCTGATCATATTATGAGAGTCTTTGGCATTATAAGTAAGAGACTTGAAATAACATTATAGTGCTGAGACTAATAAATATTACACTTTCTTTTTTTTTTTAAAAAAAAGAAGTAATGCACTATACTAGGTCAAGGTCGTCTTTGATGTGCTAACAACCAACATTTATTTTGCTCCATCATTATTTAGCTGATCATTAGGAAATTTGATTTAGTTCTATATAGTTAGTAGGAGAACGAAAAGCTAAGTGCACGATATTAAAAATTCTAAAGTAAATTCTTTCAATTTACTCTTCAAATTTTTTGTTTCACTTTCATATCTATTCATATGCATTACATAAGTCAACTAGAGCAAGCTGCTAGTCTTCTCAACATGCCCTTTTTTTTTTTTTATCTTTTAAAGATTCTCTCAACTTGCCTTAAATTAGTCATTAGCTCTACAAATAGTAGCAGTCCATTAATATCTCAATAAAGGTCCTTTGATACTTTCTAGATGGTTGAAAAATGTATGTAAACCTATATCTTGAATGCAAGTGTTTAAGTCCTTAGTGAAGTATTAATAAATTACTAATGCTTATGCATTAAAATTTATGTAATTCTATTGTAAACAAATTATATAATCTTTGTATCAAAAAGTGAGATAAGGTCTAAACTTACCACTTCACTTAAAGTTATGAATTAAAATTACGATCTATCTTTCGAACAGGGGTAATTTTAATGTGCACATATAAATTTGTTAAAAAATTGTCAACATTAACAATAAGAATTCTTATAGAAAAATCAAACAATATTTCATGAAATGCTCTAATGAATTTTGTTGCGGTGAAATGTAGTTTGTAATAATGTATGACAACATAATGCTTTACATATCACGAAACAGATAAATTTTACAATATTATTATAAAATTTGATAAAATATTTTTTTACTAAAATTAAATTACTTGTAGTGAATTCAGCTTGAACTAAATATTTAAGCATGCTCAAAAGTGTGATATACAAATGCTGAACTTGCAAATTAAAACATTTTTATTTTATTGGTACATATATGGAGACAGGGAGTAAGGATTCGGAACTTGGACCCTAATCCTTTTAAAAAGAGTAATAACTACTAAACCAAGGCTGAGCTAATTAAAACATACTTATTCTGATTCAAATCTAATAGACTAAGATCAATGTAGCTCAAGTTAGCCACAACGACCAGGTGCGAATCCAACCCTTCCATTGGCATCATCATAGACGACCTCATACCCCTTCTGTTGAAAATTTCCTAGGATCATTACATCATTATCATCACCATTTTTTGCAAAAGCCAGACAGGCTTGAGATATCTTGTTAACATACAAGATCCCTCTAGCATCAATAGGCATCTCAAGGCCCCCATCAAAGTATAAGCTGATCGTTGGCATTACAACACTAGTATTACCACTAAAATCAAAGCATGTCCCTAGAGATTCAAATGCTGGTGCCCTTGGATACTTGGTCATCCTTACTTCGAAAGCTCTCCGGACTCTTGAATAGGCTGGCGGAGGGAGGCGTGTGATCAAAGATGCCGAGTCAATGACGGTGCCTGAAGTCGTAAAAACCGACCTGTCAATGGATAGTCTCTCGCCTCCTACGCCTATATCAACAATATCAAGGCCGTAATAGTGTGTTCCTTGAAAGGAACTTGACATGGGTGTGAATTGAACGGAACTTGGGAGGTTCTTATCACCAAATCTTAGGTATCCGGTTGATCTATCACTTGGTGGCAAACAATAGGAGAAAACTTTGTGATACGTGTTAGCAGTTTGGGATACTATGGAAAACCATCCACGGCCAAGTCCTAATACCCCAGCTGCACTTCCACCGTTAGGGAAGCGATTTCTTTGCCCACAGCCAAATAAGAACCCTTGAAACACATTTGAACTTGTTATGGTTAAGGTGTCTTTAGCCATGTAGCCAACGGAAAATGTTGTATTACTGTATGTGACGCCATACACACATGATGATGAGGAAGAGCAACCTGCTTGCATACCTACAATTATAGTATTAAGTATAAAAAATTAAGCACACACTCTGTTTAAAATTAAATGTCCACGATTTAACTGAGGAGCAACATATTAAATTTATTAATTAAACTAATTCTAAATCATCATTACCTTCGGAAGAAATTTGTTTGCACGTGGCCGAGGAGCATTGAATGTTGGTATAGGATGATGACTTTGATGGATCGAATATTGGTTCCTTTTGTTCATAGCAATATCCAAAGCATGGCTGGCACTGAGTCCAAGTTAATTGACTAGCAGTGTCAAATACCAGGGAAAGCTCCGTTTTGTGCGAACCAAAGCCCATGGTGACCTGGTACTTGCCGGTGCCAACCGAGATTCCTGGTTGGTCTTGAAGTGATGTCTTCTCCGTGGAACTTAGGGAGAGCATGGAGTGGATTGAATCAGCTCGGGCTTGGTCTTGGCGGAGAATTTCAGAGTGAGAGGGAGCGTTTGCTTTGTCTTGGTTCAGTTGAGAGCATGGACCATGCTTGTTTACAATCGCTAATGATGACTTTTCGTTGGTAACTGAAATACATAAACGTAACTCAAGAAACATACAATTTTTCTCCAATCCCTTTATACAAAAGGAATTAAAAACATAGTAATATAATTAACTTCTGCACATGAGTGATTAAGAACATGCTGAATGCTTAATTTTTGAACCCATTTCGAAATGTTTTGACTGATTGAAAATTTGCAATAATTGTTGCACAAGTGACAAAGATGTTCACCTAATTAATATGAATGATTTATCTATGAATCTTTTTTAAATCTTTCATGTATAAACGCAAGGAATTTGTTTGGAATTACGTCTCAAAAGAGTAGAAAGAGAAACACAATAGGACAGAGAAAGTAATTCTATAAAAGCCTTAAAGCTATGAGTATTAATTAAACCTTTGCTAAGTGATTTGCAAACAGTTGATGGCAGTAGAGAACTGGTTCGAAGAACGTAAGTATGGAGAAGATCCTTGCTTTCCACAGTACTAGTTGTTTTTCCTTCAAAGGCATAGATCCCTTTTGAAGAGCAGACAAGGTAGAGAAAGAAAAGAGAAGCGGAATGGAGGAATACAAACAAGCTGGAGAACGGGGAAGTGGCCATGGACCATATATCTAGCTAGCTCTTTGTAGAATTGTTTCAACTTGGAAACATTTGCTTCTTCATTACCTTTATATAGAAAATAATAATACTCTCAGTAATTGTTTTCTTCTACTTCCATAGCAATAAAAATATGTTAATTTGTAAACAAAATTAATATTTTCTTCAATTAAGATTCAGTCTTTGTTGACAGCCATGGAAATGTATGTTAAAAAAGGACATAGTGGGTTAGGTAACTCCCCTCTCATATTTGAATGCATATTTCGATTTTCACTTATTAACAAGTTTTAAGTACACCCACAACATGGGTGGAAGAGGGAAAAAATTAATTTTTTGTTGACGCAGCTCCATTTGAGTTTGGGAATAGCCACCAATATCTTTTTGAGCAATTGACAGTTCTTCTGTAATTGTACAGGTTCAAATTTGTCTAAATGAAGTGCTCATATCATAGGAAGTTTCCAGTCAAATAGACTAGAGACTTAGTTGAAGAGGCTAATAAAATCGCATTTTCAAAATATATATATATATATATATATATTTTTGTGGTGAAGTTTTTTTATTTGCAAATGTCAACACTCTGAAGATTTAATGTGTAAGACAAAAAAAAAAATCAAACCACACTTCATTACTTAATATTTAATTAGCTCGAACTAAATATATAAGCACGTTCAAAGATATGTTATATAATTGCTCAACTTGCAAATTAAAACATTTTTATGTTATTTTATTCGTACATGTATGGAGATACAAAGTAGAGATCCGAACCCTGAATCTTAATCCCTTTAAGAAGAGTAACAACTACTAAACCAAGCCTGAGTTATGAAAAACATTCTTATTCTTATTCATATCTAATATACTGAGATCAAAGTAGCTCAAACTTTGCCACAACGACCAGGTGCAAATCCAACCCTTCCATTGGCATCATCATAGACGACCTCGTACCCCTTCTGTTGAGAATTTCCTAGGATCATTACATCATTATCATCACCATTTTTGCAAAAGCCAGACAGGCTTGAGATATCTTGTTAACATACAAAATCCCTCTAGCATCAAGAGGCATCTCAAGGCCCCCATCAAAGTATAAGCTGATCGTTGGCATTACAACACTAGTATTACCACTAAAATTAAAGCATGTCCCTAGAAATTCGACTGTCAGTGCCCTTGGATACTTGGTCATCCTTACTTTGAAAGCTCTTCGGGTTCTTGCATAGGCTGCCGGAGGGAGGCTTGTGATCAAAGATGCCGAGTCAATGACGGTACCTAAAGTCATAAAAACCAACCTGTCAATGGATAGTCTCTCGCCTCCTACGCCTATATCGACAATATCAAGGCCGTAATAGTGTGTTCCTTGGAAGGAATCCGACATGGGTGTGAATTTAACGGAACTTGGGATGTTCTTATCACCAAATTTTAGGTATCCGGTTGATCTATCACTTGGTGGCAAAGAATAGGAGAAAACTTTATGATACTTGTTAGCAGTTTAGGATACTAGGGAAAGCCATCCACGGCCAAGTCCTAATACCCCAGCTGCACTTCCACCGTTTGGGAAATTGTTTCTTTGTCCACAGCCAAATATAAACCATTGGAACACATCTGAACTTGTTATGGTTAAGGTTTCTTTAGCCATAAAGCCAGAGGAAAATGTGGTATTACTGTATCTGCCGCCATACACACATGATGATGAGGAAGAGCAACCTCTTCGCATAGCTACAATTATATTATTAAGCATTAAAAATTCTCCAAATGATTAAACATAAAATTAAATATTCACTCTGTTTGAAATTAAATGTTCATGTTTAACTTTGTCATGCACCTGAGCATTTAATTCATTAATTAGTGCATGATCTCCCTACTTAAAAAATAAAATTCAAATTTCCCTCACCTCAACTATAAAAAAAAACTTTGTCATGAAGATTTAAAAAAAAAAATGTTTTTGTTTTGTATATATAAATAAATCTATAATTTTAATAAACTATAGTTTTTAATGATAAAAAGTATATATTGAGAAGTAAAATTTTATATTCATTGATTAACTAATTCTAAAACATCATTACCTTCTGAAGAAATTTGTTTACACGTGGCCGAGGAGCACTGAATGTTGGTACAGGACGATGACTCTGATGGATCGAATATTGGTTCCTTTTGGTTATTGCAATATCCAGCGCATGGCTCGCACTGAGTCCAAGTTGATTAGCCAGCAGTGTCAAAAACCAGGGAAAGCTCCGTTTTGGGTGAGCCCGAGCCCATGGTGACCTGGTATTTCCGGTGCCAATCGAGAATCCTGGTTTGCCTTGGAGTGATGTCTTCTCCGTGGAACCTCGGGAGAGCATGGAGTGGATTGAATCAGCTCGGGCTTGCTCTTGACGGAGAATTTCAGCATGGGAGGGAGCGTTTGCTTTGTCTTGGTTCAGTCGAGGGCATGGACCATGCTTGTTTACAATTGTTAATGATGACTTTTCGTTGACAACTGAAATACATAAACATAACTCAAGAAACATACAATTTTTCACTAATCTCCTTTATACAGTAGGGACAAAAAAACAAACATAACTAATATAATTAACTTCTGCAAAAGAGTGATAAAGAACTGGCTGAATAATTAATTTTTAAACCCATTTTGAAATTGTTTGACTTATTGCAAATTTTCAACAATAGGTGAGCAAGTGACGAAAATGTTTTCCGAGTCAATTTGCATGATTTATCTATGAATCTTTTTTCCCTCTACGAAAGCACTTTGTTTGAAATTAAAATTTAGAGTAAATTACTCATTTGATCATAACTTAATTTTTCTGAGAGTTTTTGTTTTGATTACTAAACATTAAAGAATCACATTTGATTACTAACATTTATAAAAGTTACTATTTTGATCACACAACATTCTCACATTAGTTAACCTTGGCAACTTGTTATGTCTATATCAATTCATTTGTCATGTGATAATAATATTTATATTATCAAAAGTAAGTTGATATGAGAAATCATGTCAAACAGTTGTTAAATTTTAATAACTAATTAAGTAATCAAAACGTTAACTTTTATAAACTAATTAAAATGTGATTTTCAAAATTAAGTGACCAAAATAAAAACTCTAAAAAAATATAATAATAAATAGAATAATTTACTCTAAAATCTTACCCACTTCCCGCCCTTACCACTTGAACTATTAATTCATGAGAGTGGGAGACATTAATTACTCTCACCATCTTGAATTGTTTGTTCATATTTGATTTAATTGACACGGAAATTAAGAAAGATATTTTGATTTTAAGTTAATTTATATTAAAATTTTAATATCTTACTATATTGATGTTTGACGCCAAAAAAATGTCAAATATTGAAAGAGTAATACTGTGATAGTGGACAGTTTTGGAGCTACGTCTCAAAAGAGTAGAAGGAGAAAGACTAAAGGATGAAGAAAGTAATTCTATAGAAAACCTTAAAGCTACGGATATTAATTAAATCTTTGCTAAATGATTTGCAAACAGTTGATGGCAATAGAGAACTTGTTCGAAGAACGTGAGTATGAAGAAGACCCTTGCTTTCCACAGTATTTTCCTAAACTAAGATTTAATCTTTGTTAACAGTCATGGAATGTGTGATACCTAACATCTCATATCTGATGTGAATGTGATTGTTAAGATTTATACAACAATTTAAGTCTACTACTACTAGTAACTTAAGCTTAAGCTTTTGAAAGCCACGTGATTTAAACTCAAAAAGTTATTGGGCCAGTGGTTGGGTTTAGTCATTACAAATGGTATCAGAGCCTGCGCCAGTCCGATGTGAGTTTTCACATTGCTCTGATGAGATCTTGGACCTGTGAATGTGATGTGTGGTCAATCTAAGTCTACTACTATTAGTTTCAAATTCAAAAAGTTACTGAACCAGTGGTTGGGCTTAGGTCGTTACAGAATATATATTCAGAAAGGACATAGTGGGTTAGGTAACTCCCCTCTTATATTTGAATGATATTGTGATTTTTACCTATTAACTAGTTTTTAATACACCCACTACATGGGTGGAAGAGGAAAAAAAAATTATTTTTTTCTCGGCTTTTAATTAAGTAGGAAGATACACGTACGTACTATTTGTTAAAATAATTATATAAATTATCTAGTTAAGATACAGTAGTACCTGTGGGCTGTTTTGTGGTTTGGGCATATTTTGATTGTGGGTCCGGGATGGAAGGTATGAGGGAGGCGATGGAAGTCATTGCAAGTAAGGAGTTTAGGTTGGGTGATAGTGGGAGGAGTGACGAGTATTGCATATAATTTTTCATGGCAGATGGTTGAGATATTTTGATGATGGGATTTTATGTGTTATGCTTTGAAGTACTCTTCATGGTTTGTGAGCGATTAAGATTTTTATCTTTTAGCCTCTGTTGACAGGTTTAGGATGCGACGGTCATATCTGTTTTTGGTAGTAGTTAAAAATAAAATAAAATAAATATTTATAATTATAAAAAAAAGGGGAAGAAAGGAGATGGAAAAGATAAGAAAAAAAAGGCAAACAGTGAACAATAGACTAAAGTGAATTTGCAGGACAATGGGGAGGGTTGGGGGGTTTCTGTGGGCAACATTGTTTTTTCATTGATACTTTGCTATGTGACTCATGTGGGGCTGCGATTCTTTGGGTTTAGGGGCCATTTCATTCTTGTGCTCCTGATGTTGGTTGCTGACTGTGTGGGCTGAGTGAGGGGTTGTGGGGAGGGAGTTCGTATGGCTCCTTCACTTCCTCGGTTTTGGTGGGTGATTGGGGATGCTTTGGTTTATGGGGTTGAGGGAGTTTCTGGTTTGGAATGCTCTGTTTTGTAAAGGTTTCATTTTGTGGTCTATGGGTGGGTCTGCGGGTTGTGTGATCCTTTGGTCTTTTTGTAAGGATCTGTTTGGGAGAATTTTGGTGAGTGAGGGATGATTGTGTCTACTTTGTATGGTGATTCTCGTTCTCTCTGGTGTGTCATCCAATGTTGAGGACTTCTGGTTTGGACTTTGATCAGGGATATCCTACGAAGGAAGAGGACTCTTCATGATATTTTTTGCCTTCTTTCGCTGCTTTTTGTTGTTTTTGCCTTTCAGTCTGCTCTTTCTTTTGTGTTGGCAACGTTAGGGAGTTTGATGCTGATTGTGAGAGACGTTGACACCGTTTCTTCATTAACGCTTTGTTTTTTCATTTTTTTTTTTCTGAGGAATGTGTTTATGGCTTTGTGCGGGTTGAGGGGTTCAGGGTTGGCAAAGAGTTAAGGGTTCTCTGAATCCTGTTTTGGAGCATGGGAGATTATGCATTGGCTGAACTGTAAGGAGGACAAGAGGTTGCTGAGGAATTAAAGGTTTTGTTACGTAGCTAGTGTCTCTTTGGATTTAACTTTTTGGGATTTGCTAGTATGAGCAAATTATTAAGAGCTGTAGGTGAAGAGATTGATTTTCATTTTATTAGTTGGTCCTTTGTTTCATAGGAGTGATAAAGGTTCTTTTAGTGCACTGAGCTCCCTTTTTGTGTATTTTTCGAGGTTGCATGGGAAAAGGGTGAAGGGCTATTTCATATTGTGCCTAGCTTTACTTAGGCTTAAGATACTGCCACAGAATTTGAAGTGGTGGATTGTTTTGTAAATGTACAGTTCATGATCATGCACATGGCAGGTAATATATGTCAAAAGAAGTCTTTAAAGATTTCGGTAGTGTCAAAAAAATTGCTTTAAAAAAAAATAGAATCAACTTTTTTATATATATTATAAATATACCTCATTCATCTCCATGGAAGATGTGGAGGATTTTAATGAGTTTGAAGGCATTTGTACTTAAATCAGAAGTATTGTCTTCACACACACTATGAGAAGCGAATTCAATGACAGACTCTCTTCCGATGATCGGAGTTGACCCATTAGATATGTTATAAGCATGGTGCTAAGAACAAAGCAATGGTATGGCAATGCTCTCTGGGCTTTCCTTTATTTTCAGATTAGAGTACTATTAGGGAGGATGTTTTTGTTGATGAAATAGATGTTATGGTGTGCTTTCCATTTTGTTTTGTGTATAAGGATAGGGGAAGTTTTAGTGTGTTATTGGCTTTGCTATTTGTTTTGTTTTAATGTTTTCAATCTCACTACATTTTTGGTGTGTTGGGGTGGTTTTGGCCTTTGCAGGAGGGCTTGTTTCCCACTGCCTACAGTCTCCTTTTTGTAAAGACTTGGGCTATATTTCAGCTTTATGCTCATAATAACACACTTGATGTTGATTGAGAAAAAAAAATGCTTGCATGCAAAATGTAGTTTTTTCAAGTGCAAAATGTAAGTGAAATAAATAAGAATTCAAATTCTATTATATAGGAAAGAAAATGAAATGATGAGTTTTTCTCTTTTTTATATATTTTTTATTTGATGCTATTTTATAATTATGAACAACAAATTTGATGATAGAAGTTAGTTCAAGGTTCGATTCCCTCACCTTAACACTTCCTCCTATTTAACACAATAAGATAATACAACTTCTATCTAGGAATTAATTTAAGGCTCTCTTCATATGTGTTAAATATAATTATGGTCTAATTTTTGAAAAGATTTTACAAAAACCATATTATAATTTCGGTGCAAAACAAAGACTAATCAAACAAAGCTTGGTTGTTTGGCTTTTGGCAGGGGCTTGCCATTGTCAGAATTACCTATACTTATAGCAATTTGGATTTTTGATTAATCCAAATTCACACATTACTCAATCAAATGAAACTTTATTAATTCTTCGTCCTTCTTAGGAATAGAGAACAAAAACTCGAAACTTTACCCTCTTAAAAAAAAGAGTAATTATCATTAGAGCAAGTGTAAGTTGTTTATTACACTAAAATATTTAATTCATTCGTTGATGCATAATTTCTCTGCTTAAAAAACAGAGTTTGAATCTTCTTTTTTCAAATTTTAAAAAAAATGTAAGTTGTTTATTAATTGAATTTATTTTCTTATTTCTAATTCCTAATGCTGATTTAATTTTTCGAGCACAAACAAAAAGAAATATGCCACTTATAATCAATGTCAAGTTTCATAAAAAGTAGACGCCGCAATTTTCCAAAAGGAAGAAGGGCATCCCCAATCTCCATGGTTTTTCATGCTTATCGCATTGTACAGGGCAAAGTGTTCAAATAGCTAATTAACATGCTAAAAAGCCTTAAACTAAGTCAAAATTATACAATGAGCATGTACCCTTAGACCAGAGCTACTTTTTTGTCTTTGTAGTTTATCTGATCAATAACTTCAATCACTTAAAAGCGTAGTGAAAACTCAAAGCAAGCACTATAAAAGCATTTTCCTATCCATGATAAAGTTGTGGAATACAACTAAGGCTAGGTTTAATTGGTTGTTACTTATGTTTTTTTAAAGGCATACGGGGTTTATTGATATGAATCAACCTGTACATCAAAGCACCAAGTCTTGTGCTTTCCTATTCCACTAACCTTGGCTATTCCTTCTGTTTTTTTTTCAGTCAATCAAAAGGTAATTCATTAATTTAGTATAAGTTACAAGGGTGTCGGTCTAACGAGCCCTAAGAACAAGCAACAATGCAGAAGATAGCCAATTGTCACAAAAGTAAATGTACATTTTTTTTATGGAAGTAAAAAATGCTTTTAGACTTAGTATTTTTGTCTTAACACCATTTCCTTATAGCAATCAATCAGTTTTTCTTTTGGGTAAAGAAATGAGGTGATTTTTTGGCTTTCAAAATTCAGCTAGTGGAAAAGGTGCCTATTAATTGAATCAAAGCAAAAATATGGGAATGTGGAGACTGTCTTACCCCTCTAGGGTTAGGCTAGTATATATATTTATATCACCTATGGAATGTGTACATGTGTGTATACACATGTGAAGTACATTGGACTAGTTCTTAGATTAATTTTTTACTTTACTAAACCTATTCAAGTGATAAGGGAGAACCCCACAAAAACTTGTGCTTGAACGGATGAAACATTAATGATGGCAAGACTTTGGTAAAGATGCCAGCAAGTTGTGATTAAGAACAAACATGAAAAATCTGAAGAAAAAGTTTTCAGGCAAGATCTCGAACAAAATGATAAAAAGTCTCGATGTGTTTTTTCCGACCATGAAAAATAGGATTAGCAGCAAGTTGGTTGCTTCCAAACTATTTGAGTATATAGAACATCATGATAAGTTTATTGGAAGGCGAGTTTCACACAAAATGTAAGAAATCTAAAGTATGTCCTGAGAAGTTAAATAAGATGTCATATATTTTGCTTCAGTAATAGATTGGGTAACAAAAGTTTGCTTCTTACTGCTTGAAGAAATAGGATTAGAATTCAGGAAAATACAATAACCTATCGTAAAACGTCTAGTATCTAGATATTGAGCCCAATTTGCATCAACATAACATACCAAGCTTGGAGATGAACAAAGAACAAAACGAATTTCACAATTGATGGTTGCTTTTAAATACAGTAAAATTTGTATGTTTATTGTTCCTTTTAGACCAAGTATTCATGATAAATACTTCCATATTTTAATTTGGACTTAATCCAAGCCATGTATATCTATAACCAAACAAGTTTAGGCTTATAGACATATATGATTGTAAGAGAGATAGGCTGGAAGAGATCATCCCCAAACTTTGTGACTATTGCACTTATTAAATGCACCATTTGAGTTTACATGAAGTCAAAAATTAAAAAAGAAGTTAAAAGAATGTCTTCTTTATATTAATTTTGAGAAAACTAAGAAACCTATTTTGTTGTCTAGCTTATTGATTAAACTTGACCTTGATTTTCTTTAAGCTAGCAACAACTTTTTTCATGTCAATCCTCTCCTCTGGTAATTCTGCTGAACATTTCAATGCTAATTGAAAAATGGATAACACACAATCTTTTGCTGCTAAGCGTTCTCTTTCTCTGGTATTTAGCAAATTTGTGTCTACAAATAAAGGTCTACATCAAACAAGTTATCGTTTCAAATGTATAAGATTAGACTCCTCAAAGCACCCATAAGAGCTGAAGAGCGAACATTAATGCTGCCATTTACTGTGAAAATATTAGAAGGCTAGGTTATGCTCTTAAAGCTTATTTTAAATTCCTTTGAAGAGCAGCATGATTGAAGAAAAGAACAAGGCATGCCGGACTTTTCAACCATCCAGTGCATGCATCGATGCAATGTGTACTAAAAAAAGTAATGTCTTGGTGCCTTACTTCGTCCTATCAGTATCCCTCAACAACCACCGCCATGAAAATAAGAATATTTGCTATAAAATATGGTTTAACTAGTTATCTATAAAGAGGAAACAGTTATCTATTCAGATCGGTATGAATAGAGGTATGTGTAAGTATAAATCTTACCACTTTGATTAGAAAAATGAGGACTAGCAAGACCAAAATCAATAAGAGTTGACTCTAATTATATAACTTATAGCCGACGTAATGAAAATTTTTAATGTAAAAAAACCAATGGAGTCCCAATGATCTTGTAAAATTTTTGCGGTAGTAAATCATCTCAAATTTCCCTATGTGTTGGAAGCAAGAAGAAGGAAATGAAAATGCAGAGCCCAACAACAATACTTTCTAAAGGATTTCTACCCATACATTTATAACTTTCAATTTTACTGGGGTCCCATTGACTGGATTATGGAACAATGATAAACGATGATAAACCTTCAAGGTTGCTCCGCATTGATCATCTACACTTGATTGAATACCGCTTGGAAACTCTTTCAGGAAGTGGCTTATCAAGAACCAATAGCTAGTTAGAAAATGATAGTAAAGAGGCTTTATTTTTTTTTATTGAATTGGGGTCAATTAAAATCTTTATTCTAAAATAATATGATAGTTTAACCTCTTTTCCTTTTTACGAAATGCTTTTCTCTCTACAAAGGTATACGAAGAATTAAATGGTATCTCCAGTCACTAGCTTTCCATGATTCTTTGGCCTTTTTTATTTTTATATATAGCTTCAAAAACATGTATAGCTGCCTGATTTTCCATCATATTTTATTTCCTTTTTGGGTTTGGCACTAGGCGGCTAGACTTTGTGCATGCAGTCTCAAGTCTCTAGTTTCTAGTTTCTGAAAATTTGCATCCTGTCAACATTGCACAAACGACGAGGAAAGAAAGAAGAAAAAGAAAGAGTGGGGCTGGTGGGGGAGCAGGACATGATTGTCAAAGCCACATCTTATTATAAAATCACTAAAAAGGCCGAAACTTGATTGCACTGACGCCCACCAATGAGTTCTCTATTCTTAAGAAGGAACGATGCAATGCTGACAACAACCTAGAAAAAGAATCACCTAAGTAAACAAGGGAAATTTTGCAGAGCTACACCCTGTAATTTCTAGGAAGAATACCAACTCACGTACTACTTGTACCATAAAGCACCATGTTTTTTCTTCAAAACGGGGATTTACTGCCTCTTGATCATGATAATCAGTTAAAGATATTTAAATTTTTTAAGGTAAAATTCACTTATCTTTTTAATTTTTTATCATAATTATATACAAATCTATTAATTTTTAAGATAAAAATTCTGCTCCAAAAATATATTTTATCTGGACACATAAATTTTATCGTTATTATTTGTTAATATTTTTATTAGTTTGATGACGTGACAATATTTATCATAATTTTACCATTCATTTATTTTAAACCACTATAGAAAATATAATTTCTCTCTACCCATCTTGGTTTAATATATCTCATATACCTTATGATGTTCAACTTGTTATCATTATAAAGTCTAGAAGTTTATTTGAAGGTGGTTATGTTAAGGATGGCTATTGTAATCCCAATGATTATATGGATCAAAGGGTACTCTTTTTTTTTACTCATGATTTTTATCCCTTAGGGTTTTTCCATAAGACATTTTTAATGAGGCTCTTTAACCATATATAGGGAAGGTTTCTTAAGTTACTTTGATGTTAGATGTAATTCAATTTGATGAGGTAATGAAATTAAAAAAAAAATGTATCTCTCCTTCTTCACTAAATTTTCTCCGACATGGATGACAACAACGGCAAACAATAGCGATTGATGTTCTTTGAATGGATCCAACTATGAGAACACTGGATCTGGTCGAAGAATGCTAGATCTAACATTCCTACGACACCAATGAGTGTTGGAAGGGCTCCCTAGTGTCAAGGAACATCGAATTTGGCAATCCCCGGCTAGATCTAGCCATGGGAGTGCTAGATCCAACATTCTCGAGGTTGAATCTAGTTGGGGAATGCTAGATCCAACATTCCAGTAGTGTTGGCAAGCATTGGAAAGGCTCCCAATGTTGAGGAATGCGGATTTGGTGTTCCCCGACTAGATCCGACTATGAGAGTGTCGAGCATTGGAGGGGCTCCTTGACCAAATCTGGTGTTCTTGCAACACTAGTGAGCCTTGGCAAGTGCAAGATCATGCTAGGGTGAGGAGCATTGTCGATCGACTTGAGAGAAAGAAAAGAGTGGAAAAAGAAGAAGAAAATTTTAAAAATTTCACATTTAGGTATTAACATTGTTTATAAGTTTGAGATAAAGTGTTCATTTTAAAAACTAATGGACTCGTGTGTAATTATTATCAAAGTTGAAAGGATCAATATATTTTGTTCCAAAAAGAAATTATTACACATCTTGTTGAAAAAAAAAAAAATTCACGTCATGTTAAAAAAATGTTGTAATCATCTCTTAAGGCTTCCGCAGACAATAGAAAACATCTTTCCAACAAAAGATTTTACCAAACCATAGATGGATGGAAACAACCAAAACAGAAAAACTGTTTTCTTTTTCACCATCTTGTTTTTTCCTTTTTTTCACTTTTTCTTTATTTAAATTTTGCACCGAATTTGAAAAAAATTAAAACCTTTTTTTTGTTTCAAGATGAATGAAAAATCTTGAAACATTCCTTTCCTTTCCTCTATATAAATTCCCTTTATTATCAAGATTTTTGAAAGGGAAGATGGGCAAACCGAAAACATCGTTTGGAATGGTTTAAAAGGCATGAGAGAGCTGGATGGGCAGTGTTCTAGATGGCATGAGAGAGAAATCGGAAGTATCTAATTTATCTTAAAGGGTTTTAAGGGTATTTTTATCAAATTATAGTAAAAGTTGGATAAAAACAATTAATTTTATGTTCAAGATTATTTTGAAATGAGCTTATGAGGTTGGCTATTTTTTACAATTTACTCTATTTCTAAATTTCATATTTCGGCTACCTTGTATGGTATTGCATCTGTATGCTATTTCTGGAGATGTTGACTGTGTAAGCAATGGAGTTACCTTGAGCTATTTTGAGTTTTTCTGGTGTCTGTATTTTTAGTAGCCCTGTGTGGCATTTTCCTTAGTTGCTATTCTTGAGGGAGCACATTACACTAGAAGGGGAAGTTTTTTTTGCTTTGCCATTATTTGAACTTTTCTGTCCTGCAGAGTCTCGAGCTGTTAATGTCTGTTATGGTGTTGTCTTGATGCTTCATTTAAATTTCTGGGGAATGATGTTGGTATTTGTAGTTATGTGTTGAACTGAGTATTTGTGCAAGGTGGTCAAATCCCTTTGTCTTTTCTCATGGTCTGGCTCGTTGCCAATGACCAATTTCATGCATCAATTCTTAAATACATAATACAATTTACTTTTGGCTGAGAAAAAAAAAATTTCTTTACTTGCTTTTGTGTAGTATGAAAATTTTTTTGCAAACTATTCAACATCTTCATTTTTGTCTTGTTTGTCTTAATTCAAGCCATGTATATATTTAACCAATCTACATAATGCTTACAGACATTAGACATATATATATATATATTTATATTTACATATATATCTTGAAGAGTAGCTTAGAGACATATATGACAATAAGAGAAGCATGCTGGGAGATATCATCCCCAAACTTTGTGACTACTGCACTTGTTCAATGCTTTATCTAAGTTTACATGGGGTGGAAAAAGACAAAAATACCTTCTTTCTATAAATTTCTTGGAAACTAGAAACCCTATTTGTGGTCTTTTATTAATTAAATTTTTTTAACTTCTTGTAAGAACGTGACTTTGATTTTCTTCAATCTAGCAACAACTTCTTTCATATCAATCCTCTT
The DNA here is from genome assembly GCF_002168275.2 of Theobroma umbraticum. Taxonomy (NCBI): domain Eukaryota; kingdom Viridiplantae; phylum Streptophyta; class Magnoliopsida; order Malvales; family Malvaceae; genus Theobroma; species Theobroma umbraticum. The sequence continues at coordinate 4,153,130 of NW_018397262.1, read as the reverse complement.
CTCTGGTACCTCCGTTGAACATTTTAGCGCCAATTGCAAAATGGATAACACACACTCATTCGCTGCTAAGCTTTCACTCTTTCCGTTATTCAGCAAATTAGTGTCTACAACATGAACTACTGCGTATGGTAATGACTCTTCCACCCAACACTTCAAGCTTGTCTTTTCCATAAACATTTCGTCTGTGGGCTTCTTTCTTGTGAAGGTTTCCATAAGAAGAATACCAAAACTATACACATCACCTTCTGTAGAAATAATCCCTTCTGACCCATATTCTGTATTAAAAATTAATTTAAATTATCCATTGTTTTGCAAGATAATGTAAAAAATACTTAAAATTTAGTGATGAATCTAAAGGCAGCATATACACATGCATGTTCATGTAAACATATAAGAGGAGAAATATGTATCAGCTAAGATTGAGAATTAAAATAAAACCATCACCTGGTGACATATATCCGATAGTTCCTAGCGTCATGGTTTGAATTAAATCCTCTTCTCCTAAGAGTTTTGCAATGCCAAAATCACCCAAATGCGCAATCATATCTGTATCTAGGAGGACATTGTTAGGCTTTAGATCGCAATGAACTACGGGAGGGGTATGACCATGATGAAGATATTCCAATGCCAATGCGATGTCTATCATTACATTCAACCTTTGCGAAACATCCAGAAAAAAGTTGTGAGAATATAACCACCTCTCCAAGCTTCCATTAGGCATGAACTCAAGTACCAAGGCTTTAAAATCAATGTTGGAGCAACTACTGATGATTTTGACCAAATTTCGATGATGAATACTGCGAAGGACCTCACACTCAACATCAAAACTTTTAAGGGCTCTATCTACATTTACATTGAAGACTTTTACTGCAATGCTCGTACCATTTGAGAGAGTCCCTTGGTATACTGACCCAAAACTCCCTACCCCAAGTAAATTGCTTTCAGAAAATCCATCTGTAGCTTGATCCAGCTCATGATAAGAAATTCTTCTCCATTCGGCTAATACTAGCAAATTTTCTTCAGTTGGCACTTCAGCTTTCCGATTTCGACTTCGTAAAAAAATTATAACCATGGCCAATATCAATATTGTTGAGCCAATTGCTGGTAGAATATATTTTAAAAGTTCAGTACCCATCTTGGACCTTCTAGAGGGATTAGTTTTGCAAGGTGGGACTTGCAATCGAGGTGAACCACACAAGGCATTATTCCCCATAAATGATTGAATTGAGTAGTTGCCAAATGATCCTCCATTAGGAATTTCCCCTTCTAGTCTATTGAAAGAGACATTGAAATATTTGAGATAGGAAAGTTGCTCCAAGGACTTGGGGATCGTTCCTGAGAGATTATTTCTTGACAAATCCAAGAATTCCAAACTTATTAACTCACTTACAGACTCAGGAATAGAACCCTGTAAGACATTACCAGATAAGGAGAGATGAGTTAAGTCTTTGAGATCACCAATGTTGCTTGGGATAGAACCTGAGAACTGATTATCTGACAAATTTAAATTGGTCACGGTCTTCAACTTTCCAATATCTGGGAGAGAGCCGCTTAGAGAATTTGAAGACAATTCCAGGAACAAGATATCATCAAGTCTTGTCAAGGTTGATGGTATTGAGGTAAAATTATTGGAGCCTAAGAAAAGTTCTCTTAGAGAAACGACATCACCTAAGCATGATGGAATCGGTCCAGATAGTTTGTTACCTGTGAGAGTCAAGTACGCCAACTTCTCCAGATGACATAACTCAAATGGAATGGATCCTTCAAGCCTATTGTTTCCAAGATTGACATCTTGCAAATCTCTCAATCTTCCGATTGTAGTAGGTATTTTTCCAGTCAAGTCATTGTGGTCAAGACCCAACCATAACAACCTGGTTAAGTTACCAATTTCTCTTGGGATGCTGCCCTTAACATTGCAAAGAGAAGCATAGAAAAGTGTTAGAGAAGCAGATAAATTTCCTACAGCAGCTGGAAGTTCGCCCCTGATCAAGGGATTACCATCAAATGTCAACTTGTTCAACTCTTTGCAATTTGTCAACGATGAAAGAAAGCTCAATTCTGGAGATGAAGGATTGCTACTTAAATTGTTATGACTTAGGTCGAGGAGTTTTAAATATCTTAGATTGCCAAGGGTGTCAGGAATGACTCCAGAAAAAGAATTATTCAGCAATTGGAGATTAATAAGCTGAGAGGCATTGGAGATAGAGATCGGGATTGGCCCACTCAGTTCATTTATAGCAAGGTGAAGCTCTTCCAGTTTAGGAAGTCCAAGGCCTGTGGTTGATGGGAGCTGGCCTGAGAAGCGATTGAAACCAAGGCCAATAGATGTTGCAGTTGAGATGTTAAAGATTGATGGAGGGATGAAACCAGTGAAGCTATTATTTTCCAAGATTAACACTTCCAGATTCTGTAGGTTGCCAATCTGAAATGGAAGTGTACCTGCCAATGCATAGATGAATTTTTTTCACAGCCTTATTTTCATTGTTTCACAGGTCCTACAAACTATAATTTTCATATGGAAAATGTCATTATAAAAAAATGGAGTTGTTATCACTTTTGTTTAGGTGACATTTTTTTTTTATAGTAAAATTTTAAAAAGTAGTTATTAAGAATATTTTTAGTAGCATATTTTAAAATTGTTTTGTTTTAAATCAAATTTATTGTAGTTTGTTTTGAGCAAAGAAGCTGAATAGTCCAATAAAACTTTCTGTCCTCCTATTAGGACCACCAAAATTTCTAAGGTTCTCATGTGAACTTAATATCTTACATCACTTAAAAGTGGGATATATATATATATATATATATATATGTATGTATGTATACTCATTAACTTAGACTTTTTAATTTAAATAGTGACCGACATGTATGCATGAGTTTTTTTGGTGTGCTCCTCATAGTCATTTGAATTTTTCCTTTTACAAGCTTTTAAACACATTTAAAATCAATGAAACCGAATATTCTTATTTGAATCCAAATTAATACAAATATATTTTAATTTATAATTTTTAATAATACTCTCCTCTATTATAATTAGTGTGTGAATTGAATGTAAACTAAAATTTAATCTATCAAAATGATTAATGAATTTACAGATACAATTAATATTTGAAATTTTAATATAGAAACATTTCTCTTAATAATAGATACATATATTTTCTAAATAAAGAATCTAGCTCAAAGTTTTTTTTTGAATAAAAAAATCTCGACCTAAAAGTTTCATATTCAAATATTGCTCTGAGGAAAGAATGGGATATACATGCTAACCTCTCACAGATTAGTCCATGAGTCAATAGAATTAATGATTTTGTACCTGACATGCGGTTAGACCGAAAATTAAGGAGCTTAAGAAGTGTTAAATTCCCAATACTTGAAGGAATGGGTCCTTCTAAGTTATTTTTTGAACAGTCAAGGATCTCCAACTTTAGAAGAGAACCAATCTGCCATGGGATTTGACCTGTAAAACATAATTAACCTCTTTAAATTACAAAGGAAAAATAGAAAATGGCAAAAAACTTGGGCTTGTAGCAAGCCCATTTCTATAGACGCCTAATTTCTATTTTTAGACAAAAAATTTAAAAGATTAACAATGTCAAGCAACTTTTTTTCCAAAAAAAAAAGTCCATTCGATGAATAAATCATGTAATTTCATCTTACAAAAAATAAGGACAAACAGAAGCCAATTCAAAAAAATAAATCAAAAGACATACTCTGTACAACATTGAGTTTCAAAATCATTTTTTGTAAAAAAAAAAAGTTTCAAATTATTTATTTTTTTATTTGAGAAGTAGATTTTACCATACATTCGATGATTTGATTTATTGATTAGTGTATTATTTTCTATTTAAAGAGTAAAATTTAAATCCCTAACATTGCTCTAATTTTTTATTTTACATGAATAAAAAAAAATAAAAATCCCAATCCAAACGGGGATAAACATGATTTTGTAATATTTAAATTTATGAAAATAAATACACTATAATATTTAATTTATTAATTAATATATGATTTCCTTATATAATGAGTATGGATTTAAATTTTTTTTAAAAAAAATAATTATGTTAAAAAACAATGGACAAAGAAACTTTAGAGAATCTATCAATGAATACGTACCTTTGAGATTGATCTCCCCAAGCAGCAATTTCCTAAGCATAGTCAAATTTCCAATTTCCAAAGGTAAACTTCCATCAAAATGATTATAAGATAAGGTCAATTCTATTAACTCTTTGCATTTGAATAAACTAGGTGGAATTTTCCCCGTAAGAAGGTTCCCAGCTAAATAAAGCCCTTGCAAATTAGGGAATCTATTACACAGATCTGGCGGGAGATTACCACTGAGAAGATTAACGGTGAGGTCAATGAATTGCAGCGAAGAAGTGTTGAGTGGAATGGAGGGTATCGAATCAGAGAGTTTGTTGTTACTTAGATCAAGTACCCGCAACGAAGATAAGTTGAAAATTGAGGGAGGTATGGAACCCGAAATCTGATTATTATCCAAGGTCAATATCTCTAATTTGGGTAAAAAGCACAGAGATGATGGGATTACACCTGTGAAGTTGTTATCATACAGATATAAGTATTGAAGTTGAGTAAAGGAGCCAAACCATGACGGAATTTCTCCACTGATGTTGTTGTTGTTGAAATTTATAAAGTTCAGCCGGTGCAAATTCGCCAATTGGTTGGGTAATGAGCCATGAAAACTATTGTTTCTCATGATCAGCCTGGAGAGGAAAGATAGATTTCCCAAGTGAGGTGGGATGGTGCCTACTAGACCCATATCAGAAAGATCTAGAACTGTGACCCTAAGATGCCGGGTTCCGCAAGTGACACCGATCCAATTGCATACCGATGTAGCAGTCGACCAATTGGTCTCCAAAAGATTATGAGGGTCAAACGTTACATGGGATTTCAATGCAAGAAGAGCCAATTGGTCTGTGGTGATATTGGGTGATTCTACAGACAAAGAAGTAACAAAGTTACGAAACAGAAGCACAACAACAAGAGGGAGGATAAAGCAAGCATTTCTCATGATGAGAGTATGTGGTTTGAGGAATGGGGAATGGAGTTCTCAAGGCAACTGCAATAGGTCAAACGTATCAAATATGTGGCATTTCCAAACTTCTTTCCATTCACACGCAGGTGCCCTTTTTCCTTTTTCTTTTCTTGTGTTACTTCTTTCTTTTCTATTTTTTTTTTCTTAATTGATTGACTAAAAGACAATCAAAATATCTATATAACTTTCAATGTTGCGTTTGTACACCGTTTGCTTAGAACCACGCAATAGACAACCTAAAAGTTACGCATAATTAATGACACCAACTACAGCAGAAAGAAAATGAAGAGATGGAATATATTTTCTTTTAATACGTGCGTGTCCACAACCTATTCTTCCACCTACCCATCACGTTATCAATGTTAATTCTGTAGAGCGACTTGCTGAATCCAAGCGCAACGAAAGGTTCAAGGCGGTAATGCACGCTGATTCCATCGAATGCTATTGTAGTTCCTTTAGATATTTTTTGGAATCTCTCAGTATATCTTTAATCTATTGCTATATTCATAGTAGTTACCATTTATATCGTACAATCAAACTCATTGAGCAAAATATTGGTGATTTATTCTCTATCTTCTGTCTTCTAAAACTTGTTATTGGACAGAAAGACATTTTGGAGTAAGCCTAGTAATCAATTTGGTTTTAAATTGAGTTAAAAAAATTTCATCTTAGCTTGTGAGTTATTTTTAAGAAAATGCGTTTTCACATTTGGAATTTAAATAATATAATCCAAGTGGGAGACATTTTGATTTTTTCAAAAAATAAAGTGTAGACTTAAATTTGTTTTACTTTTTTTTAATCAAATATGGGTTTAGCTTATTTGGTCTTGATAAAGAGACAATGTTATAAATCCTAATATGATCTAATAAAGTGGTGTAGACTCTAATATTAAATGTGAGCTTAAGAGTATAGACCTGTGTAAAAAATCTTAAATTTTATAATGGGTAGGACAAAGGATTAATTATATAAAAGTAAAGCCTAGGTCCTCTCTCTTTCTACACCAAAAATACTAAGATTCTTATCCATTCAAAAGTTAATAGATTAAAGAAGAGGAAGATTTTTGTGCATTGAATCTGAGCAATTAATTTAGTTAGTATTATTACCATTGTGAAATCATGTATCATGAATCAAATATGTTTTTATGTTCTAAATTCTATTATGGTATATTCTGAATTAATTAAATTAATTATACTTCAAATTTAACATTATACACAATGCACAAAACCCGATGAGGAATAAAGAAATTTAATGTAAGATATTAAATATGGAAGAAAACTACCTTGGTATTTCCATTTCACAATGATGTATTTATAGTACAAAGTTGATAATATAAGATAGTTATCAAAATTCTAATTGAAAAGATAGTTATCAAAATTCTAGTTTAGATAAAATATATCTTATTTATAAATTTAAATATATCATCCTTAATATCTATCTATGTCATCTTTTATACTTGTCTCTTGTTCTTAAATTGACCTGTACGTGCGTATTGATTGAAGATTGAGCTTTATCTACATGTTGAGTTAACTATTGCTATCTATAACTCCAATATGCCCTCGTAAGATAGTGGCACTATTAGTGACTCCGATAGTGGAAAGAAGGAACTAAAACCTTGCTTTGGTAGTGGTTTTGATAGTGGTTTAGTAAGTGCATATGCTAATTGATGTTCTATGGAAATATAGTTGATGTGAAGTTGCCCTTGTTTCACTTTTTCTTTGACAAAAAAAATTCTATTGCAAATGCTTAATCCTCGCATGAAAGATTGAGTTTTTGCAAGTGTGAGTGGCACTTATGTTATCACAGTGCATAATGGGGACAACTATGTAAGATTATCTGAAGTTCTTAAACGAGAGATTGAATCCATGTTGCTTTTGAAACAATAGGTGCAACAGCTCGATATTCAGCTTCTGTAGAGGACTTAGCTACGGTCTTTTGTTTCTTTGAACTTTAAGAGATTGAAGTGCTTCCAAGATATATGATAAAGGCAAAAATAAAGGTCCCATCTTTAGGATTTCCTACCCAACCAGAATCGGTGAAGACTTGCAAAGATGGAGTAGTTTCCTTTTTTAATGAATAAACCATAGAACAAGGTTCCTTTAAAGTATCTTAGTACTCTCTTCAATGCTAAATAATGCAATGTTGATTGTTTATGCATAAATTGAGAGAGTTTGTTAACAACAAAACAAATATCAAGTCTAGTAAGAACAAGATATTGGAGAGACCCAACAATTTTCTTGAATTCCTCATCGTTGGTTGCTTTAGAACTATCATTTAAACTGAGCGGAGCTATAGTCGAGATTGGTGTATTTGATTCTTTTGCACCAGACATACCAACTTTGATTAGAATATTTGAGATATATTTATGTTGAGATAGAAAAAGACCTTTTAGTGTAGGAAAAACTTCAATGCCAAAAAAGTAGCTTAGGAAACCAAGATCTTTGATTATAAATTGTGATAAATGACTTTGAACAAACCTAGAGAGAAATGTCTTATTATTTCCCATCAAAATCAAATCAGCAACATAGATAAGTAGATATGCAGTTATGTCATTACAGTGATAAATGAATAAGGATGCATCAACTACTGATTGAGTGAAGCTAGATGAAAACAGAAAACTGTTTAAGGCTTGGTACCATGCTCGAAGTGCCTATTTAAGGCCATAGATCACCTTTTTCAGCTTGTAGACAAAATTAGGCTTCGCCTTGTCATTCAAGATTGAGGATTGCTTCATGTATATCTCTTATGTTAGTGTGCCTTGTAGGAAGGCATTGTTTACATCTAATTGATGCAATGGCAAGCTATTAGAGACTGCCAAGCATAAAACCAACCTTATGGTGACAAGTTTGACTACAAGAATTAATGTTTCATTAAAATCGAGACCAAGCCTTTGGGTGAATCCTTTTGCCACTAATGTAGCTTTGTATCTGAAAATGGAATCATCGGGGTGCTTATTTGTTGAGAGGTGGAACTAATTCCCATGTGTCATTATTTGTAAGGACAGTATATTCATCAAGCATAGCTTGCTTCCAATGTGGATATCGGATAGCTTGTGTAACACAAGCTGGTTCAAAGGTTTCTAGAAGAGGATGATGGTGGCTAGATAAAAGGTGTTTATGTTTAAAAATATTGTTTCGTGATCGTATAACCATAAGATGTGTTCTTTGAGGTTGGGGTGGCAAAGGATGCTATAGATTTGGGTTAACAGTTGAATCAGGAAGAGAGGAAGAGGTAATTACATGGGTGGAAGAATTGTTACACACGTCAACCACTTGTAAAGATGAATAAGAAATAGGTCTAGAGGACAAAGTTGCATTTGAGCAAGTGTTGCATAGGTTGGATCAATTATAGGTGTGCCACATGCAGAATGACATTGTGAGTAAGAAATATTAGAAACTGGAGTGTTGGATGCATACTTGGTAGCAAATGAAAATTTGGGTTCATCAAACAAAACATGTCTTAAGTTGAACATTTTCTTAGATTAAGGATCAAGACAAAGGTAAGCATTTGATGCTTATAGTAACCAAGAAACACACAAGCTATATATTAGCTTTGAAGTTTATGTGTGTAATGAGGTTTAATCCATGGATAACATAAACAACTAAAAAATTTAAGTCTAGTATGATTAGGAGCCTAATTAAAAAGTAATTGATAAGGACAGTTGTTTCTAATGACAGAAGATGATAATCTATATAGTCAATAAATTACAATGGAAAAAACAAGAGACCAATATGGCAATGGCATGGATGATTGATGTAGTAAAGTAAGTCTAGTTTCAACAATACATTAATGTCTACATTATTGCATTGTGCTAAGGGGTATGCTAAATGAACTGAAGAAAGATTGTAACTTTGTAAATTCACCCCCACAATTAGAATATGATATAATAATAGAAGTTCAAATAACTTTCAACTAAAGGCTTAAATTTAGGAAACAGCGAAAAGACATCAAATTTAAATTTCATTAAAAGAACCAGATATATCTAGTATAGTGATCAACAAAAGAGACATAATATTAGTAACCTTTAGTAGGCTCCCAAACATCAATATATATGATATCTCAAGGGCCTTTACTGACTAAACTAGACTCATGAAAAAGGAGGTATGTGAATTTTATTACAGCAGCAAGCATCACAAGAAATTCAATATATGATATTGAATATGGAAGAAAACTGCCTTAATATTTTCATTTCACAATGATGTATTGATAGTACAAAGATGATAAGATAAGATAGTTATCAACATTCTAATTAATAAGACAATTATCAAAATTTTAGTTTAGATAAAACATATCTCATCCATAAATTTAAACATATCATCCTTAGTGATTATCTATGTCATTCCTTTATGCTTATCTCCTGTTTTCGGATTGACCTTTGATTGAGGATTGAGTTTTATTTGTATGTTGGGTTCACTATCGCTATCTGTAACTCTAATAAAAGATAGATTTCTCAAATGATGTGTGATGGTGCCTGCCTGGCCCATGCGAAAAAGATTTAGAGCTGAGGCTCCAAGGTGCCTTTGCTCGCAAGTGATACATAATCCACTTACAAACCGAGGAAGCAATAGGCCACAGGTTGCTAAAAGATTTTGAAGGTCAAAAGTTTCATGCGATTTGATAGTCAATTGGTCTGTGGTGATGCGCTGGACAAAGAAGTAACCAAAATATGAAATAGAAGCACACATATCCACTAAAAGAGAAACTATAAAAAAAGCTTGGATGAATCCGTAAAGAGATTGACAACTCTATAACTTGCTTGCGAACAATGGCTTTCGAGCTTCCATCCGCAAAGCAAATATTGTTGACCAGTAAAAACAAATTAGTATGGTTCCTGGCCCTACATGTGCCAATGTTTAAGCCCATTTAATTTCACTTTATTATTAAATTATAAAAAAAATATTTTTATATTATTATTTTAATAGTTTTAAATAAATTTTAAAATTAAAATTAAATAAAAAATAATTCTTATTGTAATGATATCTTGGATGGAGTTTAAACATTATAAATGTTGTACAAGACTTGAATTGAGTCAGGCCAAGCCTGCAAATGTGATTGAACATCTAAATATTACATTTGTGTATGTGTGTGAGATAGTAAGATAGAAAACCATGCCAAAAGAAATCATTCCTAAAATTAATTTGTGACTCTTGCACTTGTTAAAAGCTCCTTCTGATCTTTTTATATAGAGTCAAAAAATTAAAATAAAAAAAACATTATTTGCATTAATATTTGGAAACCTAGAAATCATATTCTTTTGTCCCCTATTGTTTAAATTCTTTTTTTAAAAAAGTAAAAGTTTTAGTAATTTCAAAGTTTACATGTTATAACAAGTTTTGAATCTTGTAGATAAAATATTTCTAATAGCATTAGAAGTCAAGCTATGGAGAGAAAAAGAGTAGTACAATTACAAAAAGACTTAATTACTCAAAACAAAAAAAAGTTTATCATGGGAAAATCGAGCCCCTAACAAACTAAGGGCCTATCCAATTCATCAAATAACCAACTAATCTTTTAACCTGATGTCAAAACATATATCAAAACAATATGAAAACAAAAAAAGAAACCCAATATCACTCCAAATTACAAAAAAGAAATTATAATCCAAACATACTGCCTTCACTTAAAGCGTATAGTAAACGCTCCATCCCAAAGAAAAAGCCTGTGGTTGGAGTCCCTTGGCCTGATCATCTCAATTGAGGAATCATTCCCCATCTCCAAATGCCCTTGTTGCATTCTTGCATCCATCATCTAGCAGGCAGCCTGGTTCTATTCCTTAAACTTCTCCATGCAAGACATCTTGACATGAACAAAACGCACAAAGCAGCTGTTTAAAAATGCAACTCGACTCCTCTATCCGCTGCTTCTAACTCCGTTATCTCTTGAATCACCTCCTCCTTGTTCAACTTTCTTTAAAAACATGACTTTGATTTTCTTCAACCTAGCAACAACTTCTTCCATATCAATCCTCTCCTCCGGTAACTCTGCCGAACATTCCAAGGCTAATTGCAAAATAGAGAATACACAATCCTTTGTTGCTAAGAGTTCTATTTCTCCAGTATTTAGCAAATCGTTGTCTACAACATGAACTACGGCAGATGGTAATGACTCCTTGACCCAATACTTCAAACTCATTTCTTCTATGAACATTTCATTTGTCGGCTTTTTTTTGGTGAAGGTTTCCATTAGAAGATTTCCAAAACTATACACATCCCCTTTTGTAGAAACAATTCCTTCTGAACCATATTCTATAGAGAAAATTAATTTAAATGATCAGTCATCCAAATATAAATTTGTTTTTTGCAAAATAATAAAACCTAAATGCTTAAAATTTAGTGAAGAATGTAAAGACCACTTATGTAAGCATCTATGAGTAGAAATATCATCTAAGATTGATAATAATAATATAAAACCATCACCTGGTGACATGTATCCAATAGTTGCTAACGTCATGGTTTGCTTCATTAAATCCTCTTCACCTAAGAGTTTTGCTATCCCAAAATCACCCAGATGGGCAGTCATACCTTTATCAAGCAGGACATTGTTAGGCTTCAAATCACAGTGAACCACGGCTGGGGTATGACCATGATGGAGATACTCCAATGCGGATGCGATGTCTATCATTATATTCAACCTTTGTGAAATATCCAGAAAAAGGTTGTGAGAATAGAGCCACTTCTCCAAGTTTCCATTAGGCATGAACTCAAGTACCAAGGCTTTAAAATCAATATTAGAGCAACTACTGATGATTTTGACCAAATTTCGATGACGAATGTTGCGAAGGACCTCACACTCAACATCAAAGCTCTTAAGAGCCCTGTCTACATTTACATTGAAGACTTTTACTGCAATGCTCATCCCATTTGAAAGAGTTCCTAGGTATACTGATCCAAAACTCCCTTCCCCTAGTAATTTGCTTTCAGAAAATCGATCTGTAGCTTGATCGAGCTCGTGGTAAGAAATTCTTCTCCATTGAGTTGATGGTAGCATATTTTCTTGATCAGTTGTCACTTCAGCTTTCCTGTTTCGACTTCGCAAACAAATGATAACCACGGCCAATATTAATATTGCTGAGCCAACTGCTGGTAGAATATATTTTAAAAGCTCAGTACCCTTGGACCTTCGAGAGGGATCAGATTTGCATGGTTGGACTTCAAATCGAGGTGAACCACACAGGGCTTCATTTCCCATAAATGATTGACTCGAGTAGTTTGCAAATGATCCTCCATTAGGAATTTCTCCTTGTAGTCTATTGAAAGAGACATTCAAATATTTGAGATGTGAGAGTTGTTCCAAGGACTCGGGGATCGTTCCTGAGAGGCTATTTCTTGACAAATCTAAGAATTCCAAACCTATCAAATCACCGAAAGACTGAGGAATAGAACCTTGTAACATGTTACCAGATAAGGAGAGATGAGTTAGGTCTATGAGATCACCAATGCTGCTCGGGATAGAACCTGAAAACTGATTATCTGACAAATTCAAATTAGTCACGGACTTCCACTTTCCAATATCAATTGGGAGAGAGCCGCTTAGAGAATTGGAAGACAATTCTAGGAACAATAAACCATCAAGCCTTGTTAAGGTTGATGGGATGGAGGTAAAATTATTGGAGCCTAAGAAAAGATTTCTTAGAGAAACGACATCGCCTAAGCATGCTGGTATTGGTCCAGATAGTCTATTCCCTGTCAGAGTTAAATAAGTCAACCTCTGCAAATGGCATAACTCAGATGGAATGAATCCTTCTAGCTTATTGTTCCCAATATTAACATCTTGCAACTCTCTCAATCTTCCAAGTGTAGTAGGTATTGTTCCCGTCAAGTTATTGTGGTCAAGACCTAACCACAGCAACTTGCTTAAATTACCAATTTCACTTGGTAATGTGCCCTTGATGTTGCAATGAGAAACATAGAAAAGTGTTAGAGAAGATGATAAATTTCCGACAGAAATTGGAAGTTCACCATTAATCAATGGATTATCATCAAATATCAATACTCTCAGGTCTTTGCAATTGGTCAATGATGAGAGAAAGCTCAATTCTGGGGATGAAGGTTCGCTACTGAAATTGTTATGACCAAGATCGAGCTCCTGTAAGTATCTTAGATTGCCAAGGTTGTCAGGAAGAAATCCAGAAAATGAATTATTGGACAATTGAAGATAAATGAGCTGAGAGGCATTGGTAATAGAGTTCGGAATTGGCCCACTCAGCTCATTTAATCCAAGATAAAGACCTTGCAGTTTTGGAAGTCCAAGGCCCATGGTTGATGGAAGCTGGCCTGAGAAGCGATTCAATCCAAGCCAAATGGCCCTTGCAGTTGAGATGTTAAAGATTGAAGGAGGGATGTTACCAGTGAAACTGTTATTTCCCAAGAATAAAATTTCTAGGTTCTGTAGGTTACCAATCTTGAGTGGAAGTGTACCTGCCATATTCAATTTGTTCACAGCCGCCTTATATATTTTTCAATATAAAAAATTTCATAGAATATGTAATAAAAGCAAACAACCTGATTAACCCATTAAGGTTTCTATCCTTCTATTTGAGCCACTATGTTAAAATAATTTCGCTGTCATGAAAATTTTTTAATTAATTATTTGCCCTACTTTGATGTCTTGAGCTTACAACTAATGTAGTTGGACTTTTGTTTATTAATTTCATTTTAGTCAAAGCCTTTTATCTTTGATGAGGTGGCCTTCAATTATGAGTGGTCCTCACTTGGGGACAACTTGAGTATATGCATGTATGCATTGATGCATTGATGATTGTGTACGAAGTTATAAATATATAATAAATTAACTTAGAATAAAATAAGATAGAGAGGTATTGTACCTGACAAGCTGTTAGAGGAAAAATCAAGGTTTTTAAGAAGTGTCAAATTCCCAATACTTGATGGAATAGGCCCTGCAAAGTAGTTTTCCGAAAAGCTAAGCGTCTCTAAATTTATAAGAGAACCAATCTCCCATGCGATTTGACCTGCATAATACAATTAACATCTTGATTAAATTTAAAAAGGAATAAAAAATAACATCCATTAATTGAATTTATTATCTCAACTTAAGTGTATAATTAGATGAAAATGAGAGTTCAATGATTTGATTGAATCAGACAAATGTTCAATAGCTTAAAGCCGGGGACCATATTAAAAATTCATTCCATGTAACATTGGCTTCCAAAAAGCATTTTTCTAGTGAAAACAAGATTGCGAAAAATATTTTTGTAAGAAAATAAATATATTTATACTACTTTTAAAGCCAATTAGTGAGATAGTGTCATGAGTTAACTAGATACCAACTCAGTTAACGAGTTGACAAAAAAATTATTAAAAGCTCATTAAAAGTATAAAATTGAAAGGATGTATATCTTTTCATTTTCTCTTACAAAACAGAGAGTTCTTTTTATGAAACATGCATTTAAAAAATACCCTCTATTTATGAAGTAACTCCTTTTTTCCTAGACAACAAAAAAAAAATAGTAACCTCCTTTTTTAAAAATTGAACATCAAATTTTTTAATTATTATTTTTTTAATTATATTTTGTAGGTTTTTATAACTGCTGCTTCATAAACTTTTTTAACTGCATGGACAAACAGAAAATAGAAGTACAACCCAAATGTCAAGAAACATTATTATGTGGCGTATAATATTAAAAAGAAAAACTACACTAAGAATATATAGATGCTTACCTCTGAGATTGTTTGCACCGAGTTGCAATTTCCTAAGCATCGTCAAATTTCCGATTTCCGTAGGCAAACTCCCCTCAAAATGATTATTAGATAAGGATAACTCTGTTAACTCTTTGCACTTGAATAAACTTGGTGGAATTCTGCCCGAGAGCAGGTTCTCACTTAAATAAAGCCCATGCAGATTTGGAAGTTTATCAAACATATCTGACGGGAGACTACCAATGAGAGCATTAGTGGTGAAATCAATGACTTGTAGCGAAGAAATGTTGAGTGGAATGGAAGGTATCAAACCATCGAGTTCGTTGTTGCTAAGATCAAGTATTTGCAGTGAAGATAAGTTGAAGATTGAGGAAGGTATAGAACCTGAAAGCTGATTAGTATCCACATAGAATGTTTTTAAGGCAGAAAGATTTCCTATCTCGACAGGAATCTGCCCTTGCAGATTATTATTATCCAACCTCAAGATCTCTAGCTTCGGCAAATAGCACAAAGATGATGGGATTATACCTGTGAAGTTGTTACCATGAAGAAATAAGCTTTGAAGTTGAGCGAAGGAACCAAACCATGCCGGGATATCTCCACTCATGCTGTTGTTGCCGAAGTTTATAAAGTTCAACCGATGCAAATTAGCCAATTGGTGGGGTAAGGAACCATGAAAACTGTTGTTTCCAATGTTAAGCCTGGAGAGGAAAGATAGATTTCCCAAGTGAGGAGGGATGGTGCCTACCAGACTCATACCAAAAAGATTCAGAGCTGTGACCCTGAGCTGCTGAGATGCGCAAGTGACACCAAACCAGTTGCAAACCGAGGTTGCGCTAGACCAATTAGTTGCCAAAAGATTCTGAGGGTCAAAAGTTACATGAGATTTCAAAGCAAGAAGAGCCAATTGGTCTGTGGTGATGTTAAGTGATTCCATAGACACAAAAGTTACAAAATTATGATACAAAAGCACGACAATGAGAGGTAGTAAGAAGCGAGTATTTCCCATGAGGAATATGAAATGGAACTGGTGAGACAACTGAGCTTGGTCATGAACTCTTTAAGCACATGCGAAGTCAGCCGCCAAGATATCGTTTTCAATATGTCTACTGTATAGCCCAACAAATATGACTTTGACATCCCCATTTAGGTCTCCTTTTTTAGCTTAGCTTCAAAGACGCATCCTGCATAAATGGAAAGATATATGTGGATCTATAGACTGTTTCAGCTAGGGCATATCCAACTTGTTTTCGATCCACGTTTCTTTCTATTGCGACTTTTATTGCACTCGGATAAATGTGCATTGAATTAGTTGCATTTAAATACCGTGTGTATCCTTTATACACATCTATGCCTACGGTTCCGCACAACAAACAATACTTTATACATATTCAAACACCATATGCACGCTTTATATATAAATATTTATATCTACGGTTTCACACAATAAACCCATATTGGATAGTTGGATTCAAATGCCATGTGTCTTTTTTGTTGAATACAAGGTTGCTCTCTCTGTGATCTCCAAGATTTAATCCTTATACCACAATTTAATGAAATTTAATCTCTACACTTTCATTAAATATGTGATTGAAGACAATCATTAACAGTGTGAATTTATATTGGTAAAATTTGTTTACATGATATTATTTTAGCCACATGAACGTTATTGGCCTGTCTTCACTATGTTCTAAATACTTATGACTTTTTCTTTGTTGATTATAATTATAATAATTTATAACTAAAGCTAAAAACCTGATTAAAAAATATGTAATCAGTCGAAAAATTATTCTAAAATTTAATAGTCGTTCAGAATAAGTCGTCAATTGACCAAAAAGTAAGTTCACGTGTCATGTCTTGTGATAAAATGATTGTCTCGTCATTCAATTTAATAATTGGATATTCACATTATTATCAATTGTTTTTAATCTAATATTTGATAATAGTACAAAGATTAAATTCGTTGAAATTGTGATGAAAAGATTAAATTCTTAAAATTAAGATAATACAAAGATCAATCTTCAGCTTTGATCTACATTTTTTGAGATTTAAAAGAGGTGAAATTGACATCTTTGTAGCCCATTTCTTATATAGACCTTTATAGCACGAGACAAATGTCCTATAGCACTAATACTCTTTCTTTTTTTTTTGCCAAGGTTCTATAGCTATAATATTTTAACTTTTCAATTCCATTTTCTGTGGTCAAATGTGACGTTTTTCTAGCTTAACAAACAGAAACTACTACGACTTGGGGGTGGTTTTTGCCAACCTTTTCCATGTGAGTGTCTTTATACAGGCATCTGATCTTTTTGGTCAAAAGATGTAGAAGTGTCTCCTAGTGCTGCCGTTTGTTCTTTCATGAGGCTTCTTTGTTCTCGAAGTTTTGGATTCTGCTACCGGAAGTGTGTTTTTTGAGCTGGTGCCTGGATGCCCGTTGAGTAGGTGGAACCATTGAAGGCTTGTTTGGATGTCGTCATGCTGCTAATTTGATGTTTGGTTTTCAATTGGTATTTTTTGTGTTTTGGGTCTGCTGTTGCCCTTTGTGATGTCTTTCTAATTAGGATATGTGAAATGGAGTTCTTTGTTGTTAGTACAGAGGATCCATTCTATATGTGAAGTCTAGTCTTTTGTGTTTGTACGACCAAATGCATTTTGTGTAGCTTAATTATGTTGCTATTGTACATGAGCTCCTTAAACACCTTTCTTCATCAAATTGAATTTCATGTATAGAATTATCATATCTCCAAACTTAAGATTTTACTAGTCTTCGAGCAAAAGAAAAGAAAATTAATGAAAAACTTTTCAAGAGATGAAAATTCACCAAGTCATGCTTTCTCAATTTTTTCTTAAAAATTATTCCACAATTTTAACTTAAGGTAAAATACATATAATCTTCAAACACATGCATCAAATCAAATGAAAGCTCACTTTCAAATGGACTTCCTCTGTATGTGTGAATAATCTCTTACAAAGAATATTATGCAATTTGGATTGCTTTATGATAACTCTATTATATAGAGTTATTATTGGCATCTTTGGAACTTGAATTTTACTAAGTCTTCTAGTGTTTTTTTTTTATCCTTAAGTAGTTTCTAGTTTTTTTTTTAGAAATAATTTAACCTATGTGATGCTAAATTCCATTTATGCAAGTTTAGCTTAATTTCTTATCAAAACCCTTCAATTCAACCTCTGATTATTTAATCCCTTAATGTTGAAGGACATGCAAAGACTTGGAGCATGAATGCAAAGGAAGGTGCAAGTGGGCTTAAAAGTAATAAAATATGCTAAAGTGTTTAGGGCATAAATTGAGCTGTAGAAGTCCAATCGAGGTGAATCTTGAACCAATGGAAAGCCAATAGGACGAGCTATAACTTTGATGTTCATCACTTGGCCCAAATAAGAAGGAATCATGGCCAAAAATGAAGTTGAAAGTGAAGACCGTAGTAGCTCTGCACTAGGCAGTTTGAAGGAGAAAAACATGGAAACAGAAACTTCAACGCTGCAGCACCAAGTTTCCAGCGCTGCAACACATTCCAAGTCAGAGAGGTTTTCACTGCAGCAAATTTTCATTTTCATTTTCATAAATTCACTGTAGCGAAATTCCCTTCTCACTGTAGCAAGAACGACAGCAAGAACATGTCAAATAATGAATATTCTTGCATAGGTTTTTAGGTCAAGCTGAAAAAAGAGGGGGTATAAATAAAAAGTCTTGCACTGAGAAAGAGGAGGATTTTGGAGAGACCATTTTGGGCAAAAGAAGGCAAGAACAAAAAAAGAAAAAGAAGAGGAGTCAAGGGCTGGAGGATCCAAAAGCTGCAACAGAACATTTTCTCTTTCTAGATTTGACTCTCTCTCTCTTTAAATTTTTTTGTAGAATAATATTTTTATTTGCTGAAATGTATACTTTCCTTTTGAACATGTTGAGCTAAAGGTTTTAATCTAGGATTATGGTAGATGCTATTGTGTAGTTGGAATACTTTGAATTCTTTCTATACTTGCTTTTATAAGAATATCAATGTTTATTCAAATTTATGCTTATTGTCTTATTTGTTGCTTGATCACTAGCAAGTTGAGTATGAGGTTTTAGATGATGCCTGAGAAAGACAATCTAAAAGGATCTAAATTTGAGTACTGTATGTTCATCTCATATTAAGAAATTAAGTGGGTGATTGTTTAATAGGATAGACATATACCTATTAATCATACATAGTCACTATAGGTCCTAAACTTAGTGAACTTAGATTTGCTTAATGTTCTATAGACATATAGATAGTTAATGAAGCTATGCAATTGTGTGATAACTCGATGGAGTACTATGCATGCTCAGGGAACCTAGACTAACATTGATTCTCATAAAAAAGTAGGTAATGGATTGATCTTGTATCCTTACAAAGCAATAGCTGAAACCATAGTCCCAGGCCTTAATTATATTGTTTTCTCATTACACATTTAACTTGCCATCCTTAGGTTAAAGTAGACTTTTAGAGTAAATTTATTTCAATTTTAACAACTTGTTCCTTTTGTTGCTTGGATAAAACTTAGCTTGTTACAATTTTAATAATTAGTAACAAATAGTAAATCAACTCCTCGAGAGATCGACAACTTTATTTATCATTATATTACTTGTTGCAACCATGTGCAATTGCGTGTAATTTTTGCTTATATTTAGCATTTAAATTTTGAGTACAATCCATATCACACAATCAAAAGATTTATTTATAAAAAATCAACAACAGTTTATGGTAATTCTAAGCATAGATTAGTAATAAAATCCCATAAGTTTGTTTTTCATCGCTCTCTCTACTAATGTAGACTAACATTTGTTCTGGACCAATAGGTCTTTATTAAGCTTGTAATGTAAGGCTATGGTCAAGGTATGATAAAAGATATATTTAGGCTCAATTTCACCCTAAATACATAATCAATCTAAGACATAAATAAAGCTCATAAAAAAAATTTCTTCCTCACAATGCCCCCAAACTTAAAATAAACTTTTTTTTTGTACAACACACTTTATTTCTTTTCTTTTCTCTTTTTTTTTTCTCCCCCAAATTTGTTTATGACAATTATGAACAAGTGGTAGATTTCTAGCACCAATCACTCTTTTTCATCAATGCATCTTTCTCCCTTAATTTAACTCTAAGCTTAAGATACTTTTTAGAAAGATCAAAATACTTTAGGGTGAAAGGTTCAAAATTGGAAATATATAAAAAGGCTTAGGCTAACATAAATTTTTGTTTACAAAGAAACGGAAAGTTAGGCCTAAAAAGGGTTATTAGGGATAAAATTATGTAACAAAGTAAGCTGGAATAGGCTAAAATGGTTCAAAGATAGCATATATCATCTTTTATCCTAAGTGTTACCTGAGGTTTTGCTTCAAGAGAAAATCAAACAAATTCTAGAATTCTTGACTTCATTACACTTTTATTTAGATAAACTTTTCTAAATCATATGGCAATTCTAAGTAAAAAAATATAGTGCTCAAATTATTGAAAGTCACATTATACAATGAAGCTATCACAAGAATATCAACACAAACTTAAATCATACCCATATTCTTCCCAAATGCTAAAATCACAAGATAGTCAAAATATCATCCGAGGATATGAAAAATCATAAACAAAATGTCAAAACATCTCAATTTTGTTTAAGTTAATTTTTTTTTTTAAATATAGAAGCTGAAAATTAAAGCTAACAAAACATGCAAAACAAAAGATAAATTTAGAACAAATAAAATAAAGATAAGAAAATAAAAATAAATAAAGACACACAAATAGAAGTAAATAAATGCGCACAATAAAATCTAAAGACATCCCTCAACTTAAGACCAAACATTGTCCCCAATATTTAAGAAAAAAGAAATAAAAATAAAATAAAGAGAAAAAAATGAAAACTCCCCTATTAGTGAAGCCACAAAAAAGAGAATATCTAAACATCCTCCTCATCGTCATTATCATCAACTTCAGTACTAATGATGGGATCATTTGGCAAGAAAGGGAAACTAGCCATATACATGCCTACATGTTCTATAGAAGCTTTCATCATATGCTCAATAACGCGAGCGCACTTGCGAGTCTCAAGTCTCTCCATTCTCTGCACCATGGACAAAATCTAAAAAAGTGGTGCTGGAGTCCTCACAACTAATGAACTACCTCTAGCAGTCGATGACTCTTATTGCATAAATTTATCCATTATTCCATCATTAATCGGACCCTTAAGATAAAGCAACTCTCCATTCAACACGAACTTTCTTACACTACTCAATGATCAAATAGAGAAACTAGATATCCTTACTAGTTAGAAAATCTAAGTATGGTGAGGTAGATCAATCGACCAATGTGAATTGCGTTACTAGTTAGAAAACAATAAAGCAACAAAGTTTTTCTTAGTAATATCACTCACAAGCTTCACCGGAAGCAAACCTAACAACAATAAAATAGAACCTAAACTTGTACGCACCATGAAGTCGGTTGCTCTTAAAGGAAACAAGTAACCCTTTAAACATCTTCCACTTCCCATTACCCTTAAACAAGTAATTAATCACCTTTTCACAATCCAGCTTCCAAGTAAAATATTCATCATTCACAGTCTCAGGAATATCAAAATAAGCATTAATAGTATCAGCAGTAAAAGGCACAAATTTACCTCAAACAAAAACAGACCCATTATTATGCTTATTCGTATTAGCATAAAATTCTCTAACTATGGGCATCACAACTGCAAAAGACTATTTACAAAATATGGTCCACTACCTAGCAAGAATAATTGCATGAACATCTAGATACCAACTTTCACTAACATGAAATCCCCTTTTAGGCACCGGGGTTTTATAAACTACATCCTTTTTTTTTTAAAGTAAATTTATTAAGCTCACCATCGGTATGTCATTTCAAGTCCGTAGCCTTGTCGACAAAAGACCCTTATAACATAAAAGACAGGTTTAGGTATAGGAAACTTGTATAATTACCATAGGCAACCACTCAACAAGCTTTTGTTTGTTTTAACGATCTCAAATTACACGAAAAAAACAAATAACAACAAAGCCCTAAAACAAAAAGATAGGCATTAAACATCAAAGAAAAGTGCCTACAACATTGGTAGCAAACCAACAAATGAGCAACCCTTCAAACAATGACAAGTAGCCTAAACCAAACTTGGTAGCTAAGTGAACGTACAAGGAAAATTTAATAAAATGACACTTAAAGAGAATGACTCCCTTAAAACATCAGTGTCAACAAAAGAGCCCAGTTGACCTTTCATGCATAACTCCATAAGCAGCACAAGGAAAAAAACCATCATACCACTACTGG
This sequence comes from Theobroma umbraticum, assembly GCF_002168275.2. Lineage (NCBI taxonomy): Eukaryota > Viridiplantae > Streptophyta > Magnoliopsida > Malvales > Malvaceae > Theobroma > Theobroma umbraticum. The sequence goes on along the minus strand of NW_018397262.1, from coordinate 4,131,117 downwards.
TACCAAGATCAACGAAAAAGAAACCCGCACAAGTGAAGAAGCACTCTCATGAAACAAGTTGTAACCACAGAACTAGAAATATCAACAACAAAACCAACCTACATAACAGAGCCTTCCAAAATAAATCACCTAAGAAGTCACCTTGCTCATCTAAGCACAATAGAGACTCAAAATTCCATAACCAGTTGGATGCCTCAAGTAAAAATCAGTCTCCTCCTCGTCATTTGTAGCTCCCTACTATTGTTCCTTTCTTGGCTTTGGCTTTTGCCACTACCTCCCTTACCATGTCTGCCAACAGCATATCTTCATCTTCCTCACAAATGAAACCCAATTTCTTCCCAATGGACAAAGCAACCTCCACATCTTTCATTAGCACTTCATTTCTATTCTTAAAATCCATATCTAATCAAGATTCATTGTCAATTTTCTCATCTTTTCTTCTATTCTTCCCTTTCTTTTTGAATCTATCTTGCTTCATTCCCCTACTCTTCACTAGTTTCTCATCAACCTTGTCATACCATTTCCATCTTATCAACTTTCTTGATCCTTCCAAGCCTATATTACTTTCGTTTTTCTTTTCTCTTTTCCATCATACACTATTTTTTTCTTTGTATTAGACTGCACATCCCACAAGAAGTTTTTGTTTTTTCTTGCCCTAATTTCCCTCTCCCAAATTCTACTCCCTATCCCTTTTGCTTTTTGTCTGCTATTTACTTCTAAGCTTGATAAGTTTCCATTTTGCTTGTCAACCTCTTCTAGTCCAATTTCAACTTTTTTCTTTTGCATAATATCACCATTAAGCCTACAATTTGACAAATAATTTAATAAATTGGTAGAGTTCTCTCCCACCAGCTTGTCATTATCTTCATGATCTATTGGGCTTTCCCTAGCCTTACCCACCCCTTGTCCATTTGCTCCATTAATCTCTTTTGGGCTTCCCATTATTTTTATTTCTTGTAAACCTTCCATTTTCCTACTCCTCCTTTCTCCATCATTCACATCATCTATCTCTTTCATGCTTTTTTTTAAATCATGTCTTTTATTTTTCTCACCATTCCCATTTGTTTTCAATCCCACATCTTTCCCTTGATTTTCTCTTTCTTCCTTTTGCCACCCCCCTTCCATCATCTCTTTGTATCTTGAGCTTTAAACCCCTACCCTCTCTTTCATACTTTTCTCCTTATTTGATATTGTATCTTTCCCACTCCCTTCTATCTTTTTCCGATTTTGTATTTCATCTCGTTAACCATCATCTTCCTCTGCTATACTATTTTTACATTTTTTTCAAAAATTTTCCTATTTCACTTTTCTAGTGTAGCTTTCTCTCCTTACATCTAATCTCTTTTGCCATATTTATCTTAACTTCCTTTTCTCCCTGGATTGAATCAACATTTTCCTGTACTTGCTTAGCTTGAAGCATGTTGTCATGTTTTCTTTCCAGATCCACGTGCCTTTCTCCCTTGTTGTTTTCATGGGTTTTTCTTTTCACACTGTCGAACCACCATGGCCTACCTGAATTTTAAGATGAGTCACTTGAATACTATGCTTTCCCAAATTCTTCTAGTTTCTTTAAATTCAAATATGGTTTTTTGTAGAGCACTGATAGAGATTCACATTACAATCCTCAATCTTTACTAAATTTACCTTAAACACCTTTTCACCCACCTTCAAGTTCATAGTTTTCATCATTCTGGTAGGTCTTGTGGCAATTACTTGCATCACCTTTTTTTGTAAATGACTATGATCTTAATGTCTTTCCATCTATGCATATAATGTCCCCTATTGTATTTACTAGACTTTAGAACTTAAAAACGTTCCACACATGGAATGGAACTCCATGATAGGCCACCTATATTCTTCTTCTTTTTACTTCTAGTTCATCAGATCATTCTTCTATTTCATCTAACCATTCCCTTAACCATACCCAACCCAATCCTTGCATAGCTTCAAATGAAACCTTATCATGGAAAGATATGATAAACTATCTTCCATTCCATCTTCTAAGATCAATACTTGAAAGTCCATCCCTCCTTATATGTTCTACAACCATTTCTAGTTTAGACTGGCTTTTGCATATTCCTAGAACACTCTATCTCAACCACTGCAATTTGTATTTCTCCACTGAGCCTTCACATGCTAACTGTTTACCCCTCACATCCTATTTTTCCATTATTACATTTTCTACTATCTTTTTTCCTTCCTTAACCACCTTAGCATAAGATTTCTTCACTATTTCAGCAGATTCCCCCTTTAGCTCTTCTTTTCATTCCCCTTTGTTTCCTCTATTTGTCCCATCACCTCATTATTTCCATCATTCCCTTTTGTTTGATCATATTTCTTTTTCCAGTATGCATCTCTCGCCTCAAATCTAGCTATATTCATTCCTATCTTATGATCCAACAACCACGATCCATCCATTCTCCAAATTGCATTATTGCCACTGCCATGGATCCAAAGTGTACCAAACCTATTCTCCTACTTGTGTGCTTCTTTTCAATGGTATGAAGACGTCCACTACCTCTCCATACAACTAACATATTGCTATTAACTCTTTCCTCCCAACTTGTCATGGTAAGTTGTTAACAAACACCGTCACTATTTCTCCATTACTTGCTCTTATTATTTGTGAATTGAAATCTTCATCCCAAATCCCCTAACCGCCATATCTTTTGGCCTGATATGACATATCAAGCCTTGTTGTTGGATTAACCTAATGAATCTATTTTACTAGCTCTAGCTATCTTAGGTGCCATATTCAATAAATGAAACTCCACACAATAAATCAAAAATCAAACTCTAGATAAATACCCCAACAATTGGTCACTAGGCACAATCAACTCAAGCAGTAAAAATCCCATAATCCAGAATAGCACAATGCATAATATCTCAAAAATGAGTAGTGTAGGAAAGTTAACTTACTTGAATATAGAAGATCAATTGTTGAATGATTGAAGGTAAAGGGTGGTTTGAATGATGATTTGAGTAAGAGTTTGTAGAGAGAAAAAAGAGAAAAAAAAATTTAAACAAATAGTGAGTGGGTGGCTAATCAAGAAGATAAGGGGAGAAAGATAATTCCTGAGGAAGTTAAGTTGTTAGACTCCAGGTTGAGAATCTGTAAATTTTCAGATTGCCAAGAGTGTCAGGAATGTATTCTGAAAAGGAATTACTTGGCAAGTCAAGAATAGTAAGCTGAGAGGCTTTGGAACTGGAATTTAGGATTGATCCACTAAGTTGATTTGCCCCAAGATATAATTGTTCCAGGTTTGGAAGCCAAAGACCTATGCTGGCTGGAAGATGGCCAGAGAGCTTATTTGAATTCAAAGAAATGACCCACAGAGTTGAACTATTAAATTTTGTGGGAGGAATAGGACCAGCAATATTGTTATCTCCCAAACTTAAGATTTCTTGATTCTTTAGGTTACCTATCTGATGTGGCATTGTACCTGCTATGAAGTTTATCAAAGACTCATTTTATTTCTTCCACATATCCACAAATAAATAAGAGAAGGGGGGGAAATAAAATTTTTTGCATAGACCTCTTTCAAATATATATTAAAGGATTTCAATCAATTTAAACTTGAAATTTTTTGTTTGAAAGTTGGAAACCTAAATTCAAATTAAACTATGTTAATGATGACATATATTGGATATTTCAAAAAAAAAAAGAAATTAAAGTCTGCTTTTTATCTTATTTGATAAAATTAAGATCTTTATTTTTTTTAAAAAAAAAAGATGATTTAGGGTCCTTATGTGACCTCAGATGGTGACATGACAAATTGATGTACTTTAAATTAAAAATGTAATATTTATAAATGATTGTGAATTAATGAAAAAAAAACATATATTATCATAATGGCCATGGGAATTAATGAAAAATGATCTATCTATGCCAAGAAATAAACAAAGAGTTACTAATTATGAAAAATAATTTGGAAGTAAATTAGTTCTTCTAATCTCCTCTTACCTAGCCAATAAGGCTATATCTAATTAGTGGCAAAGAGAAGACCTTGAAACCTTAAGATGTCAAGTTCAAGTTTCACCTTATGTGAATTTAGTCCAATTTTATATTGGACTTGTCTAATTTTATGCTCTTTTGTTAATTAGCTTCTCTGTTTAACTTATTTCATTGATTTCTTATATGAGATGTAATAATTTATTGTAATTGCAATCATAAATTCAGCTTGTATTTGCAGCTTCAAAAGAAAAATAAAAACCCTTTATACCTGTGAAGTTGTTGGAGGGCCAATCAACCATCCAAAGAAGAGTTAGATTTCCTATTTGTTCTGGAATTTCACCTGCAACATAAAATTCACATCCTCAAATTCCAAATTCGTCCCCCTGGCATGAATTATTTCAATAAACTAAAGCACGTTCTTCCTTTTTGTAGCACCAATAACACAACACCATCTTAATTATTCATCAACTTTTTTCCTTTCCGAAAAGCAACTCTTTTGATTTCATTTTTGCAAAGTACTTTACCAAAAAAATATTTAAATAAAAAGGATAAAATTTCAACAATGGTTAGTATACCTTACCTTCAAAGTGGTTGACACCAAGATTCAAAGTCTGAAGCATACTCGAATTCCCAATTTCTGCCAGTAAACTCCCCTCCAATTGGTTAAATGACAAGGATAAACGTTTTAACTCTTTGCACTTGAATAAACTGGTTGGAACTCTACCAGAAAGCAGGTTATAACTCAAGTAAAGCTCTTCTAATTTCGGAAGATGATCAAACATATCCTTCCGAATATGACCAGTGAGATTATCAAAGTTGAAATTGATGACTTGCAGCGAAAGCAAGTTGCATGGAACGGATGGTATTGAACCAGAGAGCTGATTACTGCTGAGATCAATTTTTTGCAATGAAGAGTTATTGAAGATGGAGGGGGGTATTGAACCTGAAATCTGATTTTTAAACAAGCTCAAGATTTTTAGCTTTGACAAATAGCATAAAGAAAATAGGACAACACCCTTGAAGCTGTTACGGTATAGAAACAAGCTCTGAAGTTCAGTTAAGGAAGTACCAAACCATGATGGGATTTCCCCAGTGAAACTGTTGTTACCGAAATGTATATATTTCAGTCGATGCAAATTGGATAGTTGGATGGGTAATGTGCCATGGAAACTATTATTTTACATGAAAAGCGAAGAAAGGAATGATAAATTTCCCAAGTGGGGTGCCTAAGAGTCCCAAGCCAGAAAGATCCAAAGCTGTGACTCTATGGTGCTTGAATCCGCAACTGACACCAAACCAATTGCAAACAGAGGTAGAAGAAGACCAATTGGTTGCCAAGAGATTTATATGGTCATGAGTAACATGTTCTTTCAATGCAAGAAGAGCTGATAGGTCTGTAGCAATGCTGGTTAATTTCATAGACAAAGTATCCATAAAAAAATGGAACATAATCCCAACAAGCACAGCCAGGATGAGGCAAGTGTTTACCATTAGATTTTGTGGGCTGAGTCACAAAAAATTAAGGAACAACTGAGATGGATAATCCATTCTTTTTATACATATTTTTATGGGTTGAAAAGAGGTGAAATTGACATCATTCTACGGCAGTCATTTTCTTGTACAATGGCATGTGACAGAAGGCTATAGCAAACATTCTGACTTTTTAACTGCTGTTGTACGGTCAAGTGACTTCTTTTTCTAGCCTGACAAGCCGCAACTCCACAACTTGGAATATTATACTATACATGGCAAGTGCAGGATCTTCAATATGGATTTGGGTAGGACCCGTGGAAGAACAAAGCACAAAGTTGTGAGCAATTGGCAGTCAATTCGCAATATGAACTAATCTCTGCAACTGCCAGATGTAGCTGCGTCTAAGCAATAATGATGTTTCTATTGACAATAACAAACCCAGAAATTTCTTAGAACAAGCAATGATAATTTTCACAACTTCCCTTCAATTTACGGCAGAGAGAATTAATAAAGATTGGAATTCGTCTTTTTTCAGTTTTTCAGGATAAACTTTGTCATGATTGCTTTCCTAAAAAATTTAAGATGAAAAACATCTCAGATTTGTCTCAAAATCAATTGATATTAAGTAGAGAAAACCAAAATTACTATGAAAATGAAGACTAGAATGACAAAAAAAATTGGGAGAACAGTCGATTAGTAGAATTTGAACATTAATTAAGATCGAAAAGAGTTGACTCTAATTGTATGACTTATGACAAAATAGGATTTCTTAATGCAAAATTGCATCGATCCTAATTATACAGCAAATTTGTCCCGCGCGTTTGAACCAATACAAAGGAAATCACAAAGCAGATCCCAACAGCAATACTTTCTAAACGATTTCTACCTATACATATATAGAATTTTCATTTCTACTAGTCTTTCATTGGCCGAGTTATATATAGAACTATGTTAAACCTTGAAATTTTCTGCAAATTGATCACCTACACTTCATTGAATAACAGTTAGGAACCTCTTTCAGGAAGTTGATGATCAAGCTCCAATAGCCAGTTGCAAACTCTTGCATTGAACTATAACAATGATTTCTTATTTTCTAACTTGAATATTGGAGTACATTTAAAGCTATACTGCAATACTGATTTCTTTTTCCTTTTTTTTTTTTTTTGAAATTGCAATACTGATAAGTCTGATAAATATCACTGTTCTTTTTAAGGGGGAAAATCTTCGGTCACTAACTTTTCATGATCGATTTTCTGGCATTTTTTTAATATTCCTTCAAAACCATGTGCGGCTGCCTAACTTTCCATGATTTTGATTTTCCTTTTTGGGTATGGGACCAGGCCGCTAGGCTTTGTTCTGCAATCTCGAGTCCCTGTGTTTGAGCATATATATCAACATTGCACAAACAATGAGGAGAAAGAGGGAATTGAGGAGCAGGCCATGATTGTCAAAGCCATATATAAATATTAATTAATCACCCAAATGGCCAAAAGTTGAATTCACTTTACACCCAATAATAGATTATATTAGTCAAGAAGAAATGATGCAATCTGACAACAGCCTGAAAAAAGAATCACTTAAACAAGGAATATTTTACAGAGCCAAATCCAGTACTGTCTATAGAGCATAACCAACACACATGCATAAACCATAAACCACCCTGTTTTCCTTTTGTCGTCTTAACAGGAATTTCCTGCATTTTCATCATGCATTTCCTGCATAATATACACCCCTACTATCCCTCTAGTCACAATTTTGGTTTTAGCCATGGATATGATCAATTTCATGGCTAAAACTGCTACAGCCTGAGTCAACTACCCACCAGGATGATGCCAAGAACTATTGCTGGCAAATGGTGAACTTGGATTCTTCCTTACTATAGCTAATACTCAAATGTCTTTGATTGTAAATTAATCAACCTGAACTGTAGTGCCAATTCTAAGTATATAGCTCCATTCAAACAAATAGTGAACATGTGTTCTCTGCCACTACAACAAAAAGTCGGGGACAAGCAGCTTTACAATAATGTAGTAAATCCAATACAATCTGCACTCACTCAATTAACTCTTCTTTACACATGAAATATGAACATCTTCATCTGCACATTATATCAAAACATTTTTCTTCACATCTTTCCTTTACAAAGAATCTTCCTAGAAGTCAAAAGTGAAAGAATTTTAAAGCATCGACTCATTCAATATTGTTCTCAAGGATTCTTAAGAAGCATACTTGATGATGAATGTTCTCGAGTCTCATCTGGGAGAGATATTGAAGAATCAATCCATGGTCCATCCATAGATGTGCTTCTTGGGGCCTGACTGTCATGAGAAAATATTGAGACATTCGTTTGGCTGTCGTGTGATAGCATCTCAAAGGCTTTAAACCGAGCATCCTGGTCTGCATCCTTGCGCTTGATTGTTGGAGCTTTGACAGCAATCTTGCCTTCCATCATACTCACTACAGAAGACATGGAGGGCCTTAGAGTGGGAGATGGATTGGTGCACAAAAGAGCCAAGTTAAGCATCCTTAATGCCTCTTCTTTTGAGTAGTTTGAACCAAGACTTGGATCAACTAGCTCTAAAAGGTTTCCTTGCTCTTGCTGGACATAGGCCTGCAATCATATGTCCCCACATGATCAGAAAAACAAAGAAACAGCATAAAGTCAAAACCAAAGTTTACACAGTAGAAAAGCAAGAGCTGATAAATATAGCTCACCCAATCAAGGAGGTAAACAAACTCCTCCTTAGGCCTGTAATTTGTGTTACTCTTCCCACTGACAATCTCCAAAAGAACAACACCAAAGCTATAAACATCTGCTTTGTCAGTCAAGTAACCCCTCATTGCATATTCAGGGGCCATGTAACCTCTGGATAAGAAAAAAATACAAAAAATGTCAAGTATAGCACTAGAGAAAATGAAGTTAAGATAGCAGTGTCTGCATGATATTTGACGTATTACAGATTTACATAATGCTAGTCACCATACTGCTTAGGCATCTGCTAATTCCCTATTATCTTTTTACTAAAATCTGCTATAGAGTAACTGGACTAAAAATCAACAGCAATGTCTTTTTGGGTCAAACAGCAATGTCTTGATAAGAACAGACATCTTTTTCACCATATTTATCCAAATTTAAGGAAAACTTTAAGCCCTTATTTCAATATTTTAATTTAATTTATCATTATAGAAAAATACTAAATTAAAGCAAAAAGATGCACGAAGGGAGACAGAGGGAGACTCACATTGTTCCAGCTATCCTGGTGCTGATATGGGTGTTCTCTTCCTCATCAAGCTTGGCTAATCCAAAGTCAGAGATCTTAGCATTAAGATCCCTATCAAGCAGCACATTTGTTGCCTTAATATCTCTGTGAACAATTTTCAGTCTTGACTCCTCATGAAGATAAGCTAAACCTCTTGCTATTCCCAAGCATATTTTCCTTCTGGTTGACCAGTCCAATTTAAGACGCTGTTCGTCACGACCTGAAAAGAAATGACAAGGAAAAAAAGAAGAGACTTTTTAAGTCATAATTATCTTTCTTGAAATATTAGTACAAGATGTTAGTGAAGGATTTACCAAAAAGTGCACGAGCAAGGCTGTTGTTTTCCAAGTACTCGTATATTAGCAACAACTGATTTCCCTCAATACAACAGCCATAAAGCTTCACAAGGTTTGGGTGTTGCAATGCAGAAATCATCCCTATCTCGTTCACAAATTCACGATTTCCTTGCTTAGATTTAGAGGATAGCTGCTTAACTGCAATTACCGTACCATCTGACTGTACACCCTACAAACAAGTAGAGTGAAATTTCAGAAAGTAGTTCAACAAATAATCCCTTCTCCTTTTTAGCGCTAAGATTGGATGTATCATAAACCAGACACTTTTATCTTATTCGGAATACTATAACCAGGGGTTCCAATCTTAGAATAAAATGATGACAATTATTACCTTGTAAACTGGCCCAAATCCTCCTTCACCAATCTTATTTGCAGCATCAAAATTATTGGTAGCAGATTTAATTTGTCTTAAACTGAAGTATCCAGTTTGAAGATCTAGCCCATGAAGTTCTGTAACGTGAGCAGATCAAAAGATTTAGCCGGTCATAAAGAACATCAGAAACAATACCAGTTTCTACTCTTCTTTTTTGGTGCTAGGAAAGTAAAAGGCAAAGGCTTAAGTAATTATTATGAACATATTTCTTGCATAAATGGTCTTACCGTTGCTTTCAGCATTTTTGCCACCCAAGTAACCTTTCAGTCGGAGGATGATCAATAGCAAGATGACAATTGCGCATGAACCAATCACAATACCAGCAATGGCTCCAGCTGATAACCCGTTCCCCGCGTCAACATTAAAGTCTAAAAGACAAGATAGGAGTTAATGAATGACCAGTTAAGAAATTAACAATGAGGAAGTTCTTCAATTTAACATGGACTTACTGGGAGTTACTGTAATAGCAGATATAAGTGGTCCATAGACCCCTCTGTCAGGAATGGCAGTGGTTCCTTTCCCCCTCCAGTATAAGTGAATCTCCAGAGTACTTCCATTTACATCAACATTGAATTCCCTGGTGATGCCCCTCCGCACACCACCAGCTTCCTGCATAATATTGAAATTCTCCAAAACTACATTCCCCTGCAGAAAATTAAAACTAGAGTTTCAGAAGCTAAATTTATATGTTGAACACATTTTGAACAGAAAAGAAACACTCAGAAATTTTCAAATTACATTTACAGTTATATCCATAAACTTACAACACAAAACTAAAGGTCCATGAATATAGCTACTGTATACTTACTTGAATTGATACGTCAAACATGCGCCTTCCAAGACTCTCAAATGTCTCATTAGCAGAATACATTATCTCAGCAAAGTGAAGTTGCACTTTATAATTGCCTTGTCTCAAACACAAGCCATAGTACTTCAGTGATTGAGGTGAAAGCCGTGCAGTTTTATAGTAGTCTGGACCAGTCACAGCAGATGAAGTTCTTGCAATGTAAGCGGCGTCTTCTTTGCCCAAGAAAACCCCTGTACTACTATAGGCCCACTTATTTGCTGGAGAAAAATAGTTTGATGGACCAAATCTGCTTAGGTCCTCTTCATAGTCATCTCCATCAACACTCATCGTCTCTCCTCCACAATTAATAAACAAGGAATGGTCTGCAAACAAATAAGCAATGTCTATTAGAGAAATTTCTCATGAGAAGGACAAGAAGATTGAGCAAATAACAAGTACATATAATTCCCAAAAGCATAATAAGATATGTGATTATACTTACGGCTGGGATCTCTGGGACAAGGAAGGTCCTTCCTTAAGCACCAAGAGATTCTGCCAATTAAGAATGTAACTTCAGTTACCAATTATTTTCTAAGATCAATTGCAACGATGAAAAGAAAGATAGAAACAAAACTTACGAGTTGCTATCTGAGGATGAGAAACTGGACACTAAGTTCCTGTTAAGTAATAAAATAATAATTTTAGAGAATATACTGGATGGGATACATTAGTAATAGAAACAAAAGGATATTGAAGAGTCACGAAACATCAAGAGGCTTACACATTTGCCTGTTGGCAACTCATTTGAGATGACTCTGTTGTGAAATTGTTGTAAGACAAATCTCTGCGATGAATATTTCCAAACAATTAGTTTGAACTAGCAGTCACTACAAGCAATTAATATTCTTAACATAAAAAGAAATATTTAGAGCTGGAGATGGACTGACATGCTGTTGTCGCTTTGTAATATCCAATTTGGCACTGCTCCACTCAATGAGTTGTTAGTCAGAAACCTAAATCATAAAGTTTCACATCTCAGTTTTAATTTATGCAAGATGCAATAAGTAAAGATGAAAAGAAATTGCTTACTAGAAAGGTAAGCATTTCCATTTAATAATGCTTAGATTTTTATCGACTTACAAGAAGTTTAACCTCGTCAAACTCTGCCATGTTGATGGAATTTGACCAGTTAGGCGGTTGAAGCTCAGGTCCCTATAGCAGAAGTCATGTAAGCATAAATTAGGAGAAAATTTTCCTCATTTGAATCTATCTACCAGGGTACAGTTTCTAACAAAATTGGATTACCATATATATTAGTGGGCAAATGTAAAACATTTGACAATATCCTAAGGGTAATTATTTTATATCTTAAGTGTAAATCAACTATCAGGATGAAGAGACAGCTTATTGGACTTTCATGGTAACTAAGAAATATTTGGCATAGGCAAACAAGTCAAACCTTGAGCAAAGAAATCAGCCTTTCCTTGAAAATATGAGCATCTATATATCAAGCTATCAACTAGCAGTGAGAAACAAAATACTAGTAATTGAGACTTTGGTAATCTGAAATGCAAATTCCAAGTCTCAATTCATATTTCATCAAACCATCCAAAAGGTTGTCACTGCAGATAATTGTAATGATTTTTTCATAGGTTTTGTTTCTAGAGACAAATCCAAAATAATGAAACAGAATTGGGATAAATGGTGCGAAACACTTCTGCTGTTATATTCAATTTGATTTTCACTCTTATCTTCAATGAAAAATTAAATCAAGAATCTTCAAAAGAACTCAAAACAATCATGCAAACTTACAATGTTTTCAATGATGCCATGTCCCCTATATAGGCAGGGATTGAACCAGTAAGCAAGCAATTTCGCAGTACCCTGAGTCACGAAATTAAAACAAATCCTCTGATGAGACAAACGTTAAAAACAATGAATCACAAGGAAAAACTTCTTACAGCAACTAATGGTCATCAACTCACACTTCGTCCAAATTTGTCATTCCCTCCAAATTAGGGAATGCTGAACTTGAACCTTTCAAATCAGATATCCTCCTGAAAATGATGAGATATTAGAATATTAACACATGCTTGATAGCTTCATCTTCTTGCATCTCCCAATTAGTGTCATGGATATTGTTGCCACACAGAATAGAGCACTAACGATTTGAGGAAAGAATACTCACAAATCAGTTAAGTTTTTTAACTCAGATATAGTAGAAGGAATTGGTCCTTCCATTGATGTGCCTTGCATATCCCTGCAAGAGATTAAAATCTTCATAAGTAACAACAAAAAAGGTAAAAGGAGGGAAAAAGACAGAATACAATTTTAAATACTTCATCTATTAAAATGATAAAGTAGGTAATAAAATATGATTTGATACTCACAATCTTGTAAGTTTGGTCCAATTCCCAATGAAATCAGGTATCTTCCCTGACAAACTACTTCCATCTATCCGGCTGCAAGACGCATTTCAGAAGGTCAGGATTTTGCAAAACAGTACGATGAATTTCCAGATATCCACATCAGATAATGCTTACAAATCAGTTAAGTTCTTCAACTTGCCAAATGATTCAGGAATTGTGCCCGTAAAATTGTTTGCTGAAAGAAGACTGCAGGAGTACAAAAAGTCAGTTATAACTCAAATAGGAAAAAACATACATCGGGAATTCACTCAATAAATGCCATTGAACTCGAGCAAGAGAAAATTTCAAAATAAAATAAAAATTTGCATGTTGTCTGGAACAATGGGTGGCACATTCAGGCAGTTTTCATCAGTAACTAAGCTCATATTCATAAAAACCATAATTTGTGAAAAATCAAATAAATCCATCTTGAAGACAGTTGCTAGACCTGTATCCTATTTTGTTTTACTTTGATACATCACTCTTTGCATAAGGTGTCCAGAAAACAGAAAATCCCAAAGTAACCAATTTTTGAAATCCAGGAAACATAAATTAAACTAGACCATCAAAACTTTGGCTAAATGAATTGTATAAAAGTGTAAATTGAGCATCAGATCCAACTATATGATTAGCATCAGTTCCATATGGTTCTTTACTCGGTGCCATTTCATCTCATTGTTAATAGTAATCATATAACATTTTTAAGGCTGAGAAAAGAACTTACAGTCTACTCAAACGGCCCAAATTTCCTAGGTTGGATGGAAGAGACCCCCCAAGCAGATTATCTTCCAAAACCCTGAAAACACAATTTAATTTGGAATCGATATATTATATTGCACAACAAATTCTTTGTTCAATTAGATGAAGATCTATGCATCATGACTTACAGTCCTTCAAGTGTAGAAATATCACCAATTTCCTGAGGAATTGAACCACTAAGACGGTTCCCCAAAAGCGACCTGAAGCAGTTAGAAAAGGTAAACCAGTTATATACCTTCATTGATGGCTAAATAATCCAATGGCAACTAGCAAAGCACCTGACAGATAAAATCAAAATAATAACTTACACATTGGCGAGAGGTAGCCTAGACAAACTCGATGGAATCGATCCATTAAGATAGTTGCGAGTGAGATCGCTGTTCAACAATGGAAGCTTTGCTAAGTACTTTTCGAATCTCAGATAAGCATTAGATAAACAGTTGATATTCAACAGATCATTACCTTCTACCAAATGATTGGACAGACTTTTGCAATGTTAAGTGCAGAAAATTTTAAAAGGAAAAAAAAGGGAAGAAAGCTAATAAGTGGAAAGTGTCTCTGAAGTATTTTTCTTTGTCAGTATAATGTGATTCCTGTGCCTGTTAACTAAAACTAGAATAGAGAGCGTATGAACTTGATATTTTTCACAGCAATTTGAAGTTTAAACAAATTGTGAGCGTGGTCTCTCAGACAAATCATAATCACTAAAAGGATTGTTTATTGTTTACTACAAAGAAAATAAAGCAGTTTCAAATCCTATCAATTCGTCCAAGCTCATTTAGAGACAACCTATTAACAAATGATCTCCATATTCTAGTATATTTGTAAAGTGGATTGAATGAATTAATCAACCCATGAGGTAAACTGAATTCCTAATGTTGAAAAATAAATACATATAACTTACATCATTTCCAGATGAGTAAGATTTCCAAATTCTGGTGGTATAACTCCAGTCATATTGTGACCCTTTATCAAACTGTTACAGCAAAAGCAAAAAAAAAAAAAAA
>NW_018397262.1:4109229-4116729 GCF_002168275.2 Theobroma umbraticum | reverse complement strand
AGGAAACATATAAATATAGAAAAGAATGTCAAATACTAATAATTTTGATACAAGACTAAGAATCTGGTAACCCCAATAGGATCAAGCCTGGGAAATAATGACATCTTCATAGAGTGAATTACATAATCATTAAAAGCTTTTTTCATCAGAAAATTTGACAAAGAATTACATATATGGTTGTTTGATGGGTATTAATTAACATAACTAGTATCAATTTGAGCATTCAGTTTTGGCCCCCAGAAATATATGCCTTCTCTGCCAAAGTTTTAATCTAGTTGCAGATAATGAACCAAAACAATTAGTCCTAAACATATTCAATACAAAATCTTCTTACAATATTCTCAGAAAAGAGCCTAATGTTCCCCCTTGATCAATGTTCCATAGAGTAAAGAAAATATCAGTAGAATCTGCATGACTGAACAAACCTAATACATTGTATGTATGCAAGCAAATTCTTGCTCAAGAAGAAGGAGAAAAAAGAGAACGTACATTTGAGTGACGTGGCAGATAGTGTTGTTGCCATCAGAACAGTTACATGCAATAAGGCTTTCAGTAAGTTCAGAACTGGTATAGTTCCATCCAGTCTCAGTGCATAAGGTTTCGCTGATGCCAGTAGCATTTGGATGCTGCAGTTTCGAAAATACAGTTCGAAGAGTTTGCACTGTTGCAGACAAGTCCGAGAAATTACTCAGTAAATACACAATTACAATAATAAAAATAGTCCTTTAGTCAGTTTATTATTTGTTCTTAATTGAATCATATGCTCAACAAAAACAAAACATGTTCCAAGATTTTCCGTTGGACGCGTGAAATAAATGCAACTGTAAGAAGTTTGGAGTTATTAGGATGAGCCTAAAGATTGATGGCACATCAGATTTGACCAGGACAAACATCAGAGAAGTCAAAGCCATATAAAATATTCAGATTTGACCATTCAGTAACAGTAGACACCATGGTCAAACTCAGGATGCTGTTTTTCTCCTCGTAATGTCAAACATGTTCAGATTAAAAGAAATTAAATGGATTATCAAAACCTGACCCCAGCTCAACTGTTCGACTAAAAAAATTCACAAAAGGAATGTAAACAAGGCCAGCTAATTGGCCATTCATGCTTATTAAAATGTAGGATGAAGACAGATATAGTACTCAAATTAGAGGCAAAGAGCAGCAGCCCCATCAAGCAATAATTGCTACCAGACAAAGGACATTGCAAAATCTAATAACTAATGGAATCATATTAAAAATTACTAATGCTAATAGCCATCACTGCCAAGGGAATAAAGTCTATATCTGATCTAATCACTGATGGAAACCATCCTATGACTGTGATTTTCCTTATCTAAGTGTTTAAAAATTCACATGAACAAAGAGCAGATGGAAAACACTGGATGTTGTTGGCTTAGAAAAAATGGCAAGTGGTTTGGTGATGGGCCTTGAATTAATGAAGTTCTGACTGTTTCCAAAAATATCTCTTATTGACCAGATCAACATGTACAAATAATGCAAGGCAGGCAAGGAAATGTCCCAAATCTAGGCAAACTAGTGGGGCCATCAGCTATACCAAATAAATGCATGAAATGGACTGGATCAAAGTTAAGTTTGAAATGAGAATCTCTAATCTTTCTTTGGTAACATCTTTTTGACAGGAACTATTCTCTTTTTCTATTGAGAATTGCCAAATGTTTGAGATAATGAAAGCTACATATTTAGAAGCATAGAAAAACAAACATGGAAGACCATAAAAATGCAGCAAGGAATCAGATTCTAGGTCATCTTATTTTGAAAGCAACTGACAGATAGTCCAAGAAAACAAGCATTCAACAAAGTTATAAATTATCAATTATCCTAATCATCTGTTGTCTTGCTGAGAACATGTTAGGGGTTCAAACAAATCTTTAGGTTTTTGTTTCACTAACAAAAGACAGAAACAAGAACATAAAGAAATTACAGGATAAGGATATAACATTGTTTTTAAGCATTCATCCATTTTCCCAGAAACAAAACAGAACAGAGGAAATACCTTAAACAAAAAATGCATGAATCCAAGAAAACCCATGTGAGAAAAGTTGAGATGAGTGATGATTAATGCAGAGGAATTAAAGTAAAACAAAGCCAATCAAATTTTTCTGCGGATAGAACAGAGTAGCAAAAGAAAATGGAAACAAGAAGTCCCAACTTTAAGGAACTCTTAAAAATTATTCCAAGAGTTCTTTTTCTTCACGTAAGCCACGTTTTCTGATCAATCACATCGAAACTTCAACCTAAATTATTAAGAGAGAAAAAGAGTCCAAAATTTCAATCCTATTCGTAATTTTTGACTAGAAATTCCCAGCGACCAAACAGAGCTATCTGCCAATAGATCATACAAGAACAAAGAAACTAACCAGCATTGTCCAAAATGACAAAAACATCTTCATCTTCATATATTTTCTCATCACCAGACAAAACATAATGCATTCCATGTAACATAACACTTTTAACATAACATCTAATTTGTTGCAAAAATTGCCAAGTCACATATAGCCAAAAGAATCATTCTTACCAAAAGCATTACAAGAAAGTTGGCATCCCAGAAACTAGAACATAAAGTGAAGAATAAAAATTAAAAATCATTTTGTTCTTTCTTTTGCTTCCCCAATCCTCTGTAACTAAACAGAGTAAGTTCTATTCAAAAAGGAACAACAACCACATCCTTAAAAATTTTCATCTCTTTTAACCTTGAATTCTCAGGAACCAAACAGAGCAACATGAACTTAAACAGTCAAAGCAAAAGAAGAAACACCGAAAAATATTCTACTAAAAAAGAACTTAACAACGTATGAATAAAGATGGTTGGTTATTCGCATACCTTCAGTTTCAGGCAAAAGTTGAGCATTTGATCCAAACTCAGTAAAGCAATTCAAAGCCACAAACCCCAGAAGAAGCACACAAACCATCTTAAATACAGAGAAAACAAACCCCATTTTCCTCTTCCTCCACCCCAAGACTTTCTCTCCTTTCTCTTGCTTAAAACCAAAATATATACTACACACCAATAAACCTTTCAAAACAACCGCAACAAGACAAAACAAACTAACGTTGCAAACAAAGCGAAACACTATGCTTCTATGTTCTTCTTTGAACTATGCTTCGTTTGAGAAACGAAGTGGAGTTGTTATGGTTATGTAAGACAAGAAAGGAAGGTTATAAGGGAAGACGTCGTGTTTTACTCTATTGAAAGAAAAGCAAAGGTGGTCAGAAAAGGAACACGAGTTATTTATTGTGTTAGGAATTTACATTTTTGTCCTGGCTTTTGTTTGTTTTTTTAATGTAAAAGAAAAGAAAAGACAAAGGTGTGAGTAAATGAATAAGACCGAGAATGGCAAGGGAGGGAGAAGCCGCCGATTAAGGCTTTCTGCATCAGCGGGCGCTGCCTTGGAAACTGCTACACTGCACACACGCTTTGCTTTTCTGGCGGCTGCCGGCATTATTTATACTTAGCATTATAGTATGTACAATTTTATTACATAACTTTGTATATGTTTATATTTATATGTCTAAAATTGATATTCTATAGTTTCTAATATCTAAAAGTAAAAAATAATAGTTAATTATGTATATTGTACTTTATTATGGTATACACTAAACACAAATGTCTCCATAGATTATTACGGTATATAAAGGAAAATAATAATGCTTTCCAAAAAGAAACAAAATAATAGTTCAATATGTGACTTTTAATTTTTTGGGGATAAATAAAATTTTATCAAATTCTGTAACTTGACTTAATCTATTTGTTTTTTAAGTTATTTCATTTTTCAAATAAAGCAATATGACCATTTTTTACTTTTTTCTTTTACTTTGAAATTTTGTCTATTATTTAAAAGTTCATGTTATTATTTTGAAAACAATCATGGTTCTTTACATATATATATATATAAAACAATTTCGGATAAGAAAAATTCAAAGCAACTCTTTGAATAGAAAATATATGCTATCTATTATTGAGTTGAATGTCCAATTATAAAAACAATCATGTTTTATTCATCAAATTGAAAGATTTTGAAATACCTATTTTTGTTTTAATTACTAAAATGGGTTTTTAAAGTGCATCAATGTAAGTTTTTTTTAACATATTTTTGCATGTATTCAAATTTATTAAATCATATATATTTTTCATTCAATGCATTTGAACCTATCAAGTTCGAAATAGCTTATATTGCATCACTGTTTTCTAAGGGCACAAATAATTTAAAATGGAAAACAAGAAGTGAGAACTATTCCACCACTTTGTCTTACAAAGGTAAGGGTTCTATCCTCGTATTAATGAGGTAAATCTTAATTAAAAAAGTATACAAAAGGGAAAGGTAAAACTCACATTACGCTTTGGAAGGTTTCAACCACTTCAAAGGTGGAAAATGTTTTGTAGAAGTTTACTGTTAAACCCACTCCTCATCAATCTGATTTCCATGAAATAACCCTACAAATTAAAGACAATCAACTTCACAAACTGTCCAACATTATTATTTTCAATCATTGAATAGAATAATAAAGCTAAAAGGGGGATAGAGATGGGCTAAAACAATATATTCATAACATATAAAAAAATGCAATAATTAATTAAAGTTTTCTCTTTTAATATTGTTAATATTAATGTCCTAGATTGGGGTGTATCTATATATATATATGGTCAACAATATTGGGGTGAGCTCTAGGTAACTTGTTGAATGGTCCTCCAGGTTGGCAAAACCCGACATTGAAAGCAATTGATTCTTATTTTCAGACAGGTGTGGCTTAATATCTTGAACCCTTGGTAAATGTATTTCAAGTTTGCAAGTGCTAGTTGGATGACATAAATGTGAAAGGAATGACAAAAAAATGAAGATAAAAATTAAGGAAGTGAATGGGAAAAGGAAGACCTTTAGAGCAATTTCCCTTCAAGATAAATATTTGGTGCCATGTTATTTCTAACCTATGCCTTGGATGAATATACATCAGGATTATACGTAATGAAATCAATTGCTTGACGAAAAGGTTAGAGAAATAAAAGCAAAATGTGGAGGAAGATAAAATGGAGATAGAAAAGTATAAGACAAGGGGCAAAAAAAAAAATTGTGGGCTTTTCTAGCAAATTACCCATGTGCGACAGAGAATAAAACTTTTGACCTCTGCCAATTTTTTAAAGGCGGTTTGCTCCAAATAGCAGAACCTTGATTTTTACCAGCTTTCAATTCCATAGTCAAAAAGAGAGATTGATCAAACCAATTTGAGAATAAAAAAACACAAGGTTAATAATGGGAAATCGTAATTAAAGGTCTAAAAGGCCTCTTTGGCCTTAATGATTCTACTAATCAAACTTGACTTTTGGAAAACTTGATGCAAAGAACATGCATAAAGTAGCAAAAAATTATTGAAATTTCAATCCATTACGTATTCAAACACTAATTGGGAAAGTTCAAATTTAGGTGGCTGACCCGCGTACGGAACCGTACCAAATTTAAAAATAAGATTACTACTAGCTATGCATTTTTTTTTCTTATTTTTATCTTTTTAGAATTATATAGAACCATTTAATAAAAAAAAATTATAGAACCGTCTGACCTCAAACTAACAATTATCAATAAAAAGACTTTTTTTGTTTTGGCAAAAGGAAGTGTATACTTTTTTTTTTTGTTAACTTTGAGTAAATTAAATCTGTAGTTTCTTAAATTTATTATAATTTATACTTCAATCATTGTAATTTTTAAAATTATAATATAATCATTAATGTTTATAAAATTATACATTCGATAAGTCATAGGGGCTCATAATAATAGTAATTATAATTAAAATTATAAATATTTAAATACTTAAGTATTTAGTTTATTGATTGGTATATAATTTTTTTACTTAAAAAGTAAGATTCGATTTTTTTTTCAATTTTAAAAGAAAAAATTTGACTTTTTATATGGTGAATCCCCATCTTTAATTTATAAAAAACAAAAAAACAAAAAAATACTCTTTAGATGACGAATACCTATCTGCACTTCCAAAGAAAAAAAAATTGACCATTTAGATGGTAAGTTAGCCTTTTATTTTATGACAATGAAAATGATATTAGAAGTATTCATGAATTGAATTGAGCTTGTCCAACCTCTCTTTTCAAAAAATCAAATCCAAGTTTGATTTCGCTGGTCTATTTTACATTCTTACTATTAAGTCTTGATACCTTGTCACGTCACTATAAAGATGAGCTTTTAAATAATGAAGACTAAGTTCACCTTTTGATTTTATGACAATGAACATGATATTATAGGTATTCACGAATTGAACTAAGCTTGTCCAGTCTCTCTTTTTAAAAATTAAATCCAAATTTGATTTAGTTGTTTTATTTTTACGTTTTTACAATTAAATCTTGACACCTTATCATGTCACTATCAGTATAAGCCTTTAGATACTGAAGACTTTGTGAATAGTAAAATTTCTTGCTGTAGTGATCCTTTAAGGTATTTTAATACCTTATAAGCTGCTTGCAAATGAGAACTTCCATGTTTGTCTATGAATTGTGACAAAACTTGGACAACATAAGCTATGTCAAGTTTGATGGAAGTTAAATATAACAACTTTTCAATTAATTGTCTGTAATTAGTAGCATCTAGCAGTTGATCATCACCATTAGTTTTGTGATTGTAATAAATAAGAGTGGATACTAGTTTTACTCCCAACAAATCCTTACCAATCTAACAAGTCCAATGTGTATTTCCTTAGACAAATGGAGATCCTTTTATGTGATCTAGCAACTTCCATTTCAAGAAAATATTTAAGCACTTATAGATCCTTGACTCATCTAATGCCAAGCTCCTGATCCACATTTCATTAATGGGAGCTTGGTGTCTGGGATCGCACATTGCTTCGGTGTGGAAAAGTAATCCTTTTAAGTGTGGTGGGGTTAAGATGGTGAAGGCAGGTATTGGGCTCTCTTTTACCATAGTGTGATCCAGCCCATTCATTCAATAAACCAAAAAAATATCATATAATACAATAGTTTGATGCTTATTTTTGGTATAGAATCCTTTCCGCAGTTTAACCTTATAGATGATGTGCTCATGATAAGGTAATCCTATCACAACCTGATTTTAATTTTTTTTATCAATATTAAAAGATTGTTGAGATATTTTTAAGTTGTTTTGGGATTTCAAATTAATTTTCAAAAAAGTCAGCTATATACAGTGGATATTAACCACAATATGGTGAATAAGTGGATTGCTTGCATTAATTGCAAAGCTGGATACACTTCCAACCAACTATTTGGGACTGTCGTTGGGCGCCAAACAAGGCTCTGTTAATATGTGGCAACCAGTTTTTCAAAGGATCGAAAGCAAATTAGCCTCATGGAAAGCTAAAATAGAAAAGGAAAAAAGAAAGAAAAAGGAAGAAAGGAAAAAAAAGAGAAATGACAGTAGAAAAAGAAAAAAAAAGAAGAAAGAAATCAGTAAAAAAAAAGGGAAAAAAGAAAAACAAAGCAAAAGAAGAAATAAAATA
>NW_018397262.1:4043839-4109129 GCF_002168275.2 Theobroma umbraticum | reverse complement strand
ACAGTATGAGCATTTCAAGACATTATTAAAAAGCTAAATTCTTGCAATGAACTTTCAAGATGGACTTATTTGGAAAGGTTGCTCCAATGGAAATTACAACTCCAGCTTTTTTTACGGTCTTGTACTTCTTGACAATACGTTAGTTGAAGAGCATTAGGGAAAAACTTGGTTAAGCCTTGCTCCGTTTAAAACAAAAATCTTCTACTGGCAACTCCTTAAAGAGGGCATTGTTGTTAAGGATAACCTCGTGAATAAAGGAATTATAAGTGATGTGGCTATTACATGCCTCATATGTAGGAAAGAAAAAAAAAACGATCAATCATCTCTTCTTTCAATGTAAGCATACATGGCCACTGTGGTAATGGTGGGGAAAGCTTTGGAATGTTGAATGGATGTACCATTATGACCCTCAAGTATGCTTTCTTTTTTGGTTTGGATATAATAATTGTCTTAACAATAATAAAGTTTGGAAAATGGCATGGTTTGCTATTCTATGGGCTATTTGGATTATAAGAAATGAAGTAAACTTTAAAGGAAAAGAGTGGGTGACTCTTCAAATTTTTAAATTGATAAAAAGTCAGAATTGCTTGGTGGTGTAAAGTTAAATGGTTGAATCACAACCTAAGTATTGATGATCTCATTAACTTCCTTAATGAAGGCACTTATCGAAGGTATTAAAGAAACACCAAAAAACCTTATAATAAGTTAAACCACCAATAAACAGGTTGAAATTCAATATTAATGGTGCTACTTATAAGAAAAGGTATTTGTATATTATGAAGCTTTAATCTTTACAATGTTATACATATCTATATATACAGATTTGTGATAGTCATAAAATTATGGTGAAGATTTGAGAAACAGATTTCATTGAGGCAAATCAGAAAATTATGGTGAAGATTTGGGAAGCAGATTTCATGAAGGAAAATCCTTGTTTAACAGGTTTTGGCAGATTTCATGCGTGAAGGCATTGATTATTTGATTTGCATTGATGCTAGAAAATCTGGTAAGCTAATGTTTTACTGTTACTTCTTGTGTTTCCTTTTGCTGTCCTTTATATGCCCCCGTAAGATGGTGGAGCCATTGGTGACACCAATCTTGGACCTTAAATAGAAAAACCTTTTTTTAATGAGAGGCTTGGTGAGTCAATCTAGAAGTTGATCATTTGTTGGAATGTAAAAGACCTTAAGTTGTCCATTTTGAACATGTTGTTGCACAAAATGTTAGTTTAGAGCTAAATGCTTCATTCTTGAGTGAAACACAGGATTGGAACTTAAGTATTTAGCTCCACTGTTGTCATGGTGTAGGATTGGTGCAGAGGAAGAAAAGACATGTAGTTCATTGAGTAGATTCTTGATCTAGATTAGTTCTGCAGTGGTGTTGGCAATAGCTCTGTATTCAGCTTCTATGGACGATCTTGCTACTGATATTTGCTTGGATGATTTCCAAGATATAGGATTACTTCCACGATATATTATGTAGCAATGGTGGAGTTTCTATCATCAAGATTTCTAGCCCAATCACAGTCACTAAAGGTAGAAATTTTTTAAGATGATTGTTTGTTTAAGTATAGCCTGTGATGAATAATGCCTTTCAAATTTCTTAGAATTCTTTTGAGACTTGATCAGTGAGTAAGAGTTTGTGAATACATGAATTGAGATAATTTGTTGATGGCATAAGTGATGTCAGGTCTGGTTAGTGAGAGGTATTGAAGAGAACCAATGAGCTTTCTATAATTTGATGCATCAGCTAAACTAGTTCCATCTTTGAGTTGTAGCTTGACATTGGTGGCCATTGATGTGGCAACTTCCTTGGCACTGTCCATTTTAAATTTTTGCAATAGTTCTCTAACATACTTATGTTGAGATAAGAACATGCCTATAGGTGTTGTGGTTACCTCCACTCTTAAAAAGAAATTTAAAGGTCCAAGATCTTTCAAAAAAAATCTTTTAAAGAGTTGCTGCAAAAGTTTTTCAATGTTGTGTCATCATTGCTAGTAACCAATAAGTCATCAACATATACCAAAAAATAAATAATGGCAGAATTTTTGGTATAAATAAATAATGAAGCATCCGGAATTGAGTTTTGGACCCCATAACCAGTAAGGAAACTGCTCAATTCTTGATACCAAGCACGAATAGCCTATTTAAGATCATAAATTGCCTTGTGAAGCTTGTAAACATGAAGGGAATTGTCTTTGTTAAGAAAACCAGTGGGTTGTGCCATGTAAACTGCTTTAGATAAAGTGCCTTAAAGAAATGCATTTTTGACATTAAGTTGTTTAATAGGCCACCCATAAGATAAGGCAATGCTCAAAACAATCTTGATGGTAATAGGCTTAATGAGAAGACTAAATGTGTTTGTATAGTCAATGCCTTCACACTGATGGAACTCTTTTGCCATTAATCTCGATTTGCACCTGCCTATTGAGCCGTCTGGCTTTTTTTTTTACCTTAAACACCCATTTGTAGCCTACAACATTTTGCTTGGAAGATGAAGGAACTAATACCTAAGTTTGATTCTTAACCAGTGCATTGAACTCTTCTATCATTGCTTGTCTCCATTTTGGCTCTTTCATAGCTTGGCTAACACAGGTGGGTTCCATAGGATAAGGAAGTGGATGTTTCACTGTAATGAACAATCTTTTGGGTTTAAAGATATTGTTTTTGGATCTTGTAGTCATGGTATGAGTTTTTATGGGTTGGGATTGAGGCAAGTTTAAAGGTAAGTTAATAGTTGGTATTGACGGTGAGTGAGAATCATTACCTAATGATGAATTCAAAGCAGTAAAAGAGAGGTAATTAGTCTGAGTAAGTGTTTGTTAAGTAAATGAGCTAGTCATATTAGCAACATTTTAGATTGAAGAGTTGTAAAATTCAGAAGGTTGCTGAGTTACAATTAAATATGGAAAAAGTCATTGTTGAACAGAGGTAGTTTGTGTCTTGGTTGAGGTGAATGGAAATATGTGTTCTTGAAACATGAGATGCCTAGACACAAAAATCTTTTGAGTTTCAGGATCAAAGCATTTGTAGGCACTTTGGTTGACAAAATATCTTAAGAAGACACAAAGTTTGGACGTTGGTTGAAGTTTGTGTTTGTTGTAAGGCTTGAGCCATGGATAGAAGAGACAACCAAAGACCTTAAGTGGAGTAGTTTGGTGGAGTTTTGAAAAGAATTTCAAAAGTTGATTTGAGATTAAAAAGTAAGGTGGGAAGTTTATTGATTTGGTAAATAGCAGCTTGAAAGGCATGTGACTAGAATTTTAAAGGCATGGAGGCATGATGAAGTAAGGTTAAACTTGTCTTAACTATATGTCTGTGTCTTCTTTCTGTAGCCCTATTGAGTTCTGGTGTGTATGGAGGGGTTGTCAGATAAGAAATACCATGCGTTGCAAGATATTTGGACATCTTCTAATATTCTTCTCCATTGTTTGAGTATATGCAAGTGATGGATGTGTTAAATGCTTTCACAACCAATGATTGGAATGTGGGAAACAAAAGGTAGACATCATATTTATGTTTCATAGGGATAAACCATATATACTTGGTGAAATAATCAACATACATAACATAATATCTAAAGTCTTCAATGGAAGAGATTTGAGCAAGGCCCCATACATCAGTGTAGAGTAATTGCAAAGGTTTAGTGCTTGACAAAGTTGACTAACCAAATGGCAGTTTATGACTTTTATTACAAGCCCAAGAATTACACCTAAATGCTTTGTTGGGAGTAATAGATGGTAAACCAAAAGATTTTAGCATAAATATAAGGATTTTGGATTATGGATGACCAAGTTTACTATGCTAGACATTAAAGGAAGTTTTGACACTAAGAAATGTCGTTGCAATCATTGAAGGATGTGACATGCATCTTGGAACTCATATAGACCATTTCTATTCAGACCTCTCACTAGTAAGGCTCCCATGCTTAACTCCTTCACTAGAAAATGAAAAAGGGAAAAATTTAATAGATATATTGTTATTTTTACAAAATTTGGATATTGATATGAGGTTTCTTTTCATGTCAGGTACATGTAATACATTTGTTAATTTGAGAGGTTTATTAGTGGTAGAGATAGTAGAAGAGCCAATGTGATTAATTGACAAACTCGTACCATCACCAACAACTATCTCTTCTGGACCACCATATTTAGTGTAGAGTGATAGATTATTCAAGTCTGCTGTCATATGGTGAGATGCCCCTTAGTCAACTACCAAATTCTTATTATCATGAAATTGAGAGGCTATTACAATGGTGGCAACTGGTTCCTTGATGCTTGATTTGTTGTGCCTATAAATCTTTGCATTGTGACCTCGTTTCTCATAAAGCTGACACACTAGTTTAGGAGTATTATGTGCATAATTTTCAATAAATTTCTTTCTTGAATAATGAGAGCTATTACGGTTGGCATTAGATATGAAGTTATTCTTAGAATTACCTCCTCTGGATGTATAGTTACCTCTAGTTTTTCTAGTGACATAGTTTACTATGACAGGATAGGAATCATCTTATTTCAATGCTCTCTCAAAGTTTGTGAAGTTGTCATGAAGTTCTTCAAATGGTATGTCAAACTCCCTTGCTCTGATAACTGTTGATAATTCCTTGAATTCAGGTGCTAGGCCATTCAATATGAAGACCAATAGGTCTTCCTCGCCTATTAGAGCTTGAGCCATTGCAAGCTCATCTGTAGTGCTTTTCATGAGTTGCAAATATTTTGTAACAGGTCTACCTTATTGTGTTGACAACGTCAGTTTTTTTTTAAAATATATAACTCTTGTACAAGTTTTGCTGGCAAACATCTTTGATAACTTCTTCCATGCTTTTTGAGAAATTTTTACTATTGCAATGAGTGGTAATATTGTTTCAAAAACTGATGCCACAACGGCATGCAAAATAAACTGGTCTTGCCTAAACCAGAAAGTGTATTATGGATTTATGGTGTGTGAGCCATCAATATTCATGGCTGGAAGACAAGCCTTTTGTCCTATAATGAAGCTAGTTAAATCATACTCTACTAATAAAGACTTGAATTCTATTTGCCAAGAAAGAAAATTAGTTGAGGTCAATTTGAGAGGTATTTGTGCTACTACATTGATAGAAATAGGAGTGGTGGTGTGGTGGTGTTATTTAAGGAAGGGTTGGTAGCAGCCATGAGAGAGGTTTGAAAAGGATCGAAAGGCTAGTGATGTAATTTGCTCTGATACCATACAAAAAATGGTATTTGTGTGTTATGAAGCTTGAATCTTTACAATGTTATACATATCTATATATACAGATTTGTGATAATCAGAAAATTATGGTGAAGATTTAAGAAGTAGATTTCATGGAGGCAAATCAAAAAATTATGGTGAAAATTTAGGATATAGATTTCATGGAGGCAAATCCTTGTTTGACAGATTTCATGCTTGAAGGCATTGATTATGTGATTTGCATTGATGCTGGAAAATCTAGTAAGTTAATGTTTTGCTGTTACTTCTTATCTTTCTTGTTGTTGTCCTTTATAAGGGTAATCTCGAGGAAGTTGGAGTGGGTGGGATACTAAATGATCATGGTGACAGTCAAGGGCGGACTCAAAGTTTTTTTTGAGTGGTGTCATTAGAATGATGCTCAGAATTTTTTTTCCTCGATCCAGAATATGCTAAGAGAGTATTTAGATCAAATTCCACACGATTTTAATTAAAAGAATATTGTTGAGTACCATCATTAGTAGAATTTTGTTATTGTTGCCTGAGATCCGAGTCTTATGAGAATTTATTTTCTTTTAAAATATCTTTCGATGACTTATTTATCTAAAATTATAAAACTTGTTAAAAATTATTAATCATTACTATAAATTAAAATATTAAATTAAATAAAATATAATCTTACATAACAAATTATCAGGTTCACTAACTAACAATATGATAATTTTTTATTTATTAATTAAAAACTAAATATAAACATCCACAAATCACATAAAGTTAATATAAAAAGTAAATAATCAAATAATACACCTATAAAATAAATAAAAAAGGACTTATAATTTCAAGATATTATTTGACATGCAATTCTATTTTCTATTAGCTAGATTACAATTATGAACCCAAATTATCAAATTAATCAAAAAATATTTAAAGATAAAAACTTACTTTTAGGTTGAAAATTATTTACAATTAAAGCTTGGATGAATTGTTTTGAAAGAGTGAAATATACAACCAAAGACTGAGAAGGGGAAGGACTTGAATTTTTAGACAGAGAAAGTAGTTTATGTTTTAATTTTTTTAATAAAATATTAAATTATAGAAGGAATTTTTTTATTTTTATAACATTTAAATATTAATACATAAATTACATTTTGATAAAAACACTTTTACTTTGAGTCTTTCACCACACTCCTTGTAAAATTGTAAAAAAAAAATAATGGGTTCATTGCCTTCATTGGTATATTAATTACCTTAAATTCTAAATAAATAATATAAAAATTAAAACATTTTAAGAAGTGAGTGGTGTCAGGTGACACCACTCCCTCTAACGTGGGTTTGCCTATGGTGATAGTCTTCTTCTCATCTCCAAGGCCATTAGGTTTTCTAACTCTAATCTGGCAAAACTTCTTGCTGTCGAGGAGGTTGTCTTTCTATTTGTTGCATCAGGTTGGCATTCCACTTTCTCTCTTATTCTTGAATCTGACTCATCTAATATTGTGAAGTGGATCCAAAATCCGTATTGATGTTTCCTAGAGGCTTAGAAAGCATGTAATCCAAATTATCAAATTATTGGAGAAAGTCTACTATTGGAGTCTACCCACATGCGCCATTCTGCCAATAAGGCATGGATTAACTTGCAAAAAACAGTGTGCAAAGGCTTTAGGATTTGTTTTGGATCAACCTTGATGAAATGCATTTTAACAATGATGAAGAGGTGACTGATTAATTAAAGGAGATGCTCTGTTTAGTTTCTTGCAAAGATGTGGCTTACAGCCTAATTATGATCCATTATCCTGTGTTCTTATGCAATTTTTGGCCTTTTGCTTTCTGTTGAGCCATGAATCCAAGTGTTGGTTTAGGTTCACTTCAGGTGTTCTTTATTAGTGATTTTTTTGTGGCTATTACTAGACTTTGTGATGCTACTGAATTTTTGAAGGCATTCTGTATAGTGTGCAGATTTGTATCATTTTTGTATAATGAAGCTTCTTTTAAGAAGTTTTTGTCAACAGTGACTATTATGCTATTGTTCTAAGTGGAATGAAGGTCTCCTTATCATAGTTTTTTTTGTTTTTTGTGGTTTTTGTCCATGTAAGCTATGACTTCCTTTGCTTCCTTCGATTTGCAATGATAATCTTTCACTTGCTTTCCCAAAAAATAAAACCCTATAGAGATGTGATGTGTCAATCCAATTAGATTTGTTAATTGAATAATTTCTTTGTTTACATTCACATATGTAAATAAGCTATTATAATTAATGGTTGACTAATTGTAATTAGTCACTTGTAATTTTATACCCTTATGGTGTTGACATAGTATTAATGTGGTGTTAATATAAACCCTGAAGTCAATTGGATTGATCAAGGGATATATTGTTATTTAATGTATACTTAATTGCATAACAATATGTGATGGAGGTTTTTCTTCATGTTAGTGCAATAATAAGGAGTTATTAACTACTAATTGGATGAAGCTCATGAAACATAAATACCTTGCAAGAGAATTATAAAGTTATTACAATTATGATATCACTATGCATTAAAGCCATACTCTTAAAATTGTTTCTGGTCATTGTATTGTCAAGTCAAGGCATTGATAATGCTCAAAGACTAATATATGTTAAGCCTCCTTACTTAGGAAATAAGCATTCGATCTCATAGATTGAAATATATGGGATACTTGAGAATAACATGTGGATGCTTGTTAAAGAACAAGTTCATTGAACATGACTTGTTATGAGAACTCTATTTGATATTTCACTTAAGTATTTATGGAATATGTTCTCATGTGATAGTCGTGTAACTAGTCATCGGACTTGAGATATTAGGTCATCATGCATGAAGAATAACATACTTTGATTTCACCCTTATGGATCTAAAGGCAACCAAATGCCTAAATAGAGTGTTTTTGAGTATGTCATGAAGCATACGAAGGTGGATAAGTGATCAAGAGAGAATTCATCACCTCAAGTGATATGAGAGGATATATCTCACTTGTTCTTAATTCTAGATAAACTCGTATAAAGTCTTTAGCCAAAGCATGATGAATTTGAGGAAAGTTAGTTTCCTAAATACATAAAGTTAGTCATGAATTATGAGAACTAATATAAAATGTCATAAGTAGACACTAAGTCATGCTTTATGATATATCCGAGATATTTGATAAAAGGACCGTATTGCACTTAGAAACTTATCAATAAAATGCTTTGTCAAATTTTTTAATTTATTCTTTAACATTTGGGCGGTCATGATGTATTGTGAGATGCCGTTCATGATCTATAAATATAAATCAATTATCAAATTGATATTTGATTAGGATTTATATTTATTGTCAACATGTTAAAAGCCTAATAGGTCACACACATTAAGTGACATGATTGAGTTTAAAAAAAGATAATCAATTAAGTTGGATTTAAGTGGAATAAACCAAAATAAAGTGAAAAATTAATTAAGTTCTTAATGGCTTAATTGAATTAAAACATAATTGTTGTATCTAGGTTTACAATTTAGTTTGGCTATATAAATATGTTATGTTAACTAATTAAAACTCTAAGCCTCCAGTCACTTTTTTAGCCATTTTATAAAAATAAGAAAAGAAAAATATTTTTTTGTCTTACAAAAATAAGATTTAGCAAGAATTTTTAATCCTTTTGTTTTAAAAATAAAACTTGCTAGCATAAGTAAAATCTTACTTTTTGAGAAGGTCTTATTCGATCACTATGTGGATTACTGTTAGAGACTAAATATTTGAGCGGCTGAAGATTTGATAAATCTTAAAAGTGAAGAAGCAAAGATTTTGACTGCAAGATTTTAAACCGTTATATTCTCTTTTGGGGTTTCTTACTTCGTCACAAGCGTTTTTTAATTTAATTTGCTCTTAATTACGATATCTAAAGTAAGGTATATAACTCTTAAACTTATGAATGCTTATAATTAATTTGAAAATTACATGAAAAACACAAACATTGATCCTCTAGAATTCGGCTGTTTCTCTGATTAAATGTTAGTTTATTTTTCTACTATGTTATATTTTAATTTCATGATTAATTTCTTATTTGAGCATGAGGTCGAATCCTAACATGTGGAAAGTAAAAAATATCATATGATCATGTCATTATGCTACATCATTATATCATATTATCATCAACTACGACATATCAGTATGCCATGTCAACGCTACAACACACAAAAATAACATATGACAAATGATATTTTACTAAGCCAACTATTAGTTATAAGGATTCATTAAGCTCAAAATAAAAATATAAAAACTTATTTGGTTCAAAATAAAAGTATAAGAAGTTCAACGAATACAATAAAAAAATAAAACTTTATTTAAAATTTTTTAAATAATTTAAAAACTTTTTGAAGTATTATACAATATGGTGCTTTTTTTTTCCACCCACAGTTTTTCTTTTTTTATGCGAATCAGTTATATTATTTATTTAACCTATTCAAATGGTAACATTTGCAATTTAAAAAAAATAAAAACATGCATGAAGTTAGGTTCATTATCCCAAAATATGTATCATATTCAAATTAGTCGGATCATTATGTATTTAAATTCATTATCAGTTCCCAAGAACATACCTATTTATTTTAATATTGATAATGAATTACCGCAAATAGGATAGAAAAATTGATGTTGACTATCAACATGAAGCAAAGCAGAGCTGTCACCAGCAAATAATCCGACAAGGCATAGTTGGCCAACACAGACTAATGTGCTCTTGTGTGTCTATATAGAGCCACTTGTATTATTTAACTAGCAATTAGAGTTAGAAATGAAATCTGATGGAGCACAAATGTAAGATAATTTCCCTAGTTCCAAATCAAACTTGGTAGCTAGTTAGGTATATATTTTCTGTCTTTCTTTGGTCAATACATAGATAGAAAGCATTTCGTTTACTGCTTGTCCTTTCACCTCATTGTTAATTAATTCCTCACTGACAAGTTTCCATGGGCAGGATCAATCACTAGCAATTTTTCTGTAGCCATTTCTTATTTGTACTAGTATAAGCAATCACTGTCTGGCCCTTCTATTAAACTTGTTTGGATTACCAAAATGTCGGTGCATGTGAGAAAATTTTCAATTTTCAAACATATAGAAGGGGAAAGCCCCACCCATCACCCCATGCATATTCCTCATCTGTATAATTCAAATATGTAATCCTTTAAAAAATCTTTAAATTATTTTAAAAAATTTAAATAAATTTTTATATTTTTATTCAATCAAGGCCTTATACTTTTATTTTAAACTAAATAAGCTCTTATATTTTTATTTGAGTCAAATAAATTTTATGATTAATAATTGACTTAATTAAAATATCATTTATCATTATATGTTACTTGCTGCTGACATGCCATGTTAATTTATCATAATTGATGATGATGTGGTATATTGATATATCATAATTGACATGATAACATGATTATATAATATTTTTTATCTTTCACATCAACCTCATATCAATACCATATGCATATAAAATGATAAAAAATATTTTAATAATTAATTAATTATTAGTTATAAAGACTTATTTGACTTAAAGTAAAAATATAAAAACTTGATTGAATGTAATGAAAAAATAAAAATTTTTTAAATTTTTTTAAATAAATAAAAAATTTATTTAAATATTATTAAAAAAAATCGACATCCACTACCATGATTTCTCTCTAATCTATTCATGGCCTCATGTAAATATCTAGGAATCTTTAGTCTTATAACATTTCCAATGCTACACAATTTTCATATGACAACAACACATGCAAATTCACTGCATACGTACAAAAGCGACACATGGATTTCAGTGTTCATCCTTATCGACGGGGGATATCTTGTTCACTCAAATCAAAAGCGTACCATGCTTTTTTTGCAACTTGATACTTGGATATTATTCTGGTGGGACTGCACAAACTGTTCACAGTCATACAATAATGGTTGACTTGATATTTTGGAGTTGTCTTCAAGATCTACTTTTTCCCATCTTCAATAGATCAAACCAAAAGGTCTTTCCTAATTGGGTACCTTTTCATACACCTAAAATGCCCATTCTTTTCATTAACTTCTTCCAACAAACCTCACATAGCTACCATTTCTCTCATCTCTTGATTTCCAGCCATGTTCTGCATTCAATTGTGAACTGAAGGTCTTGATCACTAATTCCTCTTAAAAACCAAAAAAGAAAATGTTCACTCGTCGACTTCTTCTAGCTTCAATCCTTGTAACTTGCTGCCTTACAACTTCTGTATTTGGAGCTACACTTCCTGACGATGAAGGTTTTTTTTTTTTTTTGTTGAATAATCATTTTCTTTTTGCTTTGTTTTCTCTTATGTTTGATGTTGTACATGGATATTGTTGTTTTGCAGTGCAATACCTGCGTGACATTGCAAAGACACTAGGGAAGACAAACTGGAACTTCAGCGTTGATCCATGCAGTGGAGAAGAAGGGTGGGCTAAGGCCAACCCGGTCAAAGGATTCGAAAATGCTGTCACCTGTAATTGCTCCTTCTCCAATGCCACCGTCTGCCATGTCGTTAGCATGTATGCTACTCTCTCTCTCTTCTTTTTCTCCTTCCAATTTCTTCTTCGAGACTTATCTCCAGTACTTGTTGAAATAATTGATACTAGTAAAAATTAGTTCGAAAATCAAAATAATGAAAAAAATTACTATTATTAATAACAATTCAGACATATTCCGACAGATTATTATTCTATTTAAAAATATTGAGATTTATCCCTATTCCTACAAACGTTTTCAAATATGGTAGTAATAATAACAATAATAATTATTTTACAATTACTTGTGAAGCAATACAGTTTAATTGTCTCTCAAGTAGGGTCGCATACGCGGTGACAGTTGAGGGTTCAAACAATAAGTGTGTTCTATTTAAAAATAAACAAAATAACTAAATGTGTTCTACTTTTATAGGTGATTATCTACATTTGTAATCAAGTTACATCATGCATAGTGACTACGAGGATTAGTTATATCTAATTAGCTCATTATTACAAGTAAAAGTGCTTTATACGTTAATTATAGCAGGCTAGTTAGTATGAAATCTTAATTAACAAGTTTCTTATTACTAAAGGAGATTTTTTTGTTATGAATAAGCCAAAGCAAAGAGATAGAGCAAACATCTAAGGTCACATACGGTAAGAAAAAATCAATTCTCTTTGCCTCTGGGCTTTGCAGAAACAACCCAACAGTTAAAATATTTTGTTAATTCTCTAGTTAAAATGTTAAAGATGAATTATGCAGTTTAAAAGATTAAAAAAAAAACTAACTCCTTTTTTGTCTTATATTATACATAATTAAATGTTTGATCATTCTTCTTGGTAATGGGTAACAAAATTTTAGGCACGAACTTGGAAAGTGCATGTTGAGTGATTACGTTAAAGTAAACCATAAAGGACTGATAGGCTGTCTATAAAGATAGAAAACCTGTCTCTTTCTGCATCTATTATTGTGCTTATTGCCCTGGAAAGCCTGAACACACCTTTTGCTAGTGATTGGCTGAGTGAAATTCACGTAGTATTGACTGGTTTGAGTTGAGATTAGACACGTCGCCCCCAAAGGAGTATCCAAGTTCATGCATGAACTGAATTCGAAAGCGAATTCTTCGAAAAAAACAAACAAAACAAAAGAAAGAAATTCAACAACAAACCAAAACGCCACCTATGAGTTGCAAACGTTGTCGTTTCCCAATCTTTACGGCCCCTTCAGACAGCTAATAAGCCCACTGGTGTTGACTTTGACTTGAACCCTCATGTTAAAGCTGCCTATATCGAGCTTAAGATGAGAATTAAGTACATAATTTTTTTTATTAGTCTAAAGAAATACATGATTGAGCATGCGAAAATGAAGGTTGGAAGTGACATCTAAGAATATTTGAAGTGATAACATTCATGGAAATTAAGCAAAGCAAAGTCCTGACAAAAGCATGCACATTGACGTGTGGGTCAATGGCATATATGTGCAGAAATGTGGGCATAACTCCTTTGCTTTGATAGTATGGGTGGGCCTAACGTATTTTGACTTTGGTCAACCAATGACACCTAGTCTAAACTGGTTCAAACCAACTCCAACACTACTGTTCTTAATTTCTTCTCCTCAATTACAATTTTGGAGAGGTGGGTTTTTTACTGTTTAATATAAGTACTTATCATTAGATAAAATATTTAATTTAATATTTTTATGTCTTTCTTTACGTTTTAAATTTAATATTTAATGTCCGTCTTTAATTTTTGAATTATTTTAACATTATATCTATTTCTCATTATCAAACATTTGCAATTTTTTTATTTTTTTTCTTATTTTACATTAATTTAATTTTTTCTTAATTCTTAGAAATTAAAAATTATAATTTATCAATGTTACAAAAAATTTTAAAAACTAAAGTCAAAGTGCTTTTCATAAATATGTTTAATGAGACCAAAGGCCTGTTAGGATCTAGATATAATGACTGATTCCTTTTCTAACAGCATAAGTTTTTGTGACAATGAGTAACTTGTACCTTCTACTTGTTATAACTTAAATGTATAACGATGGTCAGTCAACTTAACCTCAACGATAGTAGTTAGTCTCATGCACCACACCCTAATTTTCTATTGAAACAGAGTTCTCAAGGCACAGAATCTCCCAGGGACTCTCCCAAAAGAATTGATCAAGTTCCCTTACCTCCAAGAAATGTAAGTCTTTAACTACTTCCCAATCCTTTTCTTGGAAGTTTAGTTTTGGCACCTCATTTTTCTCGCAGCTACCAAAGACCATAAATTCCTTTGCATTAACGAACTTAACTGTCAACGTTCTTGCAGTGACCTCAGCCGCAACTTCATTAATGGCACCATACCTGCAGAGTGGGGTTCCATGCAACT
Organism: Theobroma umbraticum; assembly: GCF_002168275.2. NCBI lineage: Eukaryota > Viridiplantae > Streptophyta > Magnoliopsida > Malvales > Malvaceae > Theobroma > Theobroma umbraticum. The sequence continues at coordinate 4,095,072 of NW_018397262.1, read as the reverse complement.
TGTCAACATGTATGTTCTCTATATCATACATGAGTTTCACTTACATGTATCTTACACCTGCATAAGATTGTTACAAATAGTTTTTCGCATCACAGCTATCTTTAACGACTTCAAATTTGTTGCTGATAGATTTTTGCAGCAAGATTTTACTTGTTGCAACGTGCCGACAAATAGTTATGATGCACAAATGTATGTGAAATTCAAAATTGTTTTGTTCTTATGCTATGGTGAAAGTAACATGAGTATTGTTGCAGTTCTCTTCTTGGAAATCGCTTATCAGGTTCAATCCCAAAAGAGCTTGGAAATATAACTACTCTTACCAGCATGTGAGTTATTGGTAGCCAGTTTTTGTGGAATTTCTTACTTTAGTACGATCTAGGAATGTCTGTTATCAATATCAGCTGAGTCAATTTAAATGATGAACAACATGTAGATCAACTGAGTTCAATCAGCTTTCTGGAGCTTTGCCTCAAGAGCTTGGGAAACTGCCCAAGCTTCAAAGAATGTAGGACTCTTAATCTTTAAATCTTCATAAGAATTTCATTTATTACTGCTTTTATTATATCTGATTTAATGCTTGAGTTTTCTTTCTGTTCTAGTTTATTTACTTCTTCATACTCCATTGTTGTTATTGGTGTTTAGGCTTCTTAGCTCTAACAATTTTACTGGGGAAATACCTGAAACATTTGCAAAGCTGACCACATTGAAGGACTTGTAAGCTTTTATTTTTCTGATTTATCAGGCTTTAATTATAATTTTATACACTTGAATTTATTAATATGTTACAATGCTAATTCTGATCATTTTGTGCTCTCACAGTCGGATTAGTGATAACCACTTCACTGGAAAGATTCCCGACTTCATCCAGAATTGGACAAAACTTGAAAAATTGTATGGTCTTTGGTATTCTGACGGATTCTGAACAGTACATTATTCATTAGAATCTTACTTTATAACTTACTTACCTAAGAAAAATGTTGGTAATGGCAGAGCAATTCAGGCAAGTGGTCTGATTGGACCAATTCCATCAACCATTGGTGCTTTGGAAAAATTAACTGACTTGTAAGCTGGATCTTTATCTTAATATATTCCAATTCTTCATATTGGTACGTTGCAGTTTTATTATGTAGTTAACTAATAATGAAATACTGATATACAGGAGAATAAGTGACTTGAATGGCAGTGATGCAACTTTTCCACCACTTAGTAGCATGCAAAAGATGAAGATACTGTGAGTAAAATTCTGCAATAAAGAGGAGTCATTAACCATATCAATAACTGTTTTTAACTTAAATAATTGCTATTGTGGCTTTGTTACAGGATATTGAGAAGTTGCAATCTCATTGGACAGTTACCTGAATATCTTGGGGATATGACAACTTTGAAGACCTTGTGAGTTATAAACCTGATTTCCTTCTTATTTTGTGTCATCCTTTATCCTCTCTTCCCATTTTACTTGTGAATTTGAGAGTGCTGCTCAGAAATATTTGGGCTTTCTTTTCAACCTTGTTTATTTGAGAGTAGGAGTAACTTTACTGAGACAAATTTTGGTTACAATGCCTTTAAGTTTGCAACTTTTCTGTTTTCCTCTTGCAGAGATCTCAGCTTTAACAAACTCAGTGGAGAAATTCCAACCAGTTTTTCTGGCCTTGTGGATGTGGATTACTTGTAAGTGATTGATCTTGATTGTAAACTTTCCCCACTTAAGTGCAAGCAGCATTTTCCTTGGATATCAAGACAGTGTTTTACCTGATCCAATGAACATAATTACTATTAGCAAGTAGGATTAAATGGCCTAAGTTATACATCATTTAAATTGTACCAACAACTTATATGCATAACCATTCTTTGTTTATGCCAAACTTGTTTCCTCTGTCAGAGGATGTATACATTTAATTCTATCAACTAGAGTTTAGGATCAAATTATACCACAATTGAAGTGTTTAACTAAAATGTAAGTTTGCTGGTCTAAATATTTATTCTGTTTTCAGTATACTCTTCTTTGGCATTGCAAGTGAGGAATCATGCCATCAGTTATTCTGTTCTTTAATGCAGAATATTTGATTTCATTAAGTTATTATTATTTTTTGTCAGGTATTTAACTCGAAACTTGCTTACTGGATCAGTCCCTTCTTGGATACTGGAAAAAGGAGACGTTGTGTAAGATTCTCTTCCTGATATCGGTTAATTAGATTTGTGCATAGGCCTTTGTTTGGTCTTCTTAAAGCTTAATTTTTTGAATCCTGCTTAGAAGGTAACTGCATAAAGGGAATGAAATATGAACTTACTCTGTACTATAAACTCAAATTTGAGGAAAAGCCATAGATATACTTAAGAGAACATTAATGAAATTTATACTTTAAATGTATCTTCAAAGTGTTCTTGCGAATAAGCTTGTTAGATCATTTATGATTGATAACTTACAGAAGTCTAAAATTTCTGCAGTGATCTTACTTATAACAATTTCACAGCTGGAAGCCAAGGGACATCGACTTGTCAACAGCGGAGTGTGTAAGAATTTTATCATGTGACATCTGCTAGCTATGATTTTCTATTTTTATTTGTTTTGAGGGGTGGAAGTTATGAATTAGTCATCTGCTAGCTATGATTTTATAAACTTTAATGCTTTTTGCAGGAATTTGTTTGCAAGCACTTCACGCAGCAATACCTTGTAAGTGTGAACGTCTTTTGTTTTTCTTTTAAAGGGTATTCTCAAAATTTTTATCATTCTTACACGTACGATGCAATCTTGCTGTCAAAATGCTGACATTTTCTGGACCTTCTATTGTTTTATCAGGGGAACTGTTTACTGTTTGAGAAGCTTTCAGTGCCCAAAATGTAAGTAGAAATGTTATTATGCATCTTAAAGATCTCCAATCTTTCGGAATAGATTCTCATTGATAATACTTTAGCATTGAATTGCATATGATGATTTAGAACACTCTCTTTTACTTTCAAAGATAACTGATCTTTCTGCAAGTGCTCTAACCATTGTGTCTTAGCACTAGACCAATTTGCGGGCAATTTGAGGTTGAAATTCTGCCATTTTGAATCCACGTCAACATGACTCTCATATTGCTGTTTGCTAGTCTGTTTAAACTTGTGCCATAAGTTACCATAGTTGTCGAGTAAAGAGTTTATAGATTGTCACAATGAAACTATGAAAATACTTTTGTAGATGGAAAATAGTACCCCTCTGTTGCTCTTCTTATTATGTGTGTGAACATTTCATTCTGAAGAGTATAATACTTCAATAGCTTTTCAGCAGTTGTTTTTTATGTCTCAGCTTGGTACTCTCTCCATATAAACTGTGGGGGCAGACAAGTTACTCTTGGTGGAAATACCACATATGAAGAAGATACAGATGGATCTGGGCCTTCAAGATTTTTCCAGAGCAGAAGTAATTGGGCATTTAGCAGCACTGGCCACTTCTTGGATGATGACCGTCCAACAGACACCTATATTGGGACAAATGCATCTAAACTATCTATGAATGATTCCCAACTATACATGAATGCTCGCATTTCTCCCATTTCTTTGACTTACTATGGATTCTGTCTGGGAAATGGAAACTACACAGTGAACCTCCATTTTGCAGAGATAATGTTCACTAATGACAATACGTATTCCAGCTTGGGAAGGCGCATATTTGATATTTACCTTCAGGTAGTTATTCAATATAGTTCTTGCTAACAAAGTTCTGTTGTTGGACAAACTTAAACAATATTAGGAGCTTCAGCCTATAATTTCTATTACACTCTAAAACTGAGCACAAAAGAACTTCTTAACATGTGCGTGCATGAAATTTTCAGTTAACTGGAATTGCCAATTGCAGGGCAAGCTGGTGCAGAAGGATTTTAATATCGAGGATGAAGCAGGTGGAGTTGGCAAGGCAGTCATAAAAAAGCTTCCTGTGGCGGTGACTAATAGTACCTTGGAGATCCGGTTTCATTGGGAAGGGAAAGGGACAACTGGTATTCCTGTTAGAGGAGTTTATGGTCCCCTTATATCAGCAATATCTGTGAATCCTGGTATGTTGTACAATATCATAAGATTCTTCTTGTCTTTCATTTTCGGTCACAGATGTCCAATTTGTCACCAGCACTGCTACAAGTACCATACGATATAGCTAGGCAATCTTGTTCAAACTTCAATATTTGTGTTTCCTTAGGATTCTAGGAATCCAAATGCTGAAATTTCAAAAAAAAATTTCTCTTATTAATTTGATTTGAGTCACTTTTTATCATACACAAAAGAAAAAACATTTTCAATTTTGTTTCACTCAATTTTTTTTTTTAACTTCTCTTTTGTTTGATGATCAAGAATTCTATTTTTGCATCCAATCTATCCATTCTACATGATTTCCAATTAATTGGATTATGCATATATCAGGAAAACAATGTAATATCATCTATGTAACTCTGTTATAATTTTCTTCAAGCAGATTTCATACCTCCATCAGAAAATACCGGAGATAGTAGCGGTATATCTGTGGGTGCAGTGATTGGAATTGTATCTGGAGCAGCATTTGGCATCCTTCTAATTATTGTTATACTTTGGTGGAGCGGCTGTTTAAGACAGAAAGGCACCTTGGAACAAGGTATTTGTAGGTGCAAGATTTTATTAGGATGTTACCTCCCAACCCCATTTTGCCTGTTTAAAGCTTAGAGGGGATACCAATTACCAATGTCCACTTAAATTTACCTTTAGACAGGAAACCATAGATTTTAGTAGCTGTCATATCAAAGGTCCTATTCTTGCTTAGCTTCTTTTACAGATCTAAAAGGTCTAGACTTGAAGATTGGTTCCTTTAGTTTGAGGCAAATCAAAGCTGCCACAAACAATTTTGATGCTGCTAATAAAATTGGAGAAGGAGGCTTTGGACCTGTTTACAAGGTATCTTGTGCAACAAATACATTCTTCTCATTCCTTGCAATGTTCCTGTTGCAGCTCTTCCTCCAAATATGTTAATATTAGTTGAAGCTGATAATATTTCTCAAATGCAGGGCCTTCTGGCAGATGGCACTGAAATTGCCGTTAAGCAGTTATCTGCTAAATCAAAGCAAGGAAATCGTGAGTTTGTGAATGAACTTGGCATGATTTCTGCTCTGCAACACCCTCATCTGGTAAAGCTATATGGATGTTGTATTGAAGGAAATCAACTGTTACTGATTTATGAGTACTTGGAAAACAACAGCCTTGCCCGTGCATTGTTTGGTAGGTTCTAGACACATGATTTACTTGATTGCCTGAATTTAAAGATATTCATGAATGTATACACGCAAATAAACATTACATATCTGAACTATTCTTTATTTGGTTACTAAAAGGTCCAGAAGAATGTCAATTGAAATTAGACTGGTCAACAAGGCAGAAGATCTGCATTGGAATAGCAAGAGGTTTGGCATATCTCCATGAAGAATCAAGGTTGAAGATTGTGCATAGAGACATCAAGGCCACAAATGTGTTGCTTGACAAGCATTTAAACCCTAAAATATCAGATTTTGGTTTAGCCAAGCTTGATGAGGAGGATAACACTCACATTAGCACCCGAGTTGCTGGAACTTTGTAAGCATCACTGTTCTGATTGCTTATGAATTTATTCCTTCATAATTTTTTATACAAGCTTTACTCTTACAACAAGTAATAGAAATAAAAGCGATGAAAAGAGAGGAAAAAATTCATACGAACAGGTATTTTTGACAATGCAGAACTTTATAGGATAGTACTTTAATGCAAGTTGATTGAGTATAGTTGCATGGCCATCAGGTAGAAAGATGTATGCCATGATGATGACAGTTATTGCGATCTTCTAAATGCAATGAATGTCTGACATGAAAAAACTATAATGATGTACTAAATTAATCTTTTGAACTATTGCAGTGGCTATATGGCTCCTGAATATGCAATGCGTGGTTATTTGACTGATAAAGCAGATGTTTATAGTTTTGGGATAGTGGCCCTGGAAATTGTTAGTGGGAGGAGCAACATTAGTCACCGTCCGAAGGAAGAATGTTTTCATCTTATTGATTGGGTAATGTTACATTTATCCTCTCTCTCTTTCTCTTTTTCTGTTTCAGCAAAAGTTTATTGGAACTCTTATTCTTGGATTGCAATACTGGATAGTATTGGTTTTCTCTTTCCAATTTTATCAGTGGAAGCTTATGCACTTTCTAGAATTTGAATATTTAGTTGTATCAATTCAATCTTCCCTGTTGTTTCCAGGTTCTTGCTTTGAAGGAGCAAGGAAGTCTATTGGATCTGGTTGATCCAAGGATGGGCTCTGATTACAACAAAGAGGAGGTGATGGCAATGATCAATGTGGCTCTCCTATGCACCAATGCTACTGCTGCTGCTCGGCCTGCCATGTCCTCGGTGGTGAGCATGCTTGAAGGCAGGGCTGCTGTTCAGGAATTGGTTAGAGATTCAAGCAATGGTTTTGATGAATCGAAGTCTCAGGCGATGAAGAGGCTTTACCAGCATCTTGAAGAAAAGAGTGCCCCTGAGAGCCAGAGACACAGTAGCATGTCAACAGTTGGGCCGTGGACTTCTTCCTCTACATCTACTGCTGATCTCTATCCAGTCACTTTAACTTCTGATTATTGGCAGAACAGAGACTCATCAACAACCTAAGCATACCGCCCTGATTGGAATGAGAGAGACTTGCTTTCAGTTATGTAGCTTAGCAAATGGATTGGGAAAGGGGAATGAAAAACAAGTCTCAGAACGTTTGTTAACTTTTTCCCAAAAAGAAAAATGTAAATCGGCAGATATAGCAACTGTTTTTATGCAATTATATATAGTTTTTATTGCTGTACCTACAAAATATTATATGTTCACGTTGACAACCTTTGTTTGCTTCGAAAATTTAAAAAGAAAACTTGTAATATTAAGGATTTTTTTTTTGTTTACAATGAGTTATAATTATTAACATTTTTCCTAGTACAAAAGATGATGGGTTCTCAAATTCAATCTCAACAGTAGTAACCTATTTAAATATTTAATTATAAAATAATTACTAATCAAGTTTTTACCTTACGAAAACATAGTGGTATGATATTTATATACACTAGGATGGAACGTCCGTTCCTATCGTTATCTAGGGACGTTAATTTCATTAAAGTTCATGCAGGACTTTTACACAAGCTGCCAATTGATGACCATTATTTTGTGCGGACTAGTTCTCTTTGCCAGTCAAATGTAATAGCCACAAACATCAAATAATTGCAGTAGGATTGACTTAAACGTGTTCACTGTCTCTCGTTTGTCCTCGACGAGGCGGCTTCTTGGTCTTGCCTTGTGTCCTTTCACGCTTTTTATGTTCCTTTTAAGTGAAAAATAAAGCAAAGAGAGCAACTGAATTCCTCTTCAAACATTCCAACATGTTCTTTCTTCGACCTGCTGCTTTCGCTTCAATGTTCATTGTCTGTTTCCTTACAACGTTAGCATTTGGAAGCAACACTTCCACATGATGAAGGTAATTGACAATCTTCTAGACAGAAGTTGGCTCAATTCTTTCATTTGGTTTGATTGTTCTACTGAATTACGTTGTATGTGTATAGTGGCCGCTTTGAAAAGCATAGCGGAAACGTTAGGGAAGACAAACTGGAACTTTGAAGTTGATCCATACAGTAGAGACAGCAGTTGGGTTGGGGTAGAAGATTTGAAAGACTACGATAATAATGTCACCTGTGATTGCTCCTTCTCCAATAACACTATCTGCCATGTCGTTAACATGTAAGTGTCTCTCTCTTTTGTCTCATAAGATGAATTTTTGAATCAATATTTATAATCCATATATTGATTAGTTATTATTACATATATCGATTTAAAATGTACTTGAAAAACCAAACCCTTTCGATGAAGTTAGCACGCAGGTGCTTATGTAGATACCATACATAAACCCTGTTGGACATTTTCAAATACAAATATGATTTCATATCGAAATAGAAGGAAAGTTGTGATTGTTGGAAATTAAAAGAAGGGTTGTGTCTGTTGAAAATTAAATCAATAGACACTATAAAATAAGAAAAGAGTCACGTCTGTTGGAAAAGACCAACAGGAGCAACTCTTTGAAACAGACACAAATAGTGTCTGTTGAGAACAGGCATCTATGCCTATAAAAGATGAGCCTCCTTATCCAATGAAAATCAAAAAAACAGTAATATCTCTCCTTCTTCTTCCTCAAACATCTTTCAAGTTTTCTTCTATACTATTTTCTTGCAGAAAAAATATTATAGAAGTTTGATAATCTTGTTATACTCCGGTGAGTGCTTAGTGGATTGATTTCGTCAGTGTAAAACGCCATCAATCACTGGGCTTCATTGTATCTTCGAGGTTTATACGCCGGTAACTCTTTTGCACACTACAAGTGGGGGCGAATAAAACTTTAAGGACAGTGGCATTGATACACGCCTTGAAGCCAATTTCTAAGTTTTTCAGTTTGGTGTTCTAACAATCTTAAGGTTTTAATCTCGTTCCAACAATGGCTGCTGCAAGCGGAACACTAAGAGAATTGGCTTCTGACTTTGTAAAATTAGATCGGTTTGATGGCAATAACTTTCCAAGATGGTAGAAGAAGATGCATTTCCTATTATCAACTTTGAAAGTTGTCTATGTTTTGACGACACCTAGACCAGAAGAAAAAGAAAATGAATCTGTTGCTGCAACTAGAGAAAGGCAAAAATGGGACAATGCCGATTATATGTGCAAAGGTCACATCTTGAATGGTTTGGCTGATGGCTTATTTGACACATTCCAGAACGAGGCTACTGCAAAAGAATTATGGGACAAACTGGAAGCCAGGTACATGACAGAAGATGCAACAAGTAAGAAATTTCTTGTTAGTCACTTTATTAATTATCAAATGGTAGATGGGCGTTCTGTTATAGAACAATTACGAGAAACTGAAAGAATGCTTAATCAGTTTAAACAATATAAAATGAACATGGATGAAACTATAGTTGTATCTTCTATTATAGATAAACTTCCTCCATCATTGAAAGACTTTAAAAGAAGTTTGAAACACAAAAAGGAAGAAATAACTCTTGAGGCTTTGGCAAATCATCTTCGAATTGAAAAGGAATACAGGAAACAAGAGCAAGTCGTTGTTTCTGGTGAAGCCAAAGTACATGTAGTGGAGGAAAGACAGACCACTAAACCTGCCAAAAAGAAGTTCAAACAGATTGCTAATGGTCTGAAATTCAAAAGAAAGAACAAAAGCACATGCTTCCATTGCGGAAAACCAGGACATTTCAAAAGGGAATGTCGATTATTGAAGAAGAAAATTACTTCTTCAAATGGTGTTGCTTCTGAAAACTTTGTAGCCATGATTTCAGAAATCAATATGGTTGAAGAAAATGATGATTGGTGGATTGATTCAGGAGCAACCAAACATGTGTGCAATGACAAGAATTTGTTCAAGAATTTCACTCCAAGTGACTATGGAAATTTCCTATATATGGGAAATTCTTCCACAGCAACCATTAAAGGCAAAGGGACTGTTGAACTTGAGTTTACTTCTGGGAAAATTCTAACTTTGAAAGATGTTTACTATGTTCCAGAAGTTAGAAAAAATTTAGTGTCTAGAAGTCTATTAAATAAGTTTGGGTTCAAACTTGTATTTGAGGCAGATAAATTCATTCTGTCCAAGGGGGTATATTTGTTGGGAAAGGTTACATGTGTGATGGAATGTTCAAATTAAATATTGTTAATAATAAAAACAAAATAGTTGTTTCTGCTTATATGATTGAGTCTTCTTATTTGTGGCATTATAGAAGATTGGGATGATATGTATAAAATGGACTTGATTCCAAAATTTAATCCAAATATTGATAAATGCAATACATGCATGCTAACAAAAAATAACTAGAAATCCTTTTCCTAAGTTAAAAGAATACTAAATTACTTGAATTAATACATAGTGATGTGTGCGATATGCATAGTACACCTACATTAGCTGGAAAGAAATATTTTGTCACATTCATTGATGATTTTTCTAGATATTGCTATGTATATTTATTGCATTCTAAAGATGAAGTGCTTGATAAATTTAAGGTTTATAAATTAGAAGTTGAATTACAATGTGAATCTTTTATCAAATGTTTAGATCAGATAGAGGTGGAGATATTATAGTCCAAGTTATTTCGGATCTATTGGAATAATCCATCATATTTCAGCACCTTACACACCACAGCATAATGGTGCAGCAGAAAGGAAGAAATAGGGTCTTGACTGAAATGGTAAATGCTATGTTATCATATTCAAGTCTTGAAAAAGGTTTTTGGGGAAAAGCTTTGTTAACAGCTTGTCACATATTAAATGGAGTTCCTATAAAGGAAACTAAAAGACCCATATGAACAATGGAAGAAAAGGAAACCAAACCTTAGTTATATGAAGGTTTAGGGATGTAGAGCTGTAGTTAAAGTTCGGAACCCAAAAGAAAGAAATTGGGTGAAGAGGAATAGAATGCATATTCATAGATATTGCACAACATAGTAAACATATAGGTTCATGGTAATTGAACCAAATGATTCAATTCCAATCAATACTGTTATTGAATCAAGAGATGCAATATTTGATGAGAATAGATTTAAATCTTTTTAAGGAAACTACAGCCACTACAATCAATTCAATCACATGTCATTCCATTAGAATAAAATAAAAATAATGATAAATCTAGCCCAGAAATAAGGAAAAGCAAAAGGCCTAGAAAGATTAAAAAAATTTGGTCCAGACTTTTATATGTTCCTTATAGAAGGAACGTGAGAAAATATTAACAATAAGATTTCTTATTGTTTAATTTAGAATCGGACCATGTTACATATGACGAGGCAATGAAGTCTCAAGATTCTGCATTTTGGAAGGAAGCAATCCATGATGAGATAGACTCAATAATGGGAAATAATACTTGGATTTTGGTTGATCTTCCACCAGGTTCCAAATCAATAGGTGGTAAATGGATTTTTAAAAAAAAAATGAAAGTAGATGGAACCATAGACAAGTTCAAAGCAAGACTAGTAGCCAAAGGCTTTACGCAAAAGCAAGGGATTGACTACTTTGATACTTATGCTCCAGTAGCAAGAATTACTACAATTAGACTTCTAATATCCCTTGCATCAATATATAAGTTGTAATTCACCAAATGGATGTCAAAACAGCATTTTTAAATGGTGAATTAGAAGAAGAAGTCTACATGGAACAACCAGAAGGATTTGTTGTTTCAGGACAGAGCAAAATAAAGTTTGTAAACTTGTCAAGTCATTGTATGGGCTTAAACAAGCACCAAAACAATGGCACAAAAAATGATGAAATTGTTTTAGCCAATGGCTACAACATAAATGAATCTGACAAATGCATATATAGAAAATTCCAAAATAGTAAAGGTGTTATAATTTGCTTATATGTGGATGATATGCTATATTTGGTACTGATTTAGAACAAGTTGAGGAGACAAAAAGTTTTTATCAGAAAATTTGCAATGAAAGATATGGGTGTGGCAGATGTCATTTTAGGAATTAAAATATTTCGAGATGAAAATAACATAACTTTATCTCAATCATACTACATTGAAAAGGTGCTTGAAAAGTGTGACATTACTAATTGTATACCAGCATCTACACCCATGGATCCTCAATTAAATTAGTACCTAATTCTGGTAGGATTGTTGATCAATTACAATATGCAAGAGTAATTGGTTTTTGATGTATGCAATGACATGTACAAGGCGGATATAGCATTTGCTGTTGGAAAATTGAGTAGATATACAAGTAATCCAGGCACTTTGCATTGGCAAGCCATAAATCGAGTACTAAGATATTTAAGAAAACATTAATTATGGACTTTGCTATAATGGATATCCATCAGTACTAGAAGGATATTCGGATGCTAGTTGGATTACAAGTTTAGAGATCATGCTTCCACAAGTGGATGGATCTTTATGCTTGGTGAGGGTGCTATTTCTTAGGGATCCAAGAAACAAACATGTATAACTGATTCTACCATGGCAGCCGAATTTATTGCATTGGCTGCTGCCACCAAGGAAGCTGAATGGCTAAGAAATTTACTCTATGGTGTGCCTTTATGGCCTAAACCAATTTCTCCAATTTCTATCCGTTGTGATAGTGAAGTAACTCTAGCAAAAGCATATAGCCAAGTGTATAATGGAAAGTCTAGACATATTGGATTAAGACATAGTTATGTTAGACAATTAATTTCTGATGGAGTGATCACTATAATTTTGTGAGGTCTAGTGAAAATTTGGCGGATCCTTTAACAAAAAATCTTGCTAGAGATCTTGTAAATAAGACCTCAAAAGGGATGGGACTCAAGCTCATAAATTGAAAGTCACCCATGGTGGAAACTCAACTCAACGCTTGGTATAACGTCAAGTCTTGAGTTCAATGAGACAAAGTACATCATTTGTATGTGGCTGTTAGCACTATAATATAATATGTTATATTCCATCATAAGTGAAGTGCTAGGGACCTGTAATGATAAGGAAAGGATGAGTTATATATATCTTAATAGACCTATAACATAATTTGTTAGAATGCTTTAGTTACGGGGGCATTCATGGGATCTATCTATGTGAGTGTGAAATGTGGCCGCTTCTAGGAGTTCAAGACCTTAGCTCTAACAGCACTCATGAAAAGAGGATATGGACGCATGGCCATAAAAGCGTCGCTGGATACTGTGCATTCATTGGTGTTGAAATCATTGTGTGAAATGTGTTCGGTTAACCAAATGGAATAGCTGGTTCAAAGCAGAGTCTACCATGCAATTTCGGTTAACTTTATATGTTTTCACTAAGTGAAGGTTCAATCGGAAGAAACCTTCATTTATGCAATTGATTTCCAAGATTATCGAAAAATTTGGATTAATTTGAAAATGGTGGGGGATTGTTGGACATTTTCAAATACAAATATGATTTCATATCGAAATAGAAGGAAAGTTGTGATTGTTGGAAATTAAAAGAAGGGTTGTGTCTGTTGAAAATTAAATTAATAGACATTATAAAATAAGAAAAGAGTCACATCTGTTGGAAAAGACCAACAAGAGCAACTCTTTGAAACAGACACAAATAGTGTCTATTGAGAACAGGCATCTATGCCTATAAAAGATGAGCCTCCTTATCCAATGAAAATCAGAAAAACAGTAATATCTCTCCTTCTTCTTCCTCAAACATCTTTCAAGTTTTCTTCTATACTATTTTCTTGCAGAAAAAATATTATAGAAGTTTGAATATCTTGTTATACTGCGTGAGTGCTTAGTGGATTGATTTCGTCAGTGCAAAACGCCATCAATCACTGGGCTTCATTGTACTTCGAGGTTTACTACGCCGGTAACTCTTTTGCACACTACAAGTGGGGGCGAATAAAACTTTAAGGACAGTGACATTGATACACGCCTTGAAGCCAACTTTTAAGTTTTTCAATTTGGTGTTCTAACAAACCCAGCATAAAGTTAATATTTTAAACTAGGGATACCTACCTTATGCAGCTGGATTTATAATGTGTGAAGATTTTATTGTGGTAATATCATGATTTTTTTTAAGTGTTTGATTGATATCTAGTTTGTAAAATTAAGTTTATAATAAAATTAATTTGGAGATTACCTCAAACACTTGGGTAAGATCCCTGGTAATTATTAACTATGAAAAATTTAAAGAAATTATCACTTGTATTTTTTTAAAAAAAAAATTCCCTTTTTAAAAGATTTACACTAAGTAATTTTGATTTTTAAATTTAATTAAAATTTCTTTTTGGAATTTTTATTATTCCTAATTAACATTTTTTGAAATAATTTCATAGGATATAATACGTAAATGAAAAATAAATAAATAAATGATTAAAAATTTAATTTTTTTCATATTTTATTATTTATAAAATTTTTTGAAATAATTTTTCAAAACCTTAACTGTAAAACTTACTTCTTTTGTTCTCTCATTTTCACTCTATTTGTCTCTCTCTCCTCTTTTTCTATCAAGCCTCTCTCCTTTGAAGGACTAAATTCCAGTGTTGGGCCATTGTCCGTCGCCACCAGCAAGCACTTGATGGCACCAAATTTCACTTGAAAAATACCAGTTTCTTCCTTTCAACCCCATCTTGCCTTTAATTGGACTAGTTTTTCCCAAAAAAAAAAACCCTCTAGAGTTTCTTAGATCTAAGAAAAACCGACCCTCCTAAAAAAAAATCGAAAGCCCTCTCTTATTTTTTGCTGATTTTTTGTTATGTGTTTGTGGTGCGTTGATTATGTGGTTGAAGAGGGTTTTTATACCCTTTAGGCTGTAGATGTAGATGTTTATTTAGATAGATTTTTGTTTTTATTTTATTTTATTTTAGCATTTGATAAAATGGGTGTCTATAGACCTAGTGAGAAAGGAGCGGAGCGACAATGACTAATGGATGGAGGTAAAGGAGGAAGAAAAGGAGAGAAATATTGCTATGCCATTTTCCTCAAACTTCAAAATGTGTAAATACCCTTTAAATTTGGTGTAATTTCACATGACAAGTGTATGCATAAAACTCTTTCTTAAGTTTAGATTTAATATATATTAAATTAATTAAAGAAATAGTTACCATGGACCAACAGAGTACAGGCCTAATTGTAATCCTAGACAAATAGACAACTCATATGTGTGTGGACCACAAGTGTGCGGGGCGTTGCTACCAAGCTCGCTAATCCACTCCGCTTCACTAGCTTATCATTCTAGGCCTCATGCGACCTAATCTTGCTAGTGTCTTATGGCCACGACAAGCCTTATTCGCTGTTGGCTTAATGATTGCCTGAGCTAGGCTTGTCACGGATTTACGAGCCGTGACATTCTCTTCCACTTGATTCCCGGAATGCTTTTGTTACCAAGTGGAAGTGCTCAAATTTTACGTCATGCTGTTTGGGCACTTTTGGTTATACGTACACTCATTTCGAGCACCCTTTCGTGTGCTTGGATATCGGTGTTCAGTCTATCAGCACCATTCGATGTTGCCCAGTGGTTTATACACCTCAAATTCACCTTACTCCACGTGACTTACCCCATTGCGCACTTTCTTTGGAACAATCTAGTTGTACTACTACCTTGGCTGTGTGACACTTCGTCACCACTTAAGTCTTGATTGAGGAACAACACCCATTGGCTCCAAACTCCTTGCTGTGCAAGCATAATTGGTCTCCACACCTTCCAATCGAGCTTTCTTCGACTAGCATCAGGCTCCCTTTGACTGGCTCATCACGAGGATACTCTCGCCAGCACACACTATCTCATGGTACGCTGCTTCCTTGGGTACCTCGATTGCATGTTATCTCTACGCAAAA
The DNA here is from genome assembly GCF_002168275.2 of Theobroma umbraticum. NCBI lineage: Eukaryota > Viridiplantae > Streptophyta > Magnoliopsida > Malvales > Malvaceae > Theobroma > Theobroma umbraticum. Next base: position 4,079,760 of record NW_018397262.1, on the reverse strand, counting down.
CATCTTTTTTTTAAGCGAATCATTTGGATTGGATTGTGTTCAAAATAAAAAATCGAGCTTCCCAGCTTCTGAATTGTGCTCATCTTCCTCTTGAACGATGACCACTAATTTTGTGGGCATTCTCGCACCTAGTGCTGTTTGCCATAAAGAAAACATGAAATTGGCCCTCTATTTTTGTCTTTAAATGTAGCTTTCCCCTCGGTTGGTTTCTTGCCTTTGCTTTCACTACTTTTACCTCTACCATTGATACACCAATCTTGATCTTTAGTGTATTTCCCCTTCTCCTCGGTCTTTGGAAAAGTAGATATATTGTCGAAGTTGTGCAACTCCACTAGAGAGTCAGCAATGCTCATAGCCTCGGTGATGTCCTTGACACCATATATCTAAAGCTCTAACTTGGCCCAAGGTTTGAATCCATCCATAAACGAGAAAAGAGCTTCATTTTCACCAAAGTTGTTAATTTGTAGTAATAGCTCAAAGAACTATTTGACATACTCCCTAATCTCCTTATGTTGTGTCAGTCTCTTAACTTTGTTGTGAGCTTTGTTGTTTGTGTACTCAAGATAAAACTGATTGTGAAATTCCCCTTGGAACTTTACCCATGTGCGGATAGGTCGTCCCTTGAGCTTTTTATCACACTTTCGTCTCCATCGCAATGAGGCGATGTTGGTCAAATATATAGTTGTTGCATTGACCATTAGAGCATTGTTTGTCATGCCTATAGCCCTAACGTACTGCTCCAAACTCCAAAAGAAATTGCTGACTTCCTTGGCTTCCCATTTTCCTTGGAATTCCTTAGGTTGCGTACCTTCAAGTGATTTGTCATTTGTATAGTAGGGATACCATCCCCTATGGTTTCCTTAAGGGATGCGACTTCCTCCTTGAGGTTCTAGATCTTTTGTTGCATAGACACAACTAACTCCTTTAATCTTAGATTGCGATGGGTTAGCGTGTCTACTGCATCGAGTAGGCCTGAACGAAGTTTGATGTTGGCCCCGATTTCCTCGAGTTTGTATTGAGTCTCATCCACGACAACTTTTACCTGGGTTACACAATTCTCTACTGCAGACAAAGTGTCCCTTGACTTGCCTCTCTTATCGGCCGCTCGTGTTTCTCTACCCTTTTGCTTGACACAGTTTGATTAGTCATTGGTGCCATTATTCTCTTTTTTAATATACCTAAAGCTCGTTAAAGAGAGAGCTTTGATTAAATGACAACTTTCCTTGATAATTGGTGTTTGCTCTAATACCAACTATCACAGACTTAGAACTTATTCAAGATTTGTGCGACGCTTAAGGTTTGAGGATTGAAAGCCTAAGTAATCCTAACTTAAAATATTGCACAAATATGTGAAAGCAAAACTTACTAAACTAGAAGAAAAGGCTTTGGGAACAAATTGTATTATTCCTAAGAGAAAGCAAATATCTAAAATTCTAAGCAAATAACCTAAATGCTTGAATACTAAAATAAATGACTATTGGGGCAATTGACTTTAATTACCTTTACCTGAAGCCTTAGGGTTTTGTTTATAATAGGTTTTTACTAATCTTAAAACAACTCTACTTCTAGTTGTCTAGTATAGTTAAAGTAGTTAATAAGATACATAATGAAAATAATTATTCTATTTCTAATTAGAACACAACTAGCCTAATTTCCTATACTAACTTAACTACTTAAGTTGGTAGTATTACACAAGAAGTCATATGTGCACGGCCCACAAGCATGTAGGCCTTGCTCGTCAAGCCCGTTAATTCCCTCTCCTTTGCATAGCCCATCATTTTGGGCCCCGTGCGGCCCAATCCTACTAGTGTCTTGTGCGCATGGCAACCCTTATTCGTTGTTGGCTCGATGATTGCATGGGCTAGGCTTGTCACGGATTTGCAAGCTGTGACACCTTCCCCAAGCCATTCTCTTGTCACTCAACTATCAATTTCTGAATATCTTCTTAATAACGTGATGATCCTATAATGCATGTTCACAAATTTCTACTTTTACCATTGTTTTGTTAATAGTATCAAGTTTTTAAGCTTGTGCCATAGTTAAATAACCGTAGGCCTTATTTCTCCAACTACCTTCCAATCACTCTTTACCAAGTTTTGGAAACTGCTATCCTCTAATCAATGATTGAAAATTTTGAGAGGTCGAAGACTTTAATTGATCACTTCTAAACCAATAATAACTAGATTATGATTGAAAAGGGAGCTAGTTAAGCATCTTTGAGATATATTCTGAAAGCAACCCAAGCACCTTGTATCAATTAAGAACCTATTCAATCTACTAAACATTGTCACATCTCTATCATTACTCTAATTGAGTTTGCTCCTAGTCATTAGAAATTTTACAAGCTCTAATTCCTTTATAAAGTCAATAAATTACGCATTAGGTCTCCAACTATTGGCCATCCAATCCTCTCATTTGTGCTCTTAAGAACATTAAAATCCCACCCCTTAATATACCATGAAACCTCAATGCTTTTGAGAACTTGAACAAAGTTATCCCATAGTCTTTTTCTTTGACTCTTATCATTCGGGGCATAAATGTTTTTGAAACCACACTTCATATTCATTTCCTTAATCCTCCCAATCAATAAAATATAGTGGTTCTCCATTATGTAGGTTTCTAATACAAAGAACGACTCTTGCAAAATAGACATTAACTCCCTCGATCACCCTTCTATTGCTGGAAATTGACCTTGAAAAAGGTGCTTACCCCACACTACTTCATATACTCTATTCGCATATTTGGTTGAGGGAATGACTTGATTCTTTAGAATGACTATTCTTCAAAATCTTCTAAAATCTTAAAATTCTTATTACCCACCCATTCTATGGTATTAACTATTCCACACCCATAGGAATAAAGTCCAAAATATTTTGACTAAAATGCTCTTACTTACTTTAGAAAATTACAAACCTAGACCTATAAATACTTTCTTTTCCGTCTCATGTTTCTTTTGTCTTTCTTTCTCTTCCCATTCTTGCCTTTCTCTTTCCTTCTCTAACATTTTTATATAAAATATTAATATTTTAAAATTATTCATATTTAAATCATTAAATTATTAATATTTTAAATTTTTAGTCAAAATATAAATTAAAAAAATGAAAAATGCAAATAGAGAAAAAGTAAAAAAATAAAAAATTATATTAATATTTTGATAATAAATTATTACATTATTAAAATTTTAAAGTTTTAACGAAAAAAAATTAAAAGATTAAAAAAGAAAAAATTTACTTAAATTGTAGCAAAAGGTAATTTTGTCTTTTGATATAAATTTTACTAAATTATATAAATAGTATTTTTATTTTTGATGAAAATAAATCTTATTATAAAAAAAAAGGTAATTCTGTCATTTTATTATTTATCTTTAACTATTCCATTGTAATTCTTATTCACCAAATATTGAAATGAATCATAAAAACAATTCTTATTATATTACATTCCATGAATCAACTATATAATAACTATTCTATTTTATTCTATTCTTACTTGATTCTATTTTCACATAATAATTATTCTATTTCATTTCATTCTATTCCACTAACTAAACATGTTATATAATCAAACTTTTTTTTTCATTTTTATTTCTTAGAGGAATGCCATGCTTGGTTTAATTTTCCAACCCAAACTTCAAACAGCTCTACTTTTTTCACCCTTGCACAGGGACCTAAAATTCCAAGTTAAGAGTAACATAAAAGGAATTATTACCCCCAATTTGCAGTGCTTTTCCCCATCATCATACTACTCGATCAAGGCCATCTCCAAGTTCCAATTCCGCAAAAGCCTTCAGCATCACTTCCTTGCTTCCTTGGAACTCCAATCCAAGCCTTCTGCCTCTTTTAAGATCACGACTTTTTTATGAAAGATATCTTAATTAATCCAATTGATCCTTCACTACTGGCCTTCCGATGTCATTTTGAAAGTTTTGAATACAATGCACTTGTGACTCGTGACCTGCGAGACGTATCGGACCTCCAAAAATACAATGCACTTCCATTATTATATCCTTCTCATTGTAATGAAATGGTTACTTTGTTGTTTTAAACTTGATAAGAAGACTTTTCAAAAGATATTGAGAAAAAGAAGAGAAATGTAATCGCTATTTTGTAATTTGTATTAAGAATGGTAACCCTCTACTTTCTTTCTTTCTTTTTGCCTCCTCTCTAATTTTGAACCCTAACCTTAGTTCCTGTTGAAGTACATAGGATACTTAAGGATAACATATAGGTGTTTGTTAAAGAACAAGTTTACTGAATATAACCTGCTATGAGAACTCCATTTGGTATTTCACTCAAGTGTCTATGAAAAATGTTCTGATGTGATAGGCATGCAACTAGTCCATAGACTTGAGACACCAGGTTATCTTGTATGGGGAATGACACACTTTGATTTCACCTCTATAGGTTTGGAAGCAACCAAATGTCTAAACAGGGTATTTTTGGGTATGCCATTAAGCATGTGAAGGTGAATGGGTGGTTAAGAGAGGATTTATCACCTTAAGTGCTATGAGGGGATGTATCTCACTTGTTCTCAATTCTTGATTAACTTGTATAAAGTCTTTGGCCAACGCATGACAAATTTGAAAAAAGTTAGTTTCCTAAATTCATAAGGTTAGTCATGAATTATTAGAACTAATATGGAATGTCATAAGTAGACACCAAGTCATGCTTAATGACATATCCGGGATATTTGATGAAAGGACCATATTGCACTGAAAGGCTTATCACTGAAGTGCTTTGTCAAATTCTTTAATTGAATCTCTAACATTTAGGTGGTCATGATGTATTACTAGATGCCGTTTATGATTTGACAAATCCTAAAAGTGAAAAAGCAAATATTTTAGATTTAATTGACTCTTGATTATAATATCTAGAGCAAGGTATGTACCTCTTAAACTTATGAGTGTTCATAATTAATTTGAAAGTTATATGAAAAACACAAACATTGATCTTTGTAAGATTCGACTGTTTTTCTGATTAAATATTATTTTATTTTTTCACTACGTTATATTTTAATTTTTGATTATTTTCTTATTTGAATACTAGGTCGAATCCCAGCACTCGCCTTGATGATGAATTCATACCTAAAAGAACCGTAGCGTTTACCGGTTTTGATTCTTTTCAAAGCTACGAAAACATCCCTTACCCTACTACACTGTTCAAATATCTTCTTCAACCATCTCCAGTGGATCATATCAGGACTGTTTTTCACCAAAATGGACATTATGTTGCCATTAAAATATAATCTTATTGCTCAGATTACAGTGGATTAACTACCTAAGACCCGATATTAAAAGAGGAAAGTTCAATTTACAAGAAGAACAAGCCATCAAAAGACAAAAGGTTTTTTTTTTCACAATTAAAGCAACACAAAAAAAAAAAGAATTAATTGCTATATGTTCAATAAGATATGTAACAGAAGGAAAAAAAAATAAAAAACATGATCATATCTAAATATAAAGAAACATTTAGAAAAATTAGATATTATTAGATATGTACTTGTTGAATAACATAGTAAAGTAATATTATAAAATTATGATTCATACACATATATATACAAAATTAATATGCGTAGAATATATATAAAACTTTTACTAGTGTGCTATATGCTTACAACTTTTCCAATTAGGTTTAAATTATTGACTTATCTAAAATTAATGTCTGTAGATTGGAGATATCAAATTTAAAACAGGGAGGTTAACTTCTTTGCGGATTCTTTGATAAAGATAGAAATTGATCAACATTGATTAGTGCCTTATTTTCTTATCTTGTCTAAAAAATAGGGTTCGAATTCTCCCCTTCTTAATCATAAAAAAATAAAAATAAAAATTGACCAGTCTACCATATTTAATGCTCGTTTGGTGATGGAATTCAAGCTTTTTCCCTTTTACTTCTTTACGAGAGGAGCATATGCCTTCACACTCATAGATGACCTGTTTATCCTCTTGTGATTATCGCCCATGGTTTCATGACTCTGTTGGGTGCTTTTCACGACTTGTTGAAATTAATGTCTCCATGGATGCCTATGACTCTATGACTCTGTTGGGTGCTTTCAGCCACTTGTTGAAATGCCTCCATGGAGATAATCTTCTGATCCATGAAAGAACGCTTCAATCACTTCTATTTCTTTGTCTTGGGCTATCATTACATGTGTATCTTCTACTTTAAGCCCCTGAGATTGTTTTTGAGAGGGATAACACCACTTTGTTCCTTTGTACGGGGTTTCTTTACATGTATATCCTTTATTTCATATCCTTGAGATTACTTTTCAAAGGATGATTTGTTGTTCCCTATTTCTTTTTTAATACTTTTTATGTAAAATCATTTTTGCAAGTTTCTTTCAATGACAAGTACAAATCATCAAAGCAAGGAAGCTGGATATCAGTTTCCATCGTCGTCCATAAGTGGGACCTTTCAATAATTTCACATGCAAGATTTTTATACAACTTGCTTCTATACCATAATGAATTGTTGTTTACAAGTCGTATAAACGTCCAACAACAGTACATTTATTGACTTCGCCTAACTCAAAATTCTTCACTCCCTCTCTCTTTTCTCTCTGTAAGGTGTCGCATAATATTCTTCCTCTTGCTTTGTTTCATTTCATGGAAACTTCCGACTTTCATATTCAAATATCTTTATTAAAAACCATTCTTCCTGGCCATTTTCTTTTCCATTCAAATCAAGCAAGAAGCTAATGTATTCCTCTTCAACATCCAAGATGTTCTTTCCTCGACTTGTTTTCTCTTCAATATTCATTGTGTGTTGCCTTGCAACTTCCACATTCGGAGCTACGCTTGCAAAGGATGAAGGTAATCAATAATCTAAAGAGAACTTTGGCTTAATTCTTTTTGTAATTTGCACCCAATGTTCTTTCACTTTGTTTGAACGTTTTTGTTATTGAATACTACTTAATAATGTTATATATGTATAGTGGAAGCCTTGAAAAGCATAGGTGAGACGCTAGGAAAGAGAAATTGGGATTTTGGCATCGATCCATGTAGTCGACCCAGCAGCTGGGAAGAGGTCGTACCACCCAAATCTTATTATGCTAATAATGTCACCTGTGATTGCACTTTCTCCGGTAACACCACTTGCCATGTTATCAGCATGTAAGCATCTCCCTCTCTGTCTCTTAAAATGGATTTTTGGTCATCGGAGTTTATCTTTTAAACTCTAAACTCACTCAATATGTTCATGGATTATCCATATAATTGAAGCAGTAATCATTAGTTATTAATTTAAATTGTAATCGAACAAAATCGAATTTTTTTTCTTTTATAAGTTAGCAGGAAGATGCAGATGCAAGCAATTACCATGCATAAATGAAACATACCCAATTATTTAATTAAACAAAATTAATTACAAGTTAATTAGAACCTCAAAGAAAGAATTACTATAAGTTGACGGTTCAAACAATCAACAAGTGCAATAGTCTTCAAAGAAATAGTGGGAAGTCGGAAAAAGAAAGATTAGCATCGTGGCAAAAAGTCTCAACATAAACCAAAGAAAAGGTCTAACAAGCTAGTCGGCAATGCTGTGTCAACCGGTTAACTTGCTATTATAGACTTTAGCAATAGCAACCAACAAGCTGTCGAGTGTTGACTGATGACAGATAGCCAATCGAACATTGAATCGGAAAGTGGGACCAACTTTATGTTTGCGGGCCACCCACAAGTTGTATTTTCATGGTAGTGAAAGAACAAAGGGTCATCCACAGTCGAATATAGAAGGCTGATCTGCCCTCTCTCTCTCTCTAGCATTTAAACATGGATAAGCCGTTTTCTTACAATTATTAATGAGATGAGACATGACAGTATGTTGAGAAAATAATATAATAATTTATGTAATTCTTTTGTTAATAAGGACAGAATAATTTTCATAGTTAGGACTAACAAAACGAAAGCACATATAACATATGTTTTGGTTGAATAAGCTGTTATAATGTAAAGGTTATTCACATAAAACAATAGTACTAATGGTTTTAATAATGAAGAATTATTTATTTATTTTCAACTCTTTGGAAATTAATGTTGATATGTTAACTAATAACTAGTACTAATATATAATTTTAAGCATCATTAACCCTGACCTTGGTTGCTGTTGAAACAGAGAGCTCAAGGGACAAAATCTTACTGGTACTCTTCCACCAGAATTAGTCAGGTTCCCTTACCTCCAAAAGATGTAAGTACCTTAACTTTCAAACTTCTTTCATGATAGCTTAGCACATTATCTTTACTTCAATTCAATATATAGTAAATTTTATTTCCTTCATGACTGACTTTGTTGTAACTCTTCTTACAGTGATCTCACTCGCAACTATCTTAGTGGCCCCATTCCTCCAGCATGGGGTTCTATGCAACTGACTGATATGTATGCTTTCTTTTAACATAACATATATATATATATATATATATCAATCAATCAAGTATATGTTTTGGTAGATGTAACAAATGTATCTTATTATTCACACAAAAAAAAAATGTATGTTATTGCAGTTCCCTTCTTGGAAATCGTTTAACAGGTTCAATCCCAAAAGAGCTGGCAAACTTAAGTAATCTTACCAGCTTGTGAGTTGGTTTGGTTTGTAGCAAGTTCTAGTATATATTTCTCATTTCATTATGACAACTTTATAGTATATTTGTTATGAATGTCTAATGAATCTATTTTCTTTTATTGAAAAAATGTGTAGAGTCCTTGAGCAAAATAACTTTGTGGGGACTTTGCCTCCAGCACTATGGAATCTACACAACATTGAAAGGATGTGAGGGTCTCTTCCTTTTTAAATCTTAGCACATTTCGTTCTTGTATATGTAGTATGAATTTATTTAAATCTTTTTCTTCATCAACTTGGTCACTATTCAATTTGATCTCTTCAACCATTGCCTCTTAAAAACCTTGAGGGCGTGGCACTTGATTCATTGGACAAGAGTCTTAGATACATGTATGTGTCCAATATAAGTACATTCTTATACTTGGACGGTTAGTTTTTTTTTTTTTAGTAAAGATAGGATCACACAGCATATCAGTAAACAAGTAGTTAAGCTTGATGAACAAAGTAAAAATATTTGTTCTAAACAATAGACTATTGTTGGTTCTGATATGCATTGACTTAGAAAATATACATAGCAAAGACTTAACAAGCAAGGTTTGAAAAGAAGCTAGGCACAAGATTACACACTAATCATCACATAAGTCATTCACTAGGTGCATAGCTATCATAATTTGACAATAAGCTAGTTGTCTTAATACAAAAATAGTCACACATAGTCCTAAGGTTAATATAGCATGAACTGATGTGGTTTTCAATGCAAGTCCTATTCCAACACCCCTCCTTAGGACTTGCTTTACAAACCCCTAGCATCAATCTAAGGTTTTCAAACCTCTGCTTTGCTATGGTTTAGTGAAAATATCAACAACTTGATCATTAGAACTGCAATAGCTGCACTTAAGTTCACCATTGCTTTCTATTTCACGTATAGCATGGAACTTGACTTTAATTTGTTTTGCTTTGCCATGGTTAATAGGATTCTTAGCAATAGAAATGGTACTATTATTATCCAAAAATAACTCAATCGCTCTTGTCTGTTCAAAGCTTAAAATCTTGAAGTAATTTTCTGAGCCATATTGCTTGATTAGTGGTAGCTACAGCAGCAATATACTCTACTTAAGTTGTTAATTGAGCTACAACATCTCGTTTCCTAGAATTCCAACTAAAAGCAGCATTCCTAATGAAAAAAACATAACCTGAAGTGCTTTTACAATATGTAGAGTCCCTTGGATAATCACTATTACTGAAACCATGTAGTTGAACTTTAGAAATTCTTTTGTAACTCATACCAAAGTCTAAAGTGCCTTTCAAGTCCTTAAAACTCTTTTGAAAGCTTTGAAATGCTGAATTGAAGGAGTTCGCATGAATCTTGAAAGGCAACTTACTGAGAACATTATGTTTGATCGAGTGCCACATACATACAATAAACTCCTTATCAGGCTCTTATATAATAGAGGCTTAGTAAACTTAGGAAGATCACCAACATCAACTTTGGTATTCACAATCATAGGACAACCAACAGGTTTGCAACTCAACATATTAAACTTCTTAAGAATCTAAAAAATGTAGTTTTCTGGGAAAGAAAAATACCTTGCAAAATCTGATCAACTTGGTATTTAAGGTAAAACTTCATTTTTCCCAATCATTCCTTTCAAATTCAGATTTCATTGCATTCTTGAACTGCATGATGAACTTTCTTTTAGAACCTGTAATAAATAGGTCATCTACATATAATGATACTATCAATTTCACTATTTCATTGGCTTGTAACACATACAAGGTAGGTTTATTCATGCTTCTAGAAAACTTTTTTGAGGTCAGGTAGGTGTCAATTTTACTATACCAAGCTTTGGGGGCTTGTTTGAGCCCATATAGAGCTTTATGTAGTTTGTATACGAGGTTGACCTTGTCCTTGACTTTTAGTCTTTCAAGTATTTCAACAAAAATATCGTCATTTAAGTCTTCATTCAAGAATGCTAACTTGATGTCTAGATGATGGACATCTCAACCAAAGCCTCTTGCAATTGAAGTGAGCAACCTGATTAATTGTCTCAAATCTGGCAACAAGTGCAAAGGTTTCAGTATAGTCAATACTTAGCATTTGAGCATACCCTTTCACAACCAATCTAGCCTTGAGTTTATTGATTGAACCATTTGCACCGTCCTTGGTTCTAAAAATCCACTTAGTTCTGATGAGATTCATGGAGTCTGCCCTTTCCACTAAGGACCAAGTTTTGTTTTTATTGATCATTTTCAGCTCTTCCTGTATTGCAGCTTGCCAATGAGCTTGATCTTTGGCTTCATAATAATATGTAGGATCTAAGTAGCCATATTGGATCTGTTATGGATGTTTTTCAAACTCTTGGAACCTTTGACAACAAATTCGAAGTCATCAAGATCACAATCAGGTTCATAAATGACTTCTAGCAATGACCTTGAACCAAGTATTCTGTCATCAGATGTCTCAACCAGGTTCGACTGCCAATTCTACCTTGCATTTTCAGCAAATGTGACATCTCTTACAACTTGAACCTTTTTGAAGTTTGCATTGCAGACTCTATAGCCCTTGGCTTGCAAACTGCAGATCCTAAGAATACTCCAAGCTCTGCTTTAGGATCCAATTTGGTTCTTTTTGCCTTTGGTACATGAATGTAGCAAATGCTACCAAATATTTTGAGATGTTCCATTACTGGTTTGACATAGTGCCGAGCTTCATATGGTGTCACTTTGCTCAATACCCATGTTGGAAGTATGTTTTGCAAATAAATTGTAGTGCTATTAGCTTCAACCTAAAAAACTTGGGCATTGATTTTTCAAATAGCAAGCACCCAGTCATTCAATACTGTCCTATTCTTTTCTTTCACAAACCCCACTTTGTTGATGTGGATAGGGAATACTGAATTGATATTTAATACCAGCAGTAGATAAAACCCTTCACTCTCATTTAAAGTAAAACCCCTCACTCTCATTTGAAGTGAACTCCCCTCTATTGTCATTTTTCAAACATTTTACCTTGCACCTTGATTCAAGCTCATCTGAAGCTTTTGAATGTCTTAAATATGCTGAATACATCATATTTGTGCTTGAGGAAATAAATCCAAGTAGACCATGAGTTGTTATCAATAAACAATAGGAAATACTTACTAGCATTCAAAGACTCAATGCTCATAAGACCATAAACATTTGAATGTACCAGTTCTAGCTTCTCTATGGCTCTTTTAGTGCTTGAAGTTGGAAAAGGCAACCTGGTTTGCTTTCTTAATTCAAAAGTTTCACAGATATCAGTGTGCACATCAACAAAGGGCATTTTAGTCACAAATTTTCCAATACTGAGAAACTTCATGGTTAATTGCAATGTCCCAAACCTTTATGCTATAGCTCAAACCCTTTAGCATTTAGCTTTTCAACTACACTAAGGCTTAAGTGCCGCATATCCAAAGGAAAACATTTATTTCTCATCTTCACTATCATTAAAACACAACCAGAGGGCTCAATAATGGTGCGTGCTTTGTTCTTGAACAACAAAGTGTAGTCATTATCAATCATTTGACCTGTTCTCAATAAATTCTAACTAGCTTTAGGTACCAAATAAACATCAGTGACATACTTGGTTCCAATTGGTGTTGTGACAACTATTATGCCTTTTCCAATAGCATCCAAGTAATCACCATTACGAATTTCGATCTTAGTACGCAAACGTTGATCAATGGAAGAACATAAGGATGGATTTGGAGTTATATGACTTGAGCAGCTATTGTCTATTAACCAACTATGATCTAACTTTCTTATTTTGCCCTCAGATGCCATGAACAATAATTTTTCAGTAGGTTCAGCTTTTTTTGAGACTTGAGCTTGCTGATTTGGCACATTTCCCTTATTCTTACATACGTTTTTCACATGACCAAGTTGATTGCACTTCTTACACTTAACATTTGGCCTAAACTAACAGTATTTTTCAACATGGTTAGTCTTTTGCAGAAAGAACACATTGCATTTTTGGTTTTTTACCATTGTGTCTTTGTTTTGAAGTAGAAGCCTTCCCTTTGTCTTTCTTTTCAATTAGAAACTTTCTGCAGGAGTTATGGAGAACATTCTTCTCTTTAAACCTTGCTTGTAATGTTCTCAATGTGCTCTCTTCAAGTTTGATCTACCTTCTTGCTTCAGAAGCTTGAAGAGCATTAACTAACTCTTGCAAGGTCATCATGTTGAGGTATTTTGATTACTCAAAGGTTGCAATTTTTTACTCAAATCTCTCTTGAATACTAATCATCACCTTTTTCCCCAATTCTTGAATCTAACAACTAAGCTCCTAAAGCCTAACTTGATTAACTATCTTTATGAGCTTATCCACATAATCCTTCATTATCTCATCCTCCTTCATCTTTAGCACTTCAAATTGTCTCATTAGGTTCAAAATCTGCATCTTTCTAGTTTGTCTAACCCTTGGAACTCCTCCTTGACCTTATCCCAAGCTTCCCTAGTTGTTTCACAAGGCATGATTCTTGTGAATATTGCATCAGTCACAGTAATGTGAATATAAGACAGTGTCTTGAATTTTTTGGCCACTTCTTCACTATGCTGTCTCATTTGATTTATGGTGAGATTGGCTCTTAGTGCAGGATGCTCTCTTCCTTACTCAACTACCTCCCAAAGGTTGAAAGCTTGAAGGAAGGCTTTCATTTTAACCGCCCAAATAGCATAGTTGTCACCATTGCAGACTGATGGTGAAAGGGATGAAGTGCTGCCATTCGAAGCATGCTTTGATGAAGGAGTGTTTTTTATTTTTTTTTCTTTGTGAAGGTTTTCAAGTTTGCTAATTGGCTTCTTAGACTATGAAAGCTCTGATAGCATGTTGTTTTTTAAGTAAAGATAGGATGAACACAGCATATCAGTGAATAAGTAGCTAAGCTTGAGGGACAGAGTAAGTAAAAATATTTGTTCTAAACAATAGGGTTTGGCTAATTCTGATATACATTCACTTAGAAAATATGTGTAGCTTTGAACAATAGCTAGGGACAAGATTATATGTTTGTAGTTACATAAGTCATTCACTAGATGCATAACTATCATAATTTAACACTAAACTAGCTATCCTAATAAAAAACAATAACACATAATCCTAAGGATAATAGCATGAACTGATGTGGTTTTCAATGCAAGTTCTATTTCAAAAGTTAGACCTCCATATAATGTCCAACGTGTATGTGTTGTACGTGGGTATTTTAAAGAAATAAAAAGTGGCAACAACATAAGCTATTAGGCTTTAGGTGAATGCATCTTCAACCATGTAATGATTGTTTGGCAGTAAGGATACACTCCTAGTAACAATCATCATAAGAAGCATAAAATCAACTAATTAGACTCTTCCTGCAAACTAAGAAAGAAAAATGCCCAAATGTTATGTTGTCTGCCAAGGCATTCACAATCTTTGAGGAAATTAAAGGTATATCTCCTGATATCTAAGTTGCAACATTTTTTCTTCACAAAAAAAAAAACAAAGAAATTTTGAATAATTTCCATCCATCTTCATATCCTTGAATGATTGTTTTTCTTGTGTTTGATTTAATATCTGCTTCCTCTTGGTTCTGTAGGCTTCTTAATTCCAACAATTTTAGTGGAGAGTTGCCTGCAGAATTTGCCAGGCTGACTACATTGAAGGAGTTGTAAGCTTCTAATTTTCTTCTGTATATGTTATCAGAAATTTCATTTTTATAATTTTACACACTCAAAATTGATTACAGTCTACTATGCTAGTTATGCTTATTTTTTAATTTCTCAACAGTCGGATTAGTGACAACAACTTCACAGGAAAGATTCCAGACTTCATATTCCAGAATTGGACAAAACTTGAACAAATGTGAGAGCTCTAATTAATTTGTGTGATACATTTTTAAGTGTAATTTTTGTCATTAATTAGAAATATTTGTGCTTTATCAATCATTTAAATAAATAATGACAGATTCATCGAGGGAAGTGGTTTGAGTGGGCCAATTCCAGACATTGGGGCTTTAGAAAATTTAGAATACATGTAAGAACAGATCTTAAATTTCAAAAATTTCAATTTATAAACTTGGGACATTATGGTTGTATGAACATGTTTGTTGTTTGTTGAATATTGGGTTTGCAGGATAATTAGTGACTTGAATGGAGCTGAGGCAACTTTTCCACAACTTGGTAAATTGCCTAAGTTGGAAAGACTGTAAGTAAAACTCTGCAATAAAGGCAGAGACTGATTTAAGTTCTGAGATTTTTTTTTTCTCTAACACAAATAATGGATATTTCTGATTGCATGACAGGATGTTGAGGAGTTGCAATCTCAATGGAGAGTTACCGGATAATCTTAGTACAGTGACAACATTAAAGATTTTGTGAGTAATAGGCTTGGTTTCTTTCCTTAAAACAAGAAAAGCTCCTTCAATTTATGTTTCAGCATATAACTTTCTATTTGAAGAACTGTGATGTTCTTCTATTGGCTAATGTTATGTTATGATGACATAAAAAGGTATAGGCACGAATAATTCAGCTTGACTACTCGCTCCACAACATAATCTTGCTGCTAGTAGAATATGGAAAATATCCTTTGCTCATGGCTCAAATTTAATTCTTTTGTTACTATATTTAGTTCCTCAAAGACAAATACAGAGCTTTCATCTTGCATATTTGTGTGTGCATTTCAAAGGGCATCTAAAAAGTTCATTTAGTTTTAAGTTTTAACTTGTCTTAGGACATAATTTACTTGTGAATTTTGATGCATTGTTTTTATTATTTTTTATGCCTTTTTTTTCCTATCTTGATTATTCAAGATATTTAATTGATAAAATTTTCTGAGACGATGTGGTTTTAATGCCCCTTTATAAATATTCATGCAGAGATCTCAGCTTTAACAGACTCAGTGGAAAAATTCCAACTAAACTTTCTGCTCTTTCAAATCTGGATCAATTGTAAGGATTTGAGTTTTTAGTGTAAATTTTCTTGTTTTGGTTTTTTTTTGGCATGCAGCTGGGTTTTGCAGGAGCTGAGGTTAGAACCCCAGCCCTGCAGGACTTCCAGTTCCTAAGAGGGTTGGTGTCTTTATCAAAGGGCAACCACAATTTTTAGTGGTAGAAGACAGAACTTAAACTGATTCAATGAATATAATTATCTAATCAGCCTCAAAGGTTTCAGTTCAGCAATCTAGAAACATGTCGGCCATGCAATAGATATTCTAAAGTTACTCGTTCCTCTGTCAGAGGATTGATAACTGTACTTCTTTCATTATCCTCAGATTTGTCATCACAACTGATAAATTTTCCTGATAAGTATTTTTAGTTTAGTGCAGAATACCTAATTGTAGTAACTTCATAATTTCTTTCATCAGGTTTTTAAATGGAAACATGTTCACTGGAGAAGTCCCTGGATGGATACTGAACACAAAAGAAAAAATGTAAGATTCTCTTGCATATGTTCTATGACATTTTATGCTCAAGAAGTGTAATATTCTTCAATTAACCAAAGAAGTTTGATTCTTCGATTTACAACTGAAACTTGGATAGGTAAGTGATATGGCATAAAGTTTAACTTGCATAATCCTGCTTTAGCTATGGCTGTGGCCTTAAAAAATTGATTGGACAAAGGAAATTTGAATATCAGCTAATTGTATTTGCAACTTAATCAAAGAGAAAGTCATAGTTGAATCATTTAATCAATAACCATTTAATGAATCTAAATAGAGCCAGGTCCCAAAGGTTAATTCAGGAGTTGTGACAAAGGAATAGGTAAAAAGGTCGATGATAAAGAAAAAAAAAAAAGGAGTGGTTGTTGTGTGAAAAGAAGGAATTGGGGAAAAGACATGTTAGGGATAGAGAATTAAGTGGACCAAATAAGATAGAGGGATTCAGGAACGTAGTATGATGATAGGATAAGGGTGGGGCATGATTTAATCTCAGTGGGGGTTGAGGAGTGGAAAGAGTGAGGTAGGGGATTTGGAGAGTGAGTCTTTGTGGTTTGGAGAAATTTGTTTTGTGATGAAAGTATTGGCTAATTTTATTTTTGGGATTGATGCTTTTGTGTTGCTCTGATTGAGAGACAAGTTGACTAAAAGATAGTGGCGGTAAACGGTGGGACTTATGTGTCAAGTACTGGGGTGAGGGATAAGTCATATGTTGTGGGTTGTCATGGAGTCTGCAATAGGCTTCTTTGATCGGGTTAGAGGGATTAAAGTGGTGATCTTTCTGCAATTCTGGTAATGGAATGGGGATGTTCATCTTTGGAATGTCTAAGGTTGTGTCCTGATGATTTCTAGAACCTGTTGATTATGAGAGACGAATTTACAGCTGGTTTCGTGGGGTAGAGTCATGAGTATGGGGCCATGCCGAGTCTGCAAGGAGATCTGATTGCTTGACTCTGTAGGGCAGCGAGGTTTGCTTGAGTATTTTTTGAAAGGGTGTATTGTAGTGATCACGGTTCTGAAAATGTATGATTGGTTGAAATTATGTGAATAGGACTGTTTGAAGGTCAAACGGAATTGCTGAAGTTAGGCCTTCTAGGTTAACCAGTTTGTTCTTTTTTTTAATGTTTGTTGTCTTTATTGATGTGGTCTTGGAAGATATATGTGATATCCAACATCTCACATCTAATGTAAATGTGATTGTTAAGACTTATATAACAATTCAAATAACTTGAGTTTAAACTTTTGAGAGCCATGTGGTTTAAGTGCAAAGAGCTGTTGAACCAGTAATTGGACTTGGGTCGTTACAAATAGTATCAGAATTTACGTCACCTATATAATGTGTGGCCTTGATGTGAGCTTGCGCCACCTATATAATGTGTGGCTTTGATGTTCTCATTAAGGATTTGAGAGCTTGCGTCACCTATATAATGTGTGGCCTTAATGATACCCAACATCTCACATCTGATCTGATGCGAATGTGATTGAGGGTCATGTGGTTCAAGCTTAAAGATGATTGGACTTGGATCGTTACAAGATATGGTTGGACTTAGATCGTTACAAGATAGAATGTTGCCATGTTATCTTTTGAAAGGATTTAATAAGAGGATTTAATAAGCTGTTTGGGCTTGAAAGGATTTAATAAGAGGATTTAATAAGTTGTTTTAACTGCTGGATCAGGACCAGTGGTTGGACTTGAATCGTTACAAGATATGGTTGGACTTAAATCATTACAAGAAAGAATGCTGCCATGTTATCTTTTGAAAGGATTTAATTTTTGCCCATACCAGATTCGTCATACCACCAAAAGTCTTCTGCCAAACAGCCTAAAGACTTGCCATGGCATAACTGGTAGTGGATGAATAAATCGTTGCTTTTCAAAAAAAAAAAAAAAACCATTTAATGAAACTTATAGTTTGAACAATTCTATTTGTAGGGATGTTTCATATAACAACTTCACAAGCACAGGTGCATCAGGCTGTGAACACAATAGTGTGTAAGAATGCTCTCAACTTAGTTTGTTTTTCTTTGTGAGTGGATCTTTGGTATATGCTTTTTATAATATGTCCTTTGTCTGTAGGAACTTGTTTGCGAGCATTTCAAGGGTTAACAACTCGTAAGTGTTAAAGACAACTATCTTATAACTTTCATTATCGTTGATAGACTGTGATTTTACTGTTATAATGATTAACTTTTTTCCGGGACTGATATTTGTTTTACCAGAGGAATTGTTTCATGTTTGGCAAGCAATAACTGCACTAAAAGTAAGTGGAAATTTTATATGCTTCTTAATAATGTTAGTTTCTACAATGCTTCGCCCTGGAAGCAAAGGGTTTAAAGGGTCTTTACCTTACTCTGGTTACTTTCTAAGTCTATGGTGCAAGTGTCTTAGAATTATTCATAGACCTGGTATGTTTTCTGAGAGGACTTGAAGAAGTTTTAGGAGAAAAACGAAAGGGGTTTTTGTTATGTAGCTTCACTAAAAATGCATCTACTTGCATACATACTCTCTGTTTTTCTTTCAAAAAATCAAGGATCTAGTTTCAGCAAATGCTCCAACCTAAGTTGCTATACCAACTAGTTGACTCATTTGAGATTGAAAATTGGGAGTTGAGATCTACTATCTGACTAACCTGTACTTAACTGTCTCCTAAGTCTGTTTAAAGTTGCGTTGCAATCATCAGGAGGAGATTTTACAGCTAAGCACTACGTAGAATGGAAAGAAGAATGAAAAAGATTAAGTTGTTTCCAATGGTCAGGAGACAAAAAGGGAAAGAACAACTTAAACCAGTTTCAATTTCTCTGAATTCTGGTGTCCTCTTCCCCTCTCACCATACCTCTGCCTAAAAAAATTTAAAGAAAAGAAGAGGAAGAATAGGATGAGAAAGTCCTAGTAACTCTTCATCTTTTTTCTTGTTTTCTATGCGGCTGATTCACTCTGTTTGTATTTTCCTCCAATAGTTATTGAACTGTTGTTCCTTTGTACCTCAGCTTTGCACTTTCTTTATATAAATTGTGGAGGGAGAGAAGAAAATGTTAATGGAACCACCTATGAAGCTGATTATTATGCAGCTGGGCCTTCAACATTTTTCCAAAGTACAAATACTTGGGCATTTAGCAACACCGGTATTTTCCTGGGTGATGATCGTCCAGATGACATCTATGTTTCGGAAAACATGCAACTTCTTATGATTGATGAACTGTACAGAACTGCTCGCCTTTCACCTAGCTCTTTGACTTACTATGCATTCTGTCTGGCAAATCGCACATACAACATAAGCCTCCATTTTGCCGAGATACAGATCGCTGATGGTCAAAATTTTAGCAGCTTAGGGAGGCGGATATTTGATGTGTACATTCAGGTATTTCAATACTATTCTGTTAAAAAAGTTCTGATGTAAGAGGAACTTCAAAACTTCACATTCTGATTGAATTGGAGCCAGTGAAGGAGCTTTGGCCAATCAACTTCAAATTCCTATTATCCATTAGATAGATGTGTAATTAAGAGCTGAACAAAGTAAACTTCACAACATGTGCCCTGATGGAAAGTTCGGTTATATGGAATGGATAATTGCAGGGAAAGCGCGTGCTGAAGGATTTCAATATTAAGGATGAAGCAGGTGGAGCTGCCAAACCAATTGTAAAAAATTTTACTGCAACTGTGGAAGATGGTACTTTGGAGATCCATTTGCGTTGGGCTGGAAAAGGGACAACTTCTATTCCCGTGAGAGGAGTTTATGGTCCTCTTATCTCAGCAATATCCATTTTTGATCCTGGTAGGTTGTCAATTGGATTAGTTATTCTTCTTGTCTCCCCTTGTGTCACACTGCCTCATCTTGTTCAAAACCTTGCTATTTTTATGGCTTTGTTACAAGTGCAATATAGCTAGGAAATTTCATTTTTAGATCATGCTACTTGTGTTCCTTACGATTTTAGGAATCTACATGCTGAAACTTTTTATTATCACGAAGAAAGAGAATGTGTTTATTTTTGTTTTATATAATGAATTCTAGTAGATTCATCTTCATAAATAACTTTTCTATAATTTTCTTCAACTAGGTTATATACCACCACCAGAAAATGGGGGTAGTAATGGCATCTCTATAGGCATGGTGGCTGGAATCGTGGCTGGAGCAGCATTTGCCATCTTCCTGCTTGGGGGTGTCCTTTGGTGGAATGGCTGTTTAAGACAGAAGAATACATTGGAACGAGGTATTTAGAGAGAAACCAATATATGCAGTGAACTTGTAGACATAATGTTTTAGTGTAAAATATTACTAGGA
Organism: Theobroma umbraticum; assembly: GCF_002168275.2. Taxonomy (NCBI): domain Eukaryota; kingdom Viridiplantae; phylum Streptophyta; class Magnoliopsida; order Malvales; family Malvaceae; genus Theobroma; species Theobroma umbraticum. Next base: position 4,059,504 of record NW_018397262.1, on the reverse strand, counting down.
AATGACCCATGTCACCATTTTGGGACATTATCAGTGTTCATTACTCCATTCAGACCTGTCTTAAGACAATAGGATGCTTCTCATTTAGCTTAGCTACTTCTGCAGATCTAAAAGGAATAGAGTTGCAGACCAATTCTTTTACCTTAAGACAGATTAAAGCTGCCACAAACAACTTTGATGCTGCTAATAAGATTGGAGAAGGTGGTTTCGGTCCTGTTTACAAGGTATCACGTGAAACACATTTTTTCTTCTGATCACTTGCACTTGGACCGTTCTTACTGCAGCACTTCCTCCAGGTACTTTTTTGTTGGTTGAACCTGGTAATGTTTTTCAAATGCAGGGCATTCTTGCAGATGGCACAGTAATTGCTGTTAAGCAGCTATCCGCTAGATCAAAGCAAGGAAATCGTGAGTTTGTGACTGAGATTGGCATGATTTCAGCTCTACAACATCCTCATTTGGTGAAGCTGTATGGATGCTGCATTGAAGGAAATCAATTGCTGCTTATATACGAGTACTTGGAAAACAACAGCCTTGCTCGTGCATTGTTTGGTAGATCTCGTCCACATGATTTACTTTTACTCCCTTTGGTATTAATGACATCTATTTCATGCAAGCGGCACACACACACACCCATACACGTGAGAATGCTTATTATTAATAATATATGAAGAAAGGTATGATACTATATCTGAGCTTCTCTTTATTTGTATACTACAAGGCCCAGAAGAGTTTCAGTTGAAATTAGACTGGCCGACAAGACGGAAGATCTGCATTGGTATAGCAAGAGGTTTAGCTTATCTCCATGAAGAATCAAGGTTGAAGGTTGTCCATAGAGACATTAAGGCCACCAATGTGTTGCTTGATAAGAATCTAAACCCTAAAATATCTGACTTTGGTTTGGCCAAGCTTGATGAAGAGGATAATACCCACATAAGCACCCGAGTTGCTGGAACTTAGTAAGTATCACTGTTCAGATTGGTTGTCAATGTGTTTCTTTTCTTCACTTATATGCTTTTTCTTTTTTCTCATGTGCCAATGAATGATAGAAAATTTCCCATAAGATAAATATGCACAGAGACAGAGATTTACTTCTCTGCAATTTTCTTCTTTTTTTGTTTGAAAGGCTGCTTCTCTACATTCTCAATTTCACTCTTACAAATGTTTTGACAGTACATAAATTTCTAGGTTAGGTGGTTTCCAATGCAGCTTGACGCAGTGTGCTTATGATTCCACGAATATAAATGTTATATGTCAGCAGTGCTTGCTGCTTGAAATCTATAAACATGCTTAACACCAAAAAAAAAAGGAAGCTGTATTTAATTAATTTTATTAACTTTTCAGTGGCTATATGGCTCCTGAATATGCAATGCATGGTCGTTTATCTGACAAAGCAGATGTATATAGTTTTGGGATTGTGGCGCTTGAAATTGTTAGTGGCAGGTGCAACACTAAAAGCCGATCGAAGGAAGAATCTTTCTATCTCCTTGATTGGGTAACTGCTCTTATTCTTTCTTCTGTTTTTTTCCATGTTGTGATGTCTTACCGGTTTTTTTTTTTTTAGGGGGGGTGGGGGAGGGAATGTCTTATCAAAATTAAATGGAAGAGGCTGTAGGATTGAGTTATTAAATATAAGATGCTGCATAACCCTTTAATGAGGGAATGCTTACTCTTCTAAGATTGCAGGACGGACACATTGATGTTTCATTCCTATTATAGCAATTGGATCTTAGGCATTGGTCAGTTTTGAGTGTACTATTTTCTGGAATGAATCTTAATGTGGCAATGGAATTTTGTGTATCTAGGCTCATATTTTGAAGGAGAAAGGGAACTTGTTGGATTTAGTCGACCCAAGGATAGGCTCTGAGTGCAACATAGAAGAGGTGATGGCAATGATAAATGTAGCTCTCCTATGCACAAATCTTACTGCTGCAGCTAGGCCTTCCATGTCTTCTGTGGTGAGCATGCTTGAAGGCAGGGCTGCTATTTCTGAGTTTATAGATTCAAGTTTTTCTGCAAAAGAAATGAATGCTGAAGCAATGAAAAAGTTGTACCTGCAACTTGAACAAAATGATGCAGATAATAGCCAGACAAAGAGTATGTTAGCAGATGGGCCATGGACTTCCTCTTCTACATCTGCTGCTGATCTCTATCCAGTCAATTTGACTTCTGGTTATTGGCAAAATAGAGATTCGACAAACTACGTACAGTGACATGATTAGCTGTCAGAACACCTTAACTAGGAAAGGTTTTTTTTTTTTTAAGGAAAGGTACAATGAACATTTTTCTTGTTTGATGTGATTACTTTGAAGGTGCATTTGCAAAGATTTATTAGTGTGATGTGATAATTGTATTTTTTCAAGAGAATATAAATGAAACACAATTTTGTTTTTTGATTGAATCTGTTTTTCCTTTCCAAAACCATGATTTCTTGTCCTTATTTTGTTTCAAAATTCAGAAAGGGTAGTGAGAAAACATAGCAACAGTATCAGCAAGATGAGGATTGCTATAAGCCATAGCGAATAGTTGGCAGCTGGTCTTAATCAATTCTAGAGATTATGGTTGTTAATTTTTGCATGCTTAGCATTCTTCTTTTAAACTTCTTGATGCAATATACTAAGCAAGAATTCTATACCAGTTTCTGCCATCCACAGTGGTGGTAAAGGCAATCTGCCTACACTGACAACAATTTGAACATCTAGTGCAAAGCACTGTTATATTGTTGAACAGCACTGTCGAGTTCCTGTCTGAGAAATTTCAGGAAGTTTCAACCTCGCCAGAATATGGAGAAACCTGGTAAAAGTGGATTGATACAGCAAGATTTTCTATTAACTAGTAGTAAGGAAAAGACCTTGATCGCAACCATGGGCTGACCCAGTAAGAGTCCCATTAACCCAAAACAACAAACAAAGCGGCAAACTGACAACCCATTTAGGCCCATGAGACATTAACTCAGACCCGTCCCGCGATTTTTCCAATTCCCGAATTCAAAGAGATAAAGATGATGATGGTGGTGAAGACGAAAGCGTTCAAGTGATCGAACATGTTCATGTCACGAAACCTAATTCAAAACCCACCCGCGCCCCTAGTCTTCCTCTGTCGTGACCACGATGACTTCCACGTCATCTCTTCCAACGATCACGCAATCTCCTTTTTTTTTCCCGCCATTCTCATTTTACACAAATATCTGAAATTATTTTTAGATCAATTTCCTGCGTATCAGGAGATTTTTGAATGATCTGTTTCTGAATGTATTGTTGCTTCAGATTTACGGTGGTTTTATTCATAAGAAATCTTATTATTAAATTTGGAATAATAATTCCTTGTTTGTACTGAAATCGGAATACTTGGTAGATATTTACTTTTGGACAAAAAAGCTCTGAGATATTATAGAACCCAAATTCTACAAGCTACAGACATTCCTAAACCCTCCATGATTCGTATGGGATGACTTTATATATAACCCACTCCAGTGATCGGCGTTGCGAAGGGTATAATATTACATTCTGAAGTGGAAAAATCTCAAGAGAGTTTTCAAGAATCTATTGCTTTCGTTCCTTCTTCTTTTGCTTTGCTTGGGGCTCTGATTGTTTCTCGAGTCGTAGGGTTTCCATCGTTATATACAGCATGAGTAGTACGAAGTCTGGTTCAAAAGTAGTAACAACAGGATATTCATTGACGAAAGATCTGACTATGGATTGGATCAAACTGAAAACCCTTGGCGAGGGATGTTTTTCAGTTGTGGATTTAGTGAAGATAATAAAGCCTATGTCTTGTATACTTGCTGTTAAATCTTCTCCTTTCTCCTGCCCCTCACTTTCCAAGGAATACAAGATCCTTCAACAGTTTCTTGGTTGCCCGTATATTGTTCAATGCTACGGTGCTATGATGAGCCTTGGATATTCGGAGCCTTACTTCAACTTGTTTGTTGAATATGCTCCTGACGGGAATCTTCTCAATTTGATCCAGAAATTTGGCGGTAAAATACCAGAATCTGACGTGAGGTGTTATATCAGGATGATACTTGGAGGGCTTTGTGATATTCATAAGAGAGGTTACGTCCATTGTGATCTCAAACCAGAAAACGTCCTTGTTTATCCTTCCAATCAATACGGTTTGTTTACTTTGAAGATCGGTGATTTTGGCTTAGCCAAAGAACTTGAACAAATTGATCCGCCAAAGGCGACACCTGATCCCTTGCCTAGGTTTCGAGGTACGCCAGCATACATGCCACCAGAATCTCTCAGGGATGGGAAAATCACTGCTTCTATGGACATATGGTCGCTGGGATGTGTTGTTCTTGAGATGGTGACTGGAACACGGCCATGGACATCTACCAGGAATCCAAAGGATTTGGCGAAGAAGATTGCTTTGACAAACGATTTGCCATATATTATACCGGACAACATGTCCAAGGAAGGGAAAGATTTCTTGATGAAGTGCTTTGCTAGGGATCCCAGTGAACGTTGGACTGCCGACATGCTGATAAATCATCCTTTTCTCATTCCGGACTCTACCTTATTGGCTCCACACAGAAGTTTTCTCCAAGATCCTTTGGCAGATACTTCAAGTTGTTCGGAGGGACAAGCTTCGTTTTCCAGCATACGTGCACTCTTTTAAAGCTTTTTTCATTTTTGCGCATGTATGTCCAATTAAGAAATTGGGAGGAATTCTCACTCACTCAAACTTTGGTGAGGAGGAAATATTTCAGAATCGTAAGAGTGGTTGTATCTGCATATTTCAGTTTGAACTTTTATCCTTATCAATGCTTGATTAATGAGAGCATTCTTATGAAATTTGCTTAATTGCTCATGCCTCATGGGGATGTAGTCATCAGGATTGCAAAGATTCTACCATCTGAACGCCTAGTTTTTTGCATAAAAAATTAAATTATATTTATGTGATCATGCATTTGTTAAACCTTGGTACCTGGACATGTAGATACCAAACTAAACAAACATTTGACTAAGCAATGACCACGACAGTATACAAAATCTCAGACAAAGCATTGATATAATTTTTGCTTTGGGACAAATAATTCTTGCTATCATCATTCAGAATGTCTACTAAACCATATAGATTATAAGCATTGTATTAAACCATATAAGTTATGTATGGAAAAGATATTATCTCCTTTGTCCTTTTTCTCTGTACTAGCGCCAAAGTCTATAGCAACCATTCTCATACTATGAATATTTATATTTACCACTAATGAAAAAAACATGTTAGAATGATAGGTAATACCATGCTGATGAGGTTCTTCTTCTTCTACTTACTCATGCTCGGGAAAATTGTCGAGACGTTGGTCCAGAATTTTATGCTCTTTCGATTGTTATTTAGGAAAGCTGGCATCCTGTTATGTGCTTGTGCCATAGAGCTTAATGAGTGATATCTGTATAGGTGCCTCCTTTGGGTTTGTTTAGGCTTGTGGTCTTGCATGATGGCTGCGATTTTTGTTTTTGCAGCATTGATTTTTGTTTTCGTTGTGCAGCGTTTGGGGCATGTAATTGTACAAGGAGTCTTGTAATCGTACAAGAAGCTTTATTGTCCAAGTAAGATTATCAATTGTGGAGAATAAAAAATTATCAATCAGGAATTTAATGTTAATTCAATTAGAAAATATTATAATTTTAATAGTCTCTCTCTCACACACACACATATAAACAAAATTAATAATTTTACAAGTTTGTTTATCCTGTTTAGTTAAAATAGCACTACATATGATATAACCAAATATAAACTTATTTTTATAAGTTTTTGCATTTCACTGACAATGTATATATTCATTAATTTGTCTCTATTTTTTACTTTATTTTTATTGTCAAAGGAAGAAAAATTCAAAACCGACTCTTAGACCAGGAGACTTATGATTAAGTCTAACGTTTAGATGCATAATTTTCTTTGTTAATTGACAAAAACAAACGTTATAATTACTGAAGACCAATTTTTACATTTTTCATCCCTTAATATATATATGAAAAATTCTTGTGGACAACTACATTTAAACAGAAGTTATATAGTTTTTTTCAGCGGAAAGTTTATTGACTCTAAACTCACAAATATTCGTATGTTCTCAATGAACAATTTATAATTGATGCATTAATTATTAATTATTAATCCAAAAAGTTTTTATCAAACAAAAGCAAATCCTTTCTTCTATAAATTAATAGACAGGTGTTGATGCAAGTAACATTTTTTTAGTCAATCAAATAGATTCATTTAATTACGTATTGAAAATTTGATAAAAGTCAGGTCTATATCCTAATTAAACAGATCGAAAAGCAGGTTTAGCAGCATCTCAACGAGAGAGTGTTTGAATTCCTTACAAAACAAAGTAAAGGGAAGTCATTTAACCCCATAATCAAGCACAAACCACATTCAAAACATAAAACTAGCAATATCAAGATCATATTAAAGTCACACCGAAACAGAGTATAAACTAAACATAAAACTCATATACAAGTAAACTTTTTCCTTTTGAAACGTAGGTATTTTCAATAATCAATCAGGGAGTTGGATGTTCCCTTTAACTATAAACAAAACCGAAGCCCGAACTTTTCGGTAGCTATAACATGGACCCTATCATCATAACAAGCCTAAAGGAGGGCAACATTTGCTATACACAGGACAAAAACAGAGACAAGCACCCTGGAAACCGAAAGCACGGCTCAACCTAGATTAACTATGAGTCAACCAGGCTTAAAATAATATTAGCCCATATACAATAGAATAATCAACAAGCTCAAAAATTCCTTCGGCCACAGTGTTAACTGACACCAGCATCCACTTCACCTCAGTAGTCTCATAAAATCATGCTCCCAACACGATGGTAATTGTAGCAGGTAATAAATCCCAAAGCAAAGCCACGAAAGCAAACAAAAGTTACATAAAGGAAGGGCATCACCTCGACCAACACCATTTGGAAAAGGAACTTAAAATAAGGAACAAGGGCGCGAATACCAGCATGACACAATTAAATCCACTGGAGGGGGACCATCTGATTATTGACTCCCAACTATTTCCCAATGGTGTCGTAGGTTGATCCAAACTCCCATACACCAGCATCTCTTCATTAAAAATTTTCAGCAGCTTATAATTTCTTCTAACTCCTGTTTTGGCTAGTGAATCAGCCTCTGAATTCGCTTTCCTTACTTTTGGTGTTGAAAGTCTCAACGTGGAGCAGCCACTTTCGAACTCTCCAAGGTGCACCTTTGGGATTCTTAATCCAAGATACAGCATTAAGTGAATTGCTTTCAATCTCAAGCTTGAAGTTGTACCCCCACTCTAATGCCGCAAAAATATGGAACGTTTCCCTTATTGCCAGTAGCTCCGCAAGATTAGAGTCACTGTTTCCTATTGACCAGCTCTAATTGTACCTTGTTCATCTCGTAGTGTTCCACCAATCCATGCCCTCTCGGGTTCTATTTGCAGCACCACCGATATTAAATTTTAGGACAAATACTCTCGCCTCTTAAACTTTAGTTATAATTCCATGCATATTTATTAATTTTTAAAATAAATAATCTGTTTTAAAAAAATATTTTTTATTAGACACATAAATCTAGTAATTAGTCAATTGTTAATATTTTTATTAATTTGATGACACGAGAATATTAAAAAATAATTTTACCTTCATTAATTTTAAAAATTACTATTAGATAAATTATAATTTCTTATTTTTAAAAATTTTTTCTTTTTTACAAAAAAAAAAAAAAAATTCTCTTAGGCCACCTCGGAGTCCGTGGCATCTGGTGCTCCCCACGAGAAGGGAGCCCGATCTGATGTGTGCTCCCATGCGAAGGAGCACCAGCCCTTCCCCTGGGGAGCACTGATCAGCTGCTCGCTCCCTTGAGAACATCAAATCAGTGCTCCCCTCCTTTGGGAGCATCGATTTTGGGGAGCACCGACTGTGGATGGTCAGCCGGTGAATGGGAGCGTTCAGCGTTGCTATGCAGTCACATTGTTTGAGAGAAAAAAAAAAAAAAAGTATTTCAATTTTTTTATATTTTTTATTAATGATGTTTATACATTTGAATCTCATTGTTTATTTTAAAAATTAATTAGACCGTGTAAAATTATAATTAAAAATTATAAACGTGAAAGTATTTTAGCTTAAACTTTATCCACCCATCAGCTAAAGCAATCCAAATAGTGCTCGATCTAGTTTCCTTCTCTTTTTGCGGTATAGTCATCTTCATGGGGAACCTATAAATATCCAGCGTGGAGTCAGCATCATTGCCCCATTTTGCTTTAATCCACGTTCCCACTCGTAATTTGATGAGGTTATAGAATCCCAATTTTGACCTTGAAATGTCATTTCATTTCAGAATAGCTAAATGGACCATATCATCGCAAAGAAAGCTATTATCCAGATTTTCTTTACATTCTCATTTAGGGGGACCAATATCCATGACGTGAGGAAGGACTTAGCATTATTAGGAGCCACCCACTTGACATTCCATTCATTACACCATAAGGCCCGTCGTTTCCATGTTTCAAGACAACCAAAGAACAAATGGCCAATCTTTTCCTTATCAGCTCTACAAAAAGGGCAAGTACCATTTCTACACCTGTAAGACCTCTACGGACAAGTTCCCATTTCACAGCAATCTTTCCCAAGATGAACTGCCAGCAGAATACCTCCACTCTATGTGGTGCATATCCTTTCCATATCTCCCCGTATACAACCAATTACCATACACAAAAGGAGCATAACCTTGTTGTATAAGTTCAAAGCTCATATAGAAGAAAGTTTTGCTTTACTAATGTTAGTTAGTATTAAAACGTGAAATGCAAGGGTAAGCTTGTGACATTGATGCGAGGCCACACAACAGTTTGTGTGGAAATTTTGTAGCAGAAACAAAAGAAAATAAGAGCAAAATGCAGTTATTATGAACCCAAAAGGCCAAAAGCCAATCAGTGTTGACGACTTTAGATTTGTAGCCAAATGGAACACCCAATTGAAATAATATATGAACCTAACTTTTTTATGACAGCTCCAATACAATATGGAAACGTGGATAATAATTTTTTTTTGGTATTGTTTTTGAGTCAATTTGATTGATCAAGGAATATATATTGTCATTTAAAGTATATTTATTGGCATAACTATATGTAATAAAAAATTTTCTTCATGTTAATGTAATAATAAAGAGTTATTAATTACTAATTAGATGAAGCCCATGAAACATAAAGGCATTCAAGAGAATTGTAAAATTATTACAATTAACATAAAGACCTTCAAGAGAATTGTAAAATTATTACAATTATGAAATCAGTATGTATCAAAACTATGTTCTAAAAATTGTTCTTGGTTATTGTATTATTAAGACAAGACATTGGCAATGCTTAAAGACTACTACATGTTAAGCCACTTTGCTTGAGAAGTATGCAATCAATTTCATAGATTGAAGTATATGAGATGCTAGACAATAACATGTGAGTGTTTGTTAAGGAACAAGATTACTAAATATGATCCACTATGAGAACTCCATTTAGTATTTCACTTAAGTGTCTATGGAATATATTCTCATGTTATATTCGTGTAACTAGTCATCAGACTTAAGACATCAGGTCATTTTGTATGGGGAATGACATATTTTGATTAAACTCTTATGGGTCTGGAGGTGACCAAATGCTTAAATAAGGTATTTTTGGGTGTGCCATGAAGCATTCGAAGGTGGATGAATGGTTAAGAGAGGATTGATCACCCTAAGTGATATGAGAGGATGTATCTCTCTTATTCTCAATTCAAAATTAACTTATATAAAGTCTTTAGTCAAGACATAATGAATTTGAAGAAAGTTAGTTGTCTAAATTCATAAGATTAGTCATGAATTATAAAAATTAATATGGACTGTCATAAGTAGATACTAAACTATACTTTATGATATATTCGAGATATTTGATAAAAAGATTGTATTGCATTAAGAGATTTATCACTGAAGGGCTTTATCAAATTCTTTAATTGATTTTCGAACTTTTGGGTGATCATGATGTGTTACTAGATATTGCTTATAATTTATAAATATAAATCAATTAGCAAATTGAAATTTGATTATGATTTATATTTATTACTAACATGTTAGAAGCCTAATGAGTCACATATATTAAGTGACATAATTGAGATTAAATAAAAATAATCAATTAAGTTGGGCTTAATTAAAATAAACCAAAATAAAGTTGACAAATTAATTAAGTTCACAAAGACTTAATGGAATAAAATAACAAATGTTATATCTAGGGTTACAACTTAATTTGATTATATAAATATATTATATTAGCCAACTAAAACTCTAAACCTTTAATTATTTTTTAGCCATTTCATAAAAATAAGAAAAGAAAAATATTTTTCTTTATTTGATTAAAATAAGATTTGGCAAAAATTTCTGATTTGTTGTTTTATAAACAAAACTTATTTACACAAGTATATTCCTACTTTTGAGAAGGTCTTGTTCAGTTATTGTCATGAGCTGACCTATGTAGAAGACAGTTGTGTCACATGACACCACTCACTTTCTATAAAGATTTAATTTTTATAATATTTATTAATAGTTTAGGGTAATTAACATACAAATGAATTCATTTTTCTTACAATTTTAGAAAATGTGGGGTCAATAACTTCAAATAAAAGTCATTTATGAAAAAGTAATTTATATATTAATAGTTAAATACTACATGAAAAAGTAAATAAATTTCCTTCTAAAATTTAAGATTTTATTAGAAAAGTCAAAACTTAAACTATTCTCCTTATCCAAAAATTCAAGTCCTTCCTTTTTTTGATCTTTGGCTGTGTTTTCACTCTCTTAAAGCGACTTATTTAGATTTCAATTGTAAGTAATTTTCAATCAAAATTAAGTTTTTAAATATTTCATATCTATATTTTTTTATTAATTTAATAGTTTGGGTTCATAATTATAATCTAGCTAATAAAAAGTAGTATTGCATGTCAAACAATATATTGAAATTATAATTTTTTTATTTATTTTGTAGATATATTGTTTAATTATTTGATTTTTGTATTTAACTTTATGTGTTTTGTGGATGCTTATATTTAGTTTTAATTAATGAATAGAAAATTGTCATATTGTTAGTTGTTGAATCTGATAGTTTGCTATATAAGATCATATTTTATTTAATTTTAATATCATAGTTTATGCTAATGAGTGATAATTTTGAATGAATGATTGTTTTGTGACAAAAGATGTATTTGATAATATTTCTACTAATGATATCATGCACCATTTTCAAAATATGAAAAATAGTCGTGGATAATTATAGTCATCTTAGATATTTTTACTTTTAAATATTAAATAAATGTACTAAATTTATATTTTCTTTAATTTAATATTAAAATTTTTTATTAATGAATTTTAACGTATTTATATTATTTAATAATTATCATAATTTTTTTAATTATGACACCATTAAAAAAAATTTAGTTCAGCCCTGGTCACGGATTACTGTTAGAGACTAAGTACTTGAGTGGTTAAAGATTTAATAAATCTTAAAAGTGAAGATTTGCAAGGCTTACCACATTGAAGGACTTGTAAGCTTTTATGCTCAGATGGAATTACTATAAAATGTACTATGCTAAGGAGTTATGACTGTTCTGTTTTCTCAACAGTCGGATTGGAGACAACAACTTCACAGGAAAGATTCCTGACTTCATCCAAAATTGGGTTCAGCTTGAAACATTGTGAGAGCTTTAATATAGTGGTATAGTTTGAAGTGTCATTGTTGTCATTAGAAACAAGGCTTTTGGCTTCAATCTTTTAAATAAACCCAACTTTGGTAATGACAGATATATTCAAGCAAGTGGTTTGAGTGGGCCAATTCCTTCAGCTATTGGTGCTTTACAAAATTTAACTGACTTGTAAGCATGGATCTTAAATTTCAAAGATTTTAGTGTGTAACTTGGGAATTGGGATTTTGTTAGTTTTATCATTATGTTTCTTGTTTATTAAATGTCGGCTTACAGGATAATTAGTGAGTTGAATGGAGCTGAAGGACCTCTTCCACGACTTGATAATTTCACTAAGTTGGAAATTCTGTGAGTAAAACTCTGCGACATGGCAGAGATTGATGACAATTCTGAGTTTCTTTCATTATTTTTTTGTGGCAACTTAAATAACAAATATTTGTGAGTGTATTACAGAGTTCTGAGAAGTTGCAAACTGATTGGAGACCTACCTAATTCTCTTAGGGAATTGACAGCATTAAAGAAATTGTTAGTATATTCTTTCCTTGATTGAAGAAAAGCTCTTTCAATTTTATTACAGCATATATCTTTCTAGATGAAGAATAATGATGTTTTTCTAGTCGCTTGTAATGTTATTTTGATTTTTTGTTTCTTTGGTCCATTCCACCCCTAAGATGAGTGAACCCTCCGGTTCTATTCCCAGGTCCAATGTTATGTTATGATGACATAGAGGAAGAATAGGCATTGTAATTTAAAGAATCCAGACCTTAAAACAATTCGTCTTCACCACTCATTCTGCAACACAATCATGTTGCTAGCAGCATACGGATAAGCCCTTGCTCATGGCTCAATTTTATTTCTTTTTTGTTCTAATATGTGTAACTGTTCACAGACCTGAAGTTCGTAAATGTGCTTGCACATTTGGTGTGCATTTCAAGAACATCAAAATGTTCATGCACGTACAACTTAGCTTAGGGCATATTTATATTCCTTAGCAGTTCCTTTCTTTTTCTTTACTTCTGCTTTTCAATTGTGAATTTGATGCAGTTGTTCTGAAGCTTTTTTACATTCTGAGAAAATTTTCCAAGACAGCATTTGGTTTGGGTAACCCTTTTGTAAATTTTCTTGTAGAGATCTCAGCTTTAATAGACTCAGTGGAGTAATTCCACCCACACTTGATGTTCTTGGCAATCGCCTGAAACACTTGTAAGCAAATGATTTTGTTTTAGTCAAAATTTTCTTTATCAGACAACCAGCCGTCTTCAGCCATTTATCTTCTAACCCAAACTTGTCCCTCTGTCAGAGGATGGATAACCACACTTCTACAAACTGGAGGTTTACAAGACATTAGGAAACTTTTATGACCATTGAACTTTTGAGTTACTAATATTGACTATTCTCCCGGCCATTATATATATATATATATATATCAACCATTCTGTTTCATTACACACAGTCTTTTCATCAAAACTAATAAATCTTCCTTTAGTGCAGAATATCTAATTGAAATAACATTAAAATTCCATCTATCAGGTATTTAACTGGAAACGCTTTTACTGGACCAGTCCCTGATTGGATATTGAAAACACAAAAATCAGTGTAAGATTCTCTTCCAAATGTCGTATGACATTATATGCTCGATAAGTTTGATCATAACACATTTCCTATTAACCAAAAAAAAAGTTTGATACTTCAATTGACAATGTGAAACTTGTATACATAAGTAAGTTTCATTTGTATAATCCTGCTTTAGCTGTGGCTATGCCCGTTTGACTCAAAAAAAAAAACAAAAAAAATGACTGAACCAAGGGAATGAGATAACACTTTACTCTGTCCAAAACTCAATCAAAGAGAAAGTCATAGATAAATGGGATAACCGTTTAATGGATGCGCTGTACTACTTTCATGTAGGGATGTTTCATATAACAATTTCACAAGCACAAGCGATGCAGGTTGTGGAAATGGGGAAATTTTGTAAGAATGTTATTTGTTTTTTCTTTTCATTCTTGTGAGTTTTGGTGTTTGAGTGGATCTTCGATAAAAACAGCTAGATTTTTCTAATATGTGCTATTGACTCTAGGAACCTATTTGCAAGCATTTCAAGGGGAAAGAACTCGTGAGTTTTTTACTTACTTTTTTCTGAAAGCAAATATCATTGAATTTTCATTGTCTTTGAGTTATGCATCAGCTTGCGTACAAACTGCATACTTGAGAATGTGATCTCTCTTTTTCTTTCAAAAATCACCAATCTTTCTGCATATGCTCTAACTTTTGTTGCTATATGACAAACTGCTTGCCCCATTTGAGATTGAAAATTTGCCACTGGGATCCATTATCCGTGAAACTTGTGCTTAGCTGTCTCCTAAAAAAAGTCAGTTTTAATTTGTGTTGGGGGGGAGAGAGATTTTATAGCTAAGCACTTAGTAGATTAATTATAAAGAAAAATGCAAAATATTAAGTTGTTTTTCATTTTGAAAAGCTGAAATTTCATTACTGAATGGATGTGTACAAAAAGCTACCTCATTTTGGTCGTATTGCAGCAAAAACATATTGGACCTGTCCCTAATAGGAGATAAGCTGTGTATGATGAAACAGAACACACCTAAAACCTAGCAGTCTACCAGCAGGAACAACCAAAATTCAGAGCCATTTCCTTTTGAAACACATGGCTCCTGCACAAAATGTTAAGAGCAGTTTCATTTTCCCTGAAGTGTTGTTTTGTATACCTCAGCATCGCACTTTCTGTATATAAACTGTGGAGGGAAGCAAGCAACTGTTAGCAATACCACATATGAAGGTGATTCAACCGATGCTGGTCCTTTAAGATTTTTCCAAGGTGGAAAAAATTGGGCATTTGGCAGAACCGGTTACTTCTGGGATGGTGCTGATCAGCCAAACCAGAAAAACGACAAGTTAATTATTGAAAATACACAACTTTCTATGCGTGATCGTGAACTGTACACGACTGCTCGACTTTCACCTATCTCTTTGACTTACTATGCATTCTGTCTGGCGAATGGAACGTACAATGTAAGCCTCCATTTTGCGGAGATACAGTTCACTGGTGGTCAAAACTTTACCAGCTTAGGAAGGCGGATATTTGATGTTTTCATTCAGGTATTTTAATATTAATCTTCTTACAAAGTTCTCATGCAGTAGAAACTTCACATTCTGCTTGAAGGAGCTTTGACCATCCAACTCCAAAAGAAAAATTGCCTTTCCTACATGTTCCTGCATAGACAGTTCAGTTAAAAGGAATGGATAATTGCAGGGAAAGCAGGAGCTGAAGGATTTCAATATTGAGGATGAAGCAGGTGGGGTTGGCAAGCCAATCATTAAAAATTTTACTGCAGATGTGAATGATAGTACTCTGGAGATCCGTTTCTACTGGGCTGGAAAATGAACAACTTCTATTCCAGAGAAAGGAGTTTATGGTCCTCTTGTCTCAGCTATCTCTGTTTTTAATCCTGGTCGGTTGCCCACTATTGCAAGATTCTTCTTGTCTATAATCGTTGCTATTGAAATGGTTTATGTTCCGTACTCAGTATAGCAAGGAAATTTCATTCAGATTGTGCTACATGGGTTCCTTAAGATTCTAGGAATTTACATGCTGTAACTTCAGAATGTGTTTATTTTTGCTTCACTTTTTTTATTCTTATTTCTTAGTTTGATACAATGAATTCTAGTATTCAAGAAAGAATCTTGCTAAATTTACTCACTTGGATGTATTTCTAGGATATTATGGTAGCCAAATATGTGGATTCAGATGCCATTGGATTTTATTCCTTTTGTTCTTGAATAAGTTTGAGGCAGAAAAGATTTCCATTTGAGACCATCAGGATGGAATGGTTGTTTCCATAGCCTCCCATTGAGTGTTTTCCTTAATTCTATGGAAAAGTTAGGCCAGACAAGAGAATTTGACTGTTTACTATACCCCCCACTACCCTGTTCTTTTCTTTTCCTTC
>NW_018397262.1:4019156-4043829 GCF_002168275.2 Theobroma umbraticum | reverse complement strand
ATTTGATCACAACCTATATATTCTCCATGATTTCCAAATAATTGAGTTATGCTTTCAACTGACAGTGTCTTTAAGGCTGCCACAAACAAAAAAAAAACTGACAGTGTCATCTCATCTTTGTAAATAACTTTTCTATAATTTTCTTCAACTAGGTTATAAACCACCACCACCACCGTCAGAAAATGGGGGTAGTAGTACTATCTTCTCTGCAGGTGTGGTGGTAGGAATCGTGGCTGGAGCAGAATTTGTCATCTTCCTGATTGGGGGTATCATTTGGTGGAATGGCTGTTTAAGACAGAAGAGTACCTTGGAACAAGGTATTTATGGAACCGTCTTTGTATAAACTTCTAGAAAGGATATGGTACTATGACCAGGACATCACCTCCCCGTTCCCCTTTCACCATTTTGGCAAGGAGTGGTAAACATAATTGGTGTCCATTACTCCATTTAGACCTGACTCAAGACTATGGGAACACAAATATTTTAGAATCTATATTATTTATGCTTCTCATTTAGCTTAGCTTCTTCCACAGATCTAAAGGGTCTAGAGTTGCACACCAGTTCCTTTACCTTAAGGCAAATTAAGGCTGCCACAAACAACTTTGACGCTGCTAATAAGATTGGAGAAGTTGGTTTTGGTCCTGTTTACAAGGTATCATGTGCAAACACAGTCTTTCTTCTGATACATGCATGATCATCACACTTATAGCAGCGTTTCCTCCAGGTACTTTATTGTTGATTGAATGTGTAATTTTTTTCAAACACAGGGCACTCTGGCAGATGGCACAGCAATTGCTGTTAAGCAGCTATCCACTAGATCAAAGCAAGGAAATCGTGAGTTTGTGACTGAGATTGGCATGATTTCAGCTCTACAACATCCTAATCTGGTGAAGCTGTATGGATGTTGCATTGAAGGAAATCAATTGCTGCTTATATATGAGTATTTGGAAAACAACGGCCTTGCTCGTGCATTTTTTGGTAGATACTGTCCACATTATTTGCTTTTACTGCCTTTGATATTAATGATATTCAATGGTATGCTCAAACACACACACGCACATGCAACAGCCAAGCACATGCAAATGCTTGTATTTAATAATCAATGAACAGACGTATGTTTGTTCTATCTGAGCTTCTCTTTATTTGGTTATTAAAAGGCCCGGAAGAATATCAGTTGAAATTAGACTGGCCAACAAGGCGAAAGATCTGCATTGGCATAGCAAGAGGTCTAGCTTATCTCCATGAAGAATCAAGGTTGAAGATTGTCCATAGAGACATTAAGGCCACCCATGTGTTACTTGATAAGAATCTAAACCCAAAAATATCTGACTTTGGTTGGGCCAAGCTGATGAAGAGGATAACACCCACATAAGCACCCAAATTTCCGGAACTATGTAAGTATATCTGTTTAGATTGATTGTCAATGTGTTCCTCTACTTCATTTATATGCATTTTCCTTTTTCTCAAATGCCAATGTATGATAGAAAATTTCCTAGAGGATATATCTACTGGCACAGGGACAGAGAAATTTGCCTATCTACATTTTCAATTTCGCTTGAAGAAACATTTGACAGTATAGAAATTTCTAGGTTAGGTGCTCTCTAGTGCAACTTGACACAGTGATTTGGTTTTTGGCACAAAGGATCAAAGATAAATGTTATGCTAATAGCAATCTATAGAAGTGACTGACACAAAAAAAGCTGTATTTAATTAAGCTTCTTCACTTTGCAGGGGCTATATGGCACCTGAGTATGCATTGCGAGGTCATTTAACTGACAAAGCAGATGTATATAGTTTTGGGATCGTGGCCCTTGAAATTGTTAGTGGCAGGTGCAACACTCAAAACCGGTTAAAGCAAGAATCTTTCTATCTCCTTGATTGGGTAAGTAAGCTCTAATTCTCTCTTCCATTGTTTATTAATGTTGTAATGCTGTCTTAACAGAATTAAATGAGAGAGGTTTGTTAAATGACTAATCTCACAACCATCATGCTTGTACAACAAAGATTGAGTTTTTGAAATACAATACTACTTTGATCTTTAAATGAGGGAATGCTTACTCTTCCAGGGTTGCAGTTTGCTGGATATATCCATGTTTCATTTTTATTATCTCAAATGGAGCTTATGTCTTTGTCAGTTTTAAGTGTAATATTTCTAAAATGAAAATCAATGTAGCAATTAATTTTGTGTTTCTAGGCTCATATTTTGAAGGAGAAAGGGAGCTTGTTGGATTTAGTCGATCCAAGGATAGGCTCTAATTGCAACATTGAAGAGGTGATGGTAATGATCAATGTGGCTCTCCTATGCACTAATCAAACTGCTGCAGCAAGGCCTTCCATGTCTTCTGTGGTGAGCATGCTTGAAGGAAGGGATGCAGTTCCGGAGTTCGTTGCAGATTCGAGTATTTCTACTGATGAGTTTATCACTGCAATGAAGTTGTATCAGCAAATTGAAGAAAATGAAACCGATAACAGTCTGACAAAGAGTGGCCGCCAGCTAGCAGATGTGCCATCAACTTCTTCTACATCTGCTGCTGATCTCTATCCAATCAGTTTGACTTCCGGTTATTGGCAGAACAGAGATTCAACAAATTAAAAAAAAAAAAAGTGTCATGATTAGCTATCCGAATACCTTAAAGGAAAGGTACAACGAACATTTTTCTTGTGTGAGGTGATTAAGTTGAAGGTGCATTTGCAAAGATTAATTAGCGTGAAGTGATCATTTTATATATACCAAGAGATCGAAAATAATTAAAAACAATTTGTTCTTGATGGAAGCTGTTTGTCCTGTCAGACAATAATCCGAACCTATGGTTCCTTGTCCTTATTTTGTTTCAAATATCAGAAAGGGTAGTGAGATAACAGGCCAACAGTGTCTGCTAAGCCAAAAAAAAAAAGAAAAAAAGCCAACATTATCTGCAGGATGAGGGTTGTTATAAGGTATAGCATATAGTTGGCAGCAGGTGTCAATCACTTCCAGAGATTATGGTTGTTGCTTTTTGGATACTTAGCATTCTTGTTTTTAACTTCTTGATGCAATATTTTAAGAATTCCATAGAAGTTTTTACCATGGCACTAGCGATTCAACAGTGATGGTAAAGGCAATCTGCAAAAACGGACAAGTGTAACATCTAGTGCATAGCACTGTTAGAAACTGTACTTTTGATTTTGTCTGAGAAGTGTCATGAAGTTTCAACCCTGCTAGAACTTGGAGAAACCAGGTAAAAGTGGATTAGTGCATAGTAGCAAAAATTTTGGCCTTTGCATTTCTTTGTTTTGCATAAAAAATTGAGAAACAAGAACATTAAACCATGTTTATGTGTTCCATTGCCTCTCTCTTCATGAACACAATGGAAGGAAACATTTCTGGGTACTTGAGTTACTTTTATCCCAGACAGTAAGTACTTACAGAGCTTATCCATTTGTTTGCTAGGCTGAACCCAAATGGTTAATTCCACATCTAGGATTAGAATAAGGGTCTGCTTGATTCATTCATATTGCTCGTCATACACATGTCAACTTCAGATACAACTCATTCTATTCAGAAACTTGAATAATCCTGCTCAGCAGCAGCATTCAGTTAAATTGTTGTCAGTTAGGCATTCATCTATCTATCCATTTCAAGAAATCCTTGACAATGAGTCTTCATGGATTTGTTCTTGGAATGGAAACCATACAAAAGAGGCTACAGAGGGGGCTCATTACAGCTGTTCAACAATGGACGTTCCCTCTAAATCAAATCTCTACTTTATTGTATTTCCTTTCAAGTAAACAAGGAAACAAGCAAAGATGAATCAGTAGAGTGAAAGCAACAAAAGTTTATAACCAATCATGGTGTCACAACACAAACAAGTTTTGTCTGTCTGCAAAAAGTCTTGGAGAAACCCAATTGCAAAAGGAAAACAAAAGCATCAAAAAAATTTATTCAAGAAAACAAAACCCAATTGCACAGTCTTTCTTGTTTTTTGCTTCTCTTTTTTGTTAGGTTATCAGCTAGGATTTCTTGCATCACAAAAAATCATCTTGGTCCCAAGTCTGTTCAACTGGCAGTTTTCCAAGTTGGGTTATGGAATCCTATACCTTGATGCTATGTGTCAGCTTCTTAGCTTGGCTTTAGGCAGTTGCAAACATCCAATCGTTGAGTGTCAGGATTTAGGAGTGATGATCAAACCATGCACAGCAAAGTCTAGAAAACTGAGGTGAACTTTGCCACTTCCAATTACGTGCAAAAAACGAAACATACAAATCTTAAATGAGAAAGGCAGTATATGGGAGCTTGGACCTTAGTTCAATCCTATATAGTAATAACTATGTACTATTAATGATTTCTTTTCAGATTATTTCTTTTTTTTTTTAAGAAAAATAGAGAGATGACAAATCTAAAGATGCACCATATGTATTGTCTATATATGATGATGGTGATAAATACCTAACACTAAATAAATTATTACCTTGATTTCATAAATATTGTCTTAATTTGGTTCTTTTACTCAAAAATTAAAATATTTGATTAAATTATATTTTAACAAATATGTTCAAAAACTATTTATTCATAGTCTTGAAAGAGTAGTTTTCATTTAAATTTTAATTAATAATAATTGACATATAAAAGGTAATTATACTCAAAAAAGTTTGATAAAAAAATGTTAAACTCAAATACTAATTATGAAATGGAGGGAGTAGAATATTAGCACATTAAAAATTATAATACATAGGAAAATAAACTTATAATTTTGATTAAAATATTCCTCGTCAAGTTACAAGTAATGATTCTAGGTTTGAACATGTAGAGTCATTAATTTGAATTAAATGAAACCATTAAAATCCTTATTATTATATATTTTTTTAAAAATGAATCCATTAAAATCTTAATAATATATATATATATATATATATATATACTAGTTGTAAGTGCAAATAAGTGCTCGCTTGATTTCAAATTAAATATTTACTTGGAAAATGATATAAATTTTTAAAAAATAAATTTATTTTTTAATTTATAAATTTAATCTTAAAATAATAATATAAAAATTAAAAAGCATCTATCCTAAAGTTAAAATTTCAATTAAGGATAAGACTGAAAAGCGTTTCTCCAGGCATTACATTGAAACATCTAAGTAACATTGACATTCAACTTTGAACGTGCTGTAGTTGTAATTAAATTGCAGTGACTGATAAAAGTGAAGAATCACGTGCAATCCCTTTCCCTTGTGCAAGAGTAAAGTTACAGGCTGTGACAGTATTATTTCCCCATCAATCAGGACCCACAAATGCTTTGTCCACGTACGTCTGATCTGCTCTCGACTTCTCCATCGTGATCCTAATGTATCAGCAGGCAGCCAATCTTTCCTCGAGTGATAATTCACTTTTCACCCCCCCAGCAAAAACTTACAAAAAATGAAAAGCCGTATCCCCTGCTGTCACTGCTGCTACGCCCACTTGTCTCTCCCTTTCCCTTTGCAGGGCAATGCTATCACAATGCCGTCAAAAATATATAAGTCAGTATCTTGCTGGGTTAAATTTTGTCATTCTGTCGAATAACTGGAAAGTATTACATACACGTTTTCTATTATGTTATTAGATGTGGACTTAATATATAAAGTAGTAATATGTCAGTATAAATGAGTCTGCAACTTAATAATAAGAACAACTCTGTCAGTTTAATAATAAAGTGCTTATAGATTCATATATGATAACTATTTTTGACGTGTTGGACTTAAAACTGCTGTGATAAGAAGAATTTAACAAAACTGATAGCTGTTCTCATTCATTACCATTGAAAAAGAGGCCAACGAAAATAAAAATGTTTTAGTCAGTGTCTGTGGTACCATATGGCTAATGACACAATGGAAAGTCTTATGTATGTAAACTTCTTCGAGTCTGACATAGATATAATGGAACGCAAACACACTACTATATAAAGATGTAACAGGCCAGGCTTGGCCAGGCCAGAACACATCTCTGAGAGAGAGAGAGAGAAAGAGTGGTTCCCTGTTTCCCCGTCTCAAGTCCCTTATTTTTCTTCTCTTATTTGAAAAAATCCTTCTCTTTCTTTCTCTCGTCTTTTTCTCTGTCTCTGCTCCTCTCTTTCCCTGTTTAGAGAGAGGTAACAGGCAAAATGGGGTTATGGGTTCATTCCAGTTTCCTTGTTTCATCGTCATTGTTCATGGTTTTGGGTATTGTTTACCAAGGAAATGCGGCTGCCTATGGCCCTGTCTCTGGATGTGATTTCTTTACAGGCAGGTGGGTTTTTGATCCGTCTTACCCTCTGTACTCCGCGTCTGCTTGCCCTTTCATTAAGAGAGAGTTCAGTTGCCAAAAAAATGGACGCCAAGACCTGATTTACACACAGTATAGATGGCAGCCTCTTGATTGCACCTTGACAAGGTACCCCCGTTCTATCTCCTCTTACTTTTATCTCTGTCTCTATTCTCTCTCGTGAATAATTTGCTGCTGCTTTGTTTGAAAAATGAAAAAAGTAAGTTAGTGGTTGATGTATAATGGGATCTTTAGCCTCCATTTTAACACATTAAAAGTAGTTGTCTCCAATTGGCAGGAAAAGACAGGTTATGGCCTATGGGGGCTGAACAGTTTTTATTGTATGCCAGTTCAACATAGAGATACTGGCATATTGCAAGTTTGGAAAGATGGGGGGAGGTCGCCATGGTAAATTTATGTTTGTTGTGGTGGCCATAGGCCAGCAGTAAAGTTGGTTTTGTTAGGCTACTCTGGACGCACTCAGCTGGGGCTGCCATTGATTTAATGTGGGCAGTACTCGCCAAGCCTAAATGAACCCTTTCATTGCTACATAAGTTTAGTTATACCTAAATCCTCAGCAACTCTCTCCTTTCTCATTTTCACTCAAGAACTCAGATTTTAAACTTCTTTGGAAGCAACATGCATTCGGTTTGGATGATTTATCAAGCATCCCAATCATAGTTAAAGTACAAGATACAATTCTATAAACATGGTTTTGCGACTCAATCAATTGCAATGTACATTAAAAGTTGTATCATAACCCCATTTGACCAGTGACGGTGAAATTAAAAAATTTACTACTTAATCTATTCATTTATTAGCAATGAAATTTTTAAACTTCACAAACGAAATTAAAGAATTAACACGTATTCATTTAATAATTTATTTATTAATTATTTTTCTTGTTAGCCCCTTCAATCCTTTTCTTCCCATGTGAACTGCATTTCCTCTCCTTATGAAACACATCAAAGCTATATATTGAACTTCCATTTCTCACTTCACGTGAACTAATCTTTACTTCCGAAGCGCGTGGTTAATTGTCGCTTGGCTATGCTTTGCTGAACACGGAAAAAGATTATTAGCACGCTGATTGGTCAGGGTTTTTGCACGCTCTCAATCAGCGCGTGGAATATAAAATGTTATGTATACTGGACATTGATTCTCTAGCACGTGGGAATGGAACTCTTGTTTCGTGCTGTCAACCTCACGAGATCTGCGGTGGGGATGTCTTTACCGTATCTCACTTTTTGCCCCTAATCTTTTTATCTTATATCGATTGGATCCTTCAATTGAAGAATTTAAGATGTAGGATTTTCATACTCTTTTTGAAGTTATAAGTAAATAATTTCATTTGGGTTGATAATAATTAACAATTAATGTTTTCTTGTTTGTAGATTTAATGCATTCAACTTCCTAGAAAAGTTTAGCGGGAAGAGCATAATGTTTGTGGGGGACTCTCTAAGTCGAAACCAATGGCAATCCTTGACATGCATGCTTCATTCTGCAGTTCCCAATGCCGAATTCAACATTACTAGAGTAGGAGATGTCTCCACATTTGAATTCCTGGTGCGTTAAACCCTCAATCTTTTCCATTTTCTTCACATCTTTTACTTAGGAGGCACTGTTTTCGGTATTAAATTCGGGGATTTACAAGTTCTTTCTTTCTTAGTTTTTAAAAATTTTCTTAAGAGTTAACATGATCATCAAGTCCAAATTTGTGATTCAAATTCCTATCTCTTTAACCAAAATACAGCATAAACTTGGGGATAGTATTCAAATTTGTCACTATACTATAGTTTAATGTTGAAAATGTTGCCATTATACCTCAATTACATTAAATTTTGTTACCAATCGATTATTTTTATTGATTTTTAGATAAAATTAACATTATTAAAATATGATAATAAAATTTAACATAACTAAAAATATAATGACAAAATTCAATATTGAATCATAACATAGTGACAAATTCGATATTTATGACATTAACTTTAGCAAAAGCTTTCTTGTGGTTAATGGTAGAATAGATTTGATTAAAAACAAAAGGGTGGTGGGCTGGATGGTATGATTGTCATTTCCTATCTACATGTGGTAGTTTAAATTTCTGCATCACTCATCTATCATATCAGACCAGACAATTGTAAAGTCATTTTGTCACGATTTAACTAATCAATTTGTATTTTACTTGCTGAAATTGGCTACCTCTTTCGTTTGTCATGGAAGGCTTCTTGATTTTCCATTGGTTCTCCAACAATGTTACCATCAATGTGGTCTTTTCACTGTCCATTTTCCATATGTTAAAACCTCAAAGGAACCTTTTTGTGAAAGAATTTAAGAGTCTGTCTGTATTGTTCACTGGTCAACTTCACAGTGGTTAAATCTGTCATGTGCCAGGCACCTATGGCAATCAATTTCCATTGGCCTAAATGGAGATCCAATAACAGAGAAACAAATTCAGTTTTTTCCTTAAAAGGGTATTCTTCTGATAATCAGAATTGCTATTAGGCATCTGCTATACTGATCCAGTAAATAAGATAAAAGCAAGCAGTAACGTACATAATGGTTGTCATGGATCAAAATTTTAAAATTAGAACACTGATTAATGTTGTCATTAGTTTGTTATTTGCAAACGCTCATCATGATTTGTGAAAATATGCAGGATTATGGAGTTAAGGTAATGCTTGATCGCAGTGTGTATCTGGTAGATGTTGTGATGGAAAAGATTGGGAGGGTCTTGAAGCTTGACTCAATCGAAGGAGGCAAGCTATGGAAAGGAATTGACATGCTTATCTTCAATACTTGGCATTGGTGGAACCGTCGCGGACCCACTCAACCGTAAGCTAGTAGCTACCATTATGGTTTTCTTTTCTGTGTTCTTTGCTACGAGAGAAAAACACTACGACTGAATATGTTCTTAATGGAACGTATATTGGTGGAATTTGATGACTTTTTTCAGATGGGATTTCATTGAAGTAGGAGGAGTAATTAAGAAAGATATGGATCGGATGCTTGCTTTCGAAACAGCTCTCAACACATGGGCTAGATGGGTGGATGCCAACATTGATCCTGCCAAATCTCTTGTCTTTTTCCAGGGAATTTCTCCATCTCATTACAAGTAAGCTTGACAGTGCAAGCTCCTTCATAATCAGAATTTTCAATATCTGATAGTAATTAATCTGACATGGTTTCGAATTTCTTATACCAGTGGATCATCTTGGAATGAACCCAAGGCAAAGAACTGTCTAGGGCAGAAGCAGCCATTGCTTGGTACAACATATCCAGGAGGTTTACCACCAGCTTTGGATGTGCTGAAGAAGGTTTTAAGCACAGTGAAAAAACCTGTTAAGTTGCTAGATATAACCATGCTCTCGTTGCTACGCAAAGATGGACATCCTTCAATGTATGGGCTTGGAGCACCGTTAGGAATGGATTGCAGCCATTGGTGTCTTGCAGGAGTTCCAGATACTTGGAACGAGATTCTTTACAATCTTATTCTTTGAACATCGATTTGTTAACGTGAACTAATAATGTCATAATGATGATCAAGTGCTCATTTGATTCTTACCTCACTATCGGCTCATCACACAGAGCTCATGTGATGGGCTAGAGGCCAACGTGTAAACTCTCACTTACAAATTTAGTTCCTCTTTTCCTTAATCCGAATCCATTAATATTATTTGATATTAATTGCAGTTAAGTCCCAACAATCGAAATTGTCTCTCATTTCTGCCAAGATAAAGTAACAAATAAATTAAAATTGGGTGTTTGACCCAATGAACAAATACATGTATCCCTTCTCAACGAGTCAAGATCCAAACTCAAGAGTATTTCCTCTCAACGTTGTTAAAGTTTGTGCCCTCTATGGGAAATCAAGGCACTTCTCTATGCATATTCAAGATGTCTAAAGTTTAAGTGTTATTCTACCTTTAATTGTCAAGCATTCGATGGCTTGTATCCCAAACTTTGGGTTTCTTAAGGGCAATAAGATATTGATGGCAGGAAAAAGGTAATAAATTGAAATGGTATTGTGTTTTAGACTCTAGAGATTTGAATAATGTGGGCTTGATCGAGAGAATAACAATAGAGCTGGCAGCTAGCATCGGCCTACTTAAAAGATTGCTTCCTTCTGAGTTCTTTGCTGATTAACTCTTCTGTTGGAAGTAATAATATTACTTTAAAATTATAGTTGAATTTTCTTTTAAGACCCCCATTGGAAGATTGATACTCAACTACGCAGAACAGTATTATGACAATATTTATTTCCCTTTCGCTGGGCAATTATTGATTAGCAGTTTCAAGTACATAAAATTTATATCATTACTTAGGTCAGCTGCCCATGCCTTTAACCTTTCTGTAATCAATAATTCAATGAAAGATTGCTTTACAAACAAATTATTCCATACTGATTAGGCTGAGGTCTAAAATTAATAAATATGGGAAAAAAAGATGTATATAATTACCAACTCATGACAATTACTTTTCAATTCTGACCAACATGTTATTAATGCAGCTGCCTATTATTAATTATGAAATGAGTTTACCATAAGAAAAGATGGGATGTAACTAGTTATACACTTCCTTGTGGAATCAAACAAAACGCAGTTAATATTTAGCTTGTCCTGATGCAAGATTTTTCCTTGTCTGCTCTTTAATTTGTACACTTCCACAATATCCTTTTCGAAAATCATGCTAGAAATTTATTGACACGTGAAATTAATTTCCAGTCATTCACTGAATTCCCTGCTGATAATTGTAGCTAGATTCTTTGCTTTATGGTATTGTAACTTAACCTCCATTGAATTTCCTTGAAAGAAAAAGGGTTGATATATTCTTGCCAAAAAGAACATGCATGACCCCCCAAAAGGAAGCTTTTCTTAGAAGGATAGTATCTTAAACTAGACAAATGATTGGAAATTAATTGGCCTTTACGTTTTCCAAACAACTACACCCAACAGAAGGGGAAAAAGAAAATTGGAGACAAGAAAAGCTTTCTTTGTTTTAAAGTGATTCCCATTCCCCACTAGGAATGAAGAAAAGAAAAACAGGAAAAAGAAACACTTTCCTTACATATTCTAATTTAATATATATATATGTGTGTGTGTGTGTGTAAACCTTTTTCAAACTCTTGATGGAATTGCTACATTCTGATTCCTAGAAATCATGTTCATATTATTCTTCATCTCTCTTAAAATGGGGGATGGATTTCATAGGTTTTGTTGGATTTCTTTTTCTTGGATTATGATCTTATGCATTCACCAAGTTCGGCTGAGTGAACCACAATTGGATGGCAGCTGTGATTTTTTCCGGGGGAGTTGGGTTTTTGATGAATCTTACCCTCTCTACAACACATCGGCTTGTCCATTCATTGAGAAAGAGTTTGATTGCCAAGCAAATGGACGCCCTGATAAACTTTATCTCAAATATAGATGGAAGCCAACTGATTGCATGCTGCCAAGGTAAGTGCCCTATGTTTTGATTCTTTATGACTGCAATTTGTTAGGTTCCTCTATTTTTGACAGCAAGAAAAGAATTAGGACAAAGAAGAAGATCAATCATCCTCATTAATTCAACGTTTGATCTTGATCACTAATTTGATTTGGTCTTTTCGAAATCAAGATTTTCATTATTAGATAAGCAAAATGAAATTAGTGAAATGTTGCGTTGCATGACATGAACTCATCACCACACCTTGGCCCAAGTGATAAGCACTCTTCACCAATCAAGTTCCAATAATTTGACTACAATATTATGCATAATGCAACAAAATTCATCGCATGACAGAAATTCATTGACACCTGTTGGTTTTATGTGAATCTAAAAATATTGGATTTCTCAGCTGGTATATGTTTTGGGTTCAGATTTAATGGTCGGGATCTCTTGAGGAAGCTGAAAGGGAAAAAACTCTTGTTCATTGGGGACTCCCTAAGCTTGAATCAATGGCAGTCTCTCACATGCATGTTGCATGCTGCTGTGCCACAATCAAACTACATCATTAACAGAAAAGGAGACCTTTCTACCTTTTCTTTGCCGGTGAGTTGCCAAATCTAGCTGGCTACTCTTGGTATTGATTAGTTAAATGCCAACTGCCTTCCCTTTTAATTAAATGTAGTTGGTTACCGAGGGAAGTTCCGCAAGGTAATAGAGTATGGCTTGAATATAACAGTTGTACTCGAATTTTCGACCCCTAATTTCTGCAGTTACCATTGGATAATTGTGTTGAGCAAAAATGTACATCATTGCAGGACTATGGAGTTTCATTGATGCTCTCCCGCAATGCATTTCTAGTTGATCTAGTAAAAGAAAAGAGAGGCACCGTTCTGAAGCTGGATTCCATTGAAAATGGCAAATTGTGGAAAGGATATGACTTGCTCATCTTCAATAGCTGGCACTGGTGGAACCACAAAGGAAGAAAACAACCGTAAGAAACTTCAAAATTCAGCAATTATATTCAATCAAAATCAATTTCCAGGTACTAATTTGGCTTTCAATGTTTGGATACCAGATGGGATTTCATTGAATCAAAAGGAAAGGTGAAGAAAGATATGGATCGTTCGGTTGCATTCAAAGAGGGACTAACTACTTGGTCAAAATGGGTGGATTCCAATGTCAACACTACCACTACCCAAGTATTCTTTCAGGGCATTTCTCCAACTCATTTCAAGTAAGCCATTCTCTTCTTAATATTGCTAATCCTCACCTTGGCATTAGCTTTGTCCTTCTTTGTTTCCTTCTAATGAGGAAATTAAAATAAATTAATAAAAATTGGATGCCATTTTTGCAATGCACTTATTATATAATCAATAATAATAATTGGCCCTACCCAATTTGGGCCGATCTTGGACTTAGATTTCAAGTTTAAACCGGAAAAATACTATATTATTATTTAATTAATGCTATTTTAAATTTTGAAATATTACAATATTAATATAAATATTTTTGTTGTTTTGATAATAATATATTTGGATGGAATCAAATTGAAAAACTTATTTAAATTAAATTTATAATTTAAATAAATAACTCTACTCATGTACACTTTATTTTGTATTTTTATAAAATAACTTTTAAAAAGAATGAACAAATCATTAAATTTCAACTCGAACTCTCAAATTCAGAAGTAATTTATTATCCACTCTACCTCACAGTTTGACATTTGATGAATTCGACAGTGGCAAGGAATGGGATGGGGCCAAATCAGCAACCTGCATAGGTCAGACCAAACCAGCAACCGCTTCAATATATGCAGGTGGTTCACCGCCACCAGCTGTGGCAATCGTAAAAGAAGTGTTGAGAAACATGTCCACGCCGGTGGTTTTGCTCGATATAACCGGACTATCACAGCTGAGGAAAGATGGGCACCCATCAATTTATACTGGTCTAAAGGGCAATGATTGTAGCCATTGGTGTCTAGCTGGTGTTCCTGACACATGGAATCAACTTTTGTATGCAATTCTTACAACTGGGGAAACTTGAAGATTATAGCCTACAATTTTTTTTTTAAATGTATGTATTAAGTTGAGAAAGAAATTTAATTCACATTAATGGTTGAAATTTGAAAAGGTGGGGGGCACAAGTGCACCCTCCAGGACAGCTTTAATGGCATATTTTTGCCACTTCTGCAAAGTTATGGCTTGAAAGCGAATATTAGCATGAATTTTTTTGTAGTGTATCCTCCTATGGAATATTATCCAATACATCTTTTCCATACAAAGCTTTATATTTAATTTGGAGTTGCAAGAAAGGGAGGAAAATCTGTCTGCATTTGAAACATGCCAGGTAAGAAATTAAGAGAGAAAACAGTAGAAAAGAAAGAGGAAAAACATTAATTACAATCTTCGCAGATAAAACCTGACTTGTATATGTATATTTTTTTGCTCAGCAAACTTGAGCTGTATATATATGTAACATTTTCATTTCATTATCAACTTACTCACCTCTTCAAGTCCTTCCTACATCCTCTCTTTCTCTCTCTCTGAAAATGGGGAATGGAGTTCTTATCAGCTTTTGCCATGTTTCTTTTTCTTTGATTATTCTGATTTCATGGCTTCAGCAAACTGAGTCCCAATCCGATGGCTGTGATTTTTTCCAGGGGAGTTGGGTTCAAGACGATGCTTACCCTCTTTACGATACCTCAAAATGTCCCTTTATCTTGAAAGGGTTTGATTGTCAAGCAAATGGACGCTTAGACAAACTCTACCTGAAGTATAGATGGAAGCCTGCATCTTGCACATTGCCAAGGTATACTTCCTTTATCCTTTTTTTTTTCATGCCAATTATGTTGTTAATTATATTTCCTAGGGGAAAGGCTTCCAACTCAAGATTATGAAGAAGCTATCTTTATCAGTAATTTCTTCTTTTCTTTTCTTTTTGGATATGATAAACTGAAATTAAACTCCTGATTACTAAGATTCTCTTTTTGGTACTTCTTAATCACTAAGATTTTTGAGCAGAAACTCCATGCTCAACACTTATATCGACTTGAAGCTCAAATGGTTTGGTGAATAACATTTGGCGAAACGTTTTAATGTCTTTCATTTTCCCATAAAAGAACAACATAAACAACGAAAATTTAGAATTTAAATGTTAGCAGCATGAATGAACATGAATATGACAAAACATACAAGGATATGAAAATGACAAATCATTAAGAAAATGACAGAATCACAATGAATGAATAGTGATAGAATATTGCTTGGTTGTAACTATCTATGTAGTCAATGATAACATCATCGAGAAAAGGGAGAATATTTATTACAAGGATATTGAAAATCCATAGGTATGCTAAATAGAAAGGATTTACTATATCAAAAAAAGGATATTGAAAAACCATAGGTATGCTAAATAGACTATATCAAAAAGTTAGGGTAAAATATCTCACCTCTTTAAGTTTTAATTGAAATTTTAAGCGAGTTTATTAATTTTCGAAATAGATACCTTACTTCAAAAAAATATCTTCTGTTAGATACATAAGCTTAACCATTAGAGTTTTTATTAGTTTAATGACATGATAATATTGAAAAGATAATTTTACCGTTTATTATTTTTAAAAATTAATAAAAAATTACTGTTATATAATTTTTTATTAATTTTTTTATTAATTTAAAAAAAATAGGGGAGCACCGTGCTCTCTATTTTTTTGTATATTTTTCAAAAAAAAATTTTTTAAATTAATAAAAAAAATATTTTAATCTTTTCATAATTTCTATTAAGGGTATTTGCATTCTTTGAGTGAAGTGTCTATTTCGAAAACTAATAAACTTGTTTGAAACTTCGGTTAAAACTTAAGAATATGAAGGTATTTTATCCAAAAAATTAATGTCTCTGTGTAATCTCATTGGATATTTTTGATGCTGTACACAACTGCTGATTCAGGTTTAATGGTGAGGAATTTTTGAGGAGGATGAAGGGGAAAAAAGTGTTGTTCGTTGGGGACTCTATAAGCTTGAATATGTGGCAGTCATTCACATGCATGGTTCATGTAGCTGTGCCACAATCACAATACACTTTAAATAGTCAGGGAAACCTCTCTACCTTTGCTTTACCAGTGAGTTCCATGACCCTATATTAATTGCAATTTTTCCATTCTAAAATAAAAAAAAATAGAAACAATTAAAAATGGATATTGCAGGACTTTAATGTTTCGTTGGAGTATTCCCATAATGTGTTTCTGGTTGATCTCGTCAAAGAAGACATAGGCGTTGTTTTGAAGCTCGACTCTATTGATAATGGCAATTATTCATGGAAGGGATACGATGTCCTCATCTTCAATACCTGGCATTGGTGGGTTCATACAGTCGAAGGAAAGAATCAACCGTACGCATTCTTTCATTTTATCATTCTCCGAAATTATATTTCTTTTTTTTCTTTTTCTAAATGTTTAAATTTATACTATAATTGATGTTTCAATTTTATGGCTCAGCTGGGAATACATTGAATCGGGAGGAAAGATAGTGAAAGACATGGATCGATTGGCTGCTTTTAAAGAGGGACTGACTACTTGGTCGAGATGGGTTGATTCCAATGTTGACCCTCACACTACACAAGTATTCTTTCAGGGCATCTCTCCTACCCATTACGAGTAAGTAAAAATATAGCAATGGCACTGTTATATGTTAGGCTTCGTATATAAATTTTGGTAATTAACATGTTATTGGTGTGAATTGTGAAAGTGGGAAGCAATGGAATGGTCCGATGACAGCGACCTGCCAAGGCGAAACCAAACCATTGAATGGGACAACATATCCAGGAGGTTTACCACCAGCAGTAGACATTGTCAAGGAAGTACTGGGAAGCATGTCAAAGTCCGTCACTTTGCTCGATATAACAATGCTTTCGCTGTTGAGGAAAGATGGGCACCCTTCTCTTTACTCAGGAAAAGAGGGAAATGATTGTAGCCATTGGTGTCTTGCTGGAGTTCCCGATTCTTGGAATGAAATTCTCTATGCAATTCTTTCAACTGGGGACCAAGCTTCAAGGTTAATGTAACAGGATTTTATTCGATAATAAATAATGTTGAGAAACGAGTTAGACATTGTCGAGAACCCAAATTTCTTCTTCTTGATCCGCTGGTCTTTTACAGAGAAGGTCAGAAATTTGGTGTATGTCAAAATTTTATTACATAAAAAAGAAATCATCACATAAATGCTTTTCTTCTTTGATTATTAAGTCTTAAATTTTAATTTCTTTTTTTAGCAGTGCAATGCAGATGATATGATTTATTGAATTTGCCCAGTTACACTTTCATTTGATTATTGTTGATGTTGACATCAAATTATGAGGCTTATATATTTCGGCTTAAAGTCTCTTTAAAGACTAAATTGGTTAGATATTCTTTTTGTGGAAGGCTTTATCTTTGTATTGATATCATATCTGTGCACAAAAATCACAAGGGAGGTTTGCACCTGTCCCCTGATGCCCAAGACAAAAACTGCAGTTTGAACAAAAAAATCCTGCATCAGCATACCTCTGTCTATTCCCCAGTCTTACACAGCCCCTCACTCCTGTCACTACAGAAATTCCCCAGAACAGGGTCCCCATGTGTAATACCCCTAAAAAAAAATTATATTATACTTACTTAATTATTTAATGATGTTATAAAAACATTTATACCTATTAAGTTCTAGTTTTTATTAAAATAAATACCTTAAATATTGTTTTTTTTAATTTTTTGTAAGAGCAAGAACTTAGCATTGT
This sequence comes from Theobroma umbraticum, assembly GCF_002168275.2. Lineage (NCBI taxonomy): Eukaryota > Viridiplantae > Streptophyta > Magnoliopsida > Malvales > Malvaceae > Theobroma > Theobroma umbraticum. The sequence continues at coordinate 4,026,384 of NW_018397262.1, read as the reverse complement.
GGTAAGGACTTTAGTGGTTTAAGGTTTGAACGAAAGATCTTTAACATGTAGATCAAGGTACTTATCACCAGGCCTAAGTCCTTACTTCTCTTATTTCTTTGTTAAATAAATCCCAAAGTTATAACAACAATTATAAAAAAAATAAAATGATATTTTACTTATTTATTTTTGTAAAAACTATAAGCCTTTACTGCCACACCTAATTTCTTGCTTCTATTCTCTCTTCATTAAATAAACTCCAAAGCCATAACTACAATTATAAAAAAATAAAATGACATTTTACTTATTTATTTTATAAAAATTATAACTTAATAGGTGTAAATGTTTTTCTCACATAATTAACAAAGTATAATATAAATTTTTTTTGTGAGGGGTATTCCATCTTCCTCTCCTTAAAAGGAGTTTAGTCTTTTATACTCTTATCTTGGTTCTCAAAAAGGTGGAGATACTTTCCTTTGATATTTTCTTCCAAATCTCAAATCATTTTTTGTTCTATGTGATTACTCCACTTGACCTTAATTAACATAAAGAATAGTCCATCTTCTCAGAACTTGCTCTTTTCCATCCACAATACGTACAAGACACTCATCATAAGATAAATTTTCTCTAAGTCTTAAAAGAGCTAACTCCACCACATGACTAGGGTCTAGAACATATTTCATCAAGGAAACATGAAACACATTATGTACTCCAAATAGAACAAGTGGAAGTGCTAGTTTATAAGCCATATCACCGACCTTGTCCAAAATCTCAAATGGACCCACATAATGAGGACTAAGTTTTCCTTGAATCTCAAATCGCATTACTCTTCTAGTAGGTGAAACTCACAGGAATACATTATCTCCAATACAATTCTTAAATGTTTTACATGATTTGTTGAGCTAGGGGAATACACCAAAATGTCATTATAAAAACAATCATAAACTTATCCAAATATGGTTTAAAAACTCTATTCATCAAATTCATAAAAGCAGTTGAAGCATTTGTCAACCCAAAAGGCATAACAAGGAACTCGTGATGCCTATATCTAGTACGAAAGCAGTTTTGGGCATATCTTCAATTCTCACCTTCAACAAGTGGTAACCAAATCGAAGATCAATTTTCGAAAACACATAAGCACCTTTTAATTAATCAAATGAATCATCTATTCGTGGCAAAAGATACATATTCTTCATAGTTACCTTATTCAACTCTCAACAATCAATGCACAATCTCTACTCCCATCTTTCTTCTTCACGAATAGCATTGGTGCTCCCCACGGAGATACACTAAGTCTAATAAAACCCTTATCAAGAAGTTCTTGTAATTGTTCTTTCAACTCTTTCAATTCTGCAAGAGCCATTCTATAAGGAGTTTTAAAAATAGAGCAGTTCTTGGAACCAAATCAATAAAGAAATCAATTTCCTTATTAGGAAGCAAACCAGGTAGATCCTCAAGAAAATCATTAAAAAATTCCTTCACAATAGGAATCTCTTCAATCTTTAATTCCTTTTTTCAAGTGTCTGAAACAGATGCTAAATATCCTTTACAACCATTATCAAGCAATCACCTAGCTTTTAAAGCAAATATGACTCTCAAAAGAGTATAAATACCATTTCCACGAAAACAAAAAAGTGTTTCTCCAAGAATTTCAAAATCAACCTTTTTTTTCCTTAACAATCAACTTTAGCAAAATTTTAAAATAACCAATCTATTCCTAAAATTATATCAAAAGTTGGCATATCTAAAACCTGCAAATCCGCAACCAATTCTTTATCTTCAATCTTTATCACACATATCTTACAAATCTAATTTGAGACAATTTCACCTCTAATTGGAGTTTCTGCACATAGTTCATAATACAAAAAGATATAAGGCAAGGCCGACTTTCAAACAAATGCAGAAAAAACAAAAGAATGAGATGCACTAGTTTAAAACAATACATGAGCATAAACAGAGGCAACTAACAGTATACATGACACAACAGTTTTTGATGTCTCTGCATCTTACTGAATGATAGCATAAGCAATTGGGTGCGAGGTCTTCTCACTTTTTGATGTCCAATAAGAGGTGTCAATGCAATCTGCACAACATGAGTGGGTTGAGTTCTTTGCATAACAATTTCAAAGGTTCAATAATTTTGTGCCTTCTGCACTAATTGAGATTCTTAAGGGATGAAGGGAAAATCAGCAATACAATGGCCTTGTTGGCCATATCCAAAGCAAACACCAGTAATACGCCTATATTCAATAACTCGATGTCTTCCACCATACACTAAACACCTAAGCCTTTATTGAGACATCTTGCCATGGTAAAATTAAGTTCCCTGAGGAGGCAATCTATACTTAAAAGTTTCAAAAGCTTGAGACTTTTCAATAGCTTGAAATTTAAAAAGGCTGCTAGAAACCTTTTTACCTTGAAAGCCTAAATCTCTATCTTTATTTTTTAAAAAATCTCATATTCTCTCCTGAGACTATTTCCATACAAATCTAAGTATTTTTCCCTAACAACTACTTCATCATAATTGGTCAAATACAATAGAGCTAAGCCTTTACAAATGTGAGCATTTAAACCATTTTCAAAACTCTTAACCTTACTCTCATCGTAAAAAAAAATGAAACAGAAAACTTTGACTACCTATCAAACTCAACCTTATAGTCATCCACTATCATAGTACCCTAAACTAGATTAAGGAACTCTTTTTCCAATTGTAATAGCTTGCTTCGAGGAAAATAAGTTGTATAAAAAGCGATGCAAATATTTCACTAGTTGAAAAACTTTGGATCATTTTCATGATTGCATGTTACTATTTTCCACCAATTATGTGCACTTCCTTGCAACAGATTGATTGCAAAACTCATCTTATTGTGATCATTGGAATGCATGAAATCAAAAGCATTTTCCATCTTCTCAATCCATAATTCAGCATCATCAGGGTTTGTGGATCTTTTAAAAAAGGAGCTGTTATTTTAGTAAACTCACCCAAGGCTTTTCACTTAGTAGAATTATCTACCTGTTGGATTGGTTGCTCTCTAACCAATCCGACTACCTCGCGGATCAAATTCAATACTCTATCATCATTTCCAACCACAATACCTTGTCCCCTCGATCGAGTTGGCAGGAGGTTGGTTAACTCCAATTGTTCTCAAAGCATCCAATGTCTTAGCATCATCTTGATTTTGGTTCAAAAAATGTCAAAGTCTTTCGAGGCGAAACCCTAACACCAATAACTCTAACACTAGCTGCAAATTCAACAAGATTATGCTCGTGGTTTTGACGATGAGGCATACTGGTTATTCATAACAAGGAAAATTACCGTTAGTATTTTTTTTCTCATCAAACACTAAAGTAAAGCAATAATGAAAGAATTTAGAGCATGAATTGAGAGAAAATGTTCCAATATTATTTTTTTTGTACCCATCTCTTAGATCTTGCATAAATGTTAAATAGTTGACTAAGTAATTATGCTTAAGCTAAGTCTGATACTACTAAATTTGTAACACCTCGAACCTGAGGCATAATAGATGCTGCACACCTATAAGATATAATCCTACAGATATGCAACACTCAAATACATATCTTATATAACTAACTAAAAGGGCCTATATATTTAAAAAATATAATAATTCATAAAAGCTAAAATTGTCAATAGAATTCAAAAGGTCATAATTTGACAATGTTTAGGATTAAGTTTCCAATACTTTGAAGTTAATATGTCATGATAATGGCTTAAATAACTAACTTAAGATAGTTCAAAGTTCTTAACATTTGGACAACCTTAAGGCAATCCAAATTTATATACTAGATTACAAAACGTCATTCCTCATAATTCTCACATGGTTGACCAAATCACAACCTGTAAAATGTGAAAGAAAAAGTGAGTACGATGACTTAGCAAGTAACTAATATCCCTTCAACCAAATTAAGCACGCTCAAAACGTTTAGGTCAAAATTACTAATACTCCTATAGGTATTAAAACAGAATATTGGATAATATCATTTAGAATTATATCATTCCAAAATTTCATTTTCATATAACAGAGCAAAACATAATTTCACAAATATAATAGATTTTGTTGGTTTCCTGTAACATGCTACGACCACACTTAACCCTTATGACATAAATCAAAAATATCTCAAAAGCAACCATTGGTTACACTAAACAGATATCACAAATACCACTATTCTGTGATTGGTTGTGTAGGTAAATATCACAAATACCACTATTCTATTATCGATAATGTGACAAATATCACAAATACCACTATTTTATTACCGATAGTGCGATAAATATCACAAATACCACTATGTTATAACCGGTGGTATGATTTGGAGATCGATCTTTAATCACAAAATACATGTCGATATTGCCAACATTTAACCCCCATTGGTAAGATCAGAGCATAACCATACTAGGAGATAAAACAAAGTATATTTTTAGATTACTCAGTTTCACAAAATAGTATATCCATTTACCCAAAACATGTCTCATGTACATTAAAAGCGTATTCATTTCAAACTAAATATTTTGTGTTCGTATTCACAAAATTATATATGCATTCATTGAACAAAAATCACATTTCAAAACCAAAATCGAGATCATATTTCAAAAACCAGAGCAGAGATCATATTTTCTTTTATATATATATATATATATATATATAGATTATAGCATACTCACTCGATTTAACAAACTATAGGTCAAAATATCATATACCAAGTACAAATTCAAATTAAGGCTAATTTTTAGAATGTGAAAACATCGAAGGAATATTAGTTACTTATCTGGTTTGCCAAGTTCACTTCAAAGCAGCAAATTAATAGAAAATTCTCCAAATTGCGTAACATTTCGAGAATTTATATACAAAAATCATCTGAATTTCCAAACAAATTCGACAAGACAACTTTTCGCTTACCATCCTAAACACTTGTGTAGCAACCTCCATTGCAATTGAGGAACATTCCCAATTAATAAAGCAATTTTCCTCTTTAGCAAAGAGAGAATAAAAATCAAGTAAATATGAGAATTAGAATTAAATTATAAAATTAGTAAAATTTTTTAGTTTTGATAGAAATCTAATATTAATTTCATGTAAAAATCATATTTGTAAGTTTTTCTTTAATTTCAACATTTTTATAAAATCTACTAACATGAGAAATATATTTATAATATATATATATATGTAAAAATTCAGTAGAAATCACATATCCAAAATTTATGAAACTTTACAGCAAAATTTATCAAACATTAATTGAAATTTAATTTTGATGCAAATTAAAAAGAAATTTTCTAATTTTTGAAATTTTCAAAGTCTGAATAACCATATGACCTATTTTGAGCTCTTGTCACTCTTAACCAAAATTGTTTCTAGTGATAAACCCAAGATAAATTTGAATTATTCACATCATACTATAACATTAGAATTTGTTTCAATGAAAAAAGTTGAAAAGTTCACAAGTTACAGCAGCTAAAAGTTTGAAAATTATCACAAACATACTCAATTTTTTAGGTTTTCGGATTCAATTAGCCAACTTTGAATCTTTAGTTCTCTTAACATAAAAAGCCCCTAACAAAGCTATTGGCACCAAATTAAAGATCACATTTCATACTACAAAAACCACCTAAAGAATTGACTCAAAACATGATTGGAATGTGAAGTTCTGGTGACCAAAATTTAGATCGTCAAAAACTTTGAAAAATGGGTTTCCCAGTCAACTTTAAAAATTCATATCTCCCTAACCACTTAACCAAATTAGGTACTACAAAACCATTAGAAAGATCTTTTCAATACTTTTCCATTGGTACCCATCATGCTGCTAGAAAATAATCGAAAGAATATCATATTTGAATGAAAGCTGAAGAAACGTACACTAAACTTTGTACTCAAACTATGAAAAATACAAAACTTGATCATACCTTAATCATCGCTTCTTTGAATATTTTTCCTCTTTCTCTATCTTTCTTTTTCGCTAGGGTTAAATTCTTTCTCTATCTTTCTTCTTCTCTAAGGTTAACTTCTTTTGACGGTCGCCTCTAATAATATAAAACTACTGTTAACTTCTTCTGACTACTTTTAAAACTGATTACTTTTCTTTTTAAAACGTGAAAAGATAAAATTGACTGTTTTCCTTTTTAAAATATGATAAGATAAAACTGACAATATTTCTTTTTAACGTGACAATGTAAACTAACTCCAACTAAAAAAAAACTACTTTATTTGTTAAAACGTCTTTCTTCACACTAAAATCTTTACCACCATGCCTAACTCTTTACTTTTATTCTTTATTTATTAAATAAACCCCAAGGTTATAACTACAATTATACAAAAATAAAATGATATTTTACTTATTTATTTTTGTAAAACTATAAATTAATAGATATAAATGTTTTTACAACATAATAAAGTAAGTATAATGTAAAAAGTTTTTTGTGATAGGTATTACACCATACATATTTAGGTATAACATAGGTAAGTTACAATGTATAACACAAGCAAAACTAGCAAAACAAAAAGATTCTGATGCTGACCAGAAACCAGTAAAACTCAAAGCTCCACCACCCCCTTCTCACCCCTTCATTTAGTAGTGGTCTCTTCCCTCCCAAATCTTTGTTACGTTTACTCATTAGTACTAATCTCACTGTTGACCCATAGCAAATCCTCTTCACGCAGAACTCCATTTTTTGCAAGTTCATCAGTAACCTCATTGTTTGATCTTGGGATCTATCAAATGCTCTAGCCATTTAGGCTCTTTTTTATTGTTTCTATCTCTATGATGACACCCCTTAACCTCCATGGAGCATACTCTGGTTGCAAACTCCATTTCACTGCATTATCATAGTCACTCTCTAGGATGATATTTATGATTGTGCCTCTGCCTTGAGGTGACAAAAATCTGAAGCGCATTCCGAATAACTAGCAGTTCGGTGATGTTGGAATAGGTGACTCCCAGGGGTGGAGGGTAAGCCAATGCATGGCCCCCCTAAAATTTTTTAAAATATTTATTTCTTATATATATATTTTCTTATTGGCTTCCCCAAAATTTTTAAAAATTTTTATTTGTTATATATTTTTAAACGCCCACTTAAAATAAATTTTTTATTTAATAATTAATATAAATAAAAAATAATAAGACAACTTCACAAAACATACTTAACTTTACCCTAATTTAAGTTTCTCTACACTTTTTTCTCTTTTTCTTTTTCTCTTCTCTTTTGTGTCTTTTTAGTTTTATTTCTCTTTTCTCACAA
>NW_018397262.1:4018963-4019056 GCF_002168275.2 Theobroma umbraticum | reverse complement strand
TAATTACAAATCATTCAATATTGATAATATTTACATATTAGTATAGAGATTTTATTCTCAAGATTTCACAGAATAAGAAAGACTTATTTTGAG
>NW_018397262.1:3980377-4018699 GCF_002168275.2 Theobroma umbraticum | reverse complement strand
TGAATTTCTTGTAGATAATTTAGTTATTTATATTGAGAAACACATTGCTAGTCTTTTCAGTATAGAATCAATAATTGATAAATTTGAATTTAAAAAATATTGTCGAGTATAACTTTCTTAAATGATTATTATAAGTCTTTTTTTATTTTTTATTTACATGTTATATAAAATTATTATCTATTTTAAATTTTTTGATCGTTGGTTAAATTCAACGTATTAGTTTTAAAAAATTTTAATTTTAATTTTTATTTTATCTTTGATCCCCACAAAAAGAAAATTGGCTAGTTCTACCCCTGGTGACTCCTACTGCCTTGGCAAAAATTAGCAAGGTTTTGCCTCCTCGTCTCTAATAATCCCAGCTATTCCCCCTTCCCCTTTCTCCCGAAACCGTCCACACTAAATTTCAGATGACTCTTGGTGGTGGGTGCTATGATACCTTTTCCTTTTCAGCCTTCACAAATTGGTTAGATAGTTGGAAAATGAAAAAACAAAAGTAAGAATTTGGGATCTTTGCTTATTAATTTGTCAATTTTTCTCTTATTGAGCAGGTTTGCATGTATTGCTTATGGTATTTATGTCCTAGCTAGAACTCACTTGTATAATTAATGATGGGTTTGGCATTTCTAGGTCCATTACTTTTTTGTTTATTAATTTTCAATACATTTCAATTATGTAAGATTCAATGATGAATTGTAAAACCTATAAACATAATGCAAATGGTGATAAAATTTTGTATTGAAAAGTAATGAAATAAATTTGGATTAAAAAAAAGGTTAAATTTTTTTTTATCACCACGTGAGAATGGTCATGTTATAGTTAGAGTAGCTGATGTAAATATGTCACGTGATCAAAATATTGTGACATGAAATGTCATGAGAGGATTGTTATGCTTTAATGCCTAAGTGATTAAAATTTTTATTTTTCAAAATAATATAACAAAAATTTTTTTAAAAATTAAATAACTAAAAAAGTTATTTAACTGTAAAAAAAATTCCGTCAAATTTCAATTTTGAATATCATAATTGTATTTGAGCTCAAACATTTTTACTATCACTGACTCAATTATCACTTTATCTGCACTCTTACCCTCTATATGAAACTGATTCTGCTTTACTACCCTTACTTTTTTTAATTAATTTACAACTAAAAATTATAATCATATTAAATAATTTTTAATATATACATATATATCACATATTACATGCATAAGAGAAATTAATAATTGAAGTAACAAGGATCGATCAAAAAAATAAATCAATAAACAAAAGCAACATGATAAAATAAGAAAGAAAAAAGGAAGTCAAATTTAGGACCACGAGCGTACACAGTTAATGACCTACCCCCACAACTCCATGCCAGCACTACTAATAATGTTGAGTTTAACCATCCCCAACATCACATCAACTACATATGCACCTACTTCTACTGTTATTGATCCCAACTGTACACAATTGCCACCACCACCACCATTCACATGGGCGGATCCACCTTGAGGAGTGACACCAATCATTTATAAAAAAATTTTATTTTAAAGTATTAAATGAATATATTAAATTTATTTTTTTTAATTTAATACTAAAATTTTTACTTTATAAATTTTAATACATATATATAATTATTATTATTATTATTTTGATAATTACACCATTCAAAAAAAATTTTAAATCACCTTCCAATCGTTTGTCAAAAAGTTCTCCATTCTCAGCCTCCCAACCCCACTCAAAGGCTTAAGCACATGCAAAGGCAATGATGGGTGTTGTCGTGACCCAAACTCCCAATCTCAAACCCACAAGGTGAAGGGAACGTAAGCTTCTTGCCATCACGCCACCTCCTACAGCACGAGAAGATCCCAACAAGCCTTGTTAGAGTTTAGACATGGAGTGCTACGCACCTTTTCTTTTTGGGGTACAGTTTAAGTGCTATACACCTGATTAAAGCTATTTGAAGGTAGAAATAAGAAGCATAAACTGAGGAATTGTAAAACATAGAATCAATATGCATAATCTGCAAGCAATAATCTGATATTAGTGTCACTAGAAAAGGAATATTGACACAAATCAAGAAAAAATAACATATATGGAGTACTGAAGCCAAGATTTGGCAATGTTTGACCAATGAGCTAGTGCCAGGTGTGAATTTATTGGCTACTATAATAATCCAAACTAATAAATTCTAGATTTTATGTAAGAAACCTAAATTTGTGCTGAAATTTATGTCCTTAACCGGTGCCAGATAATGCTCGTAAAAAACAAAGTTATTTTGTTACTTTAATTAAACCTTGGAATTAAATCACACCTTTCCAACCACATTTTTCCTTCCTTAACAAATGATACATAACGTTTACTGGCAGTAGTATCTTCAATTTGCTTACTCAATGGCTGCCTGCCTTGGTTTCTTGGGTTACCATTACCTCCTAGCTGTTTCTCTTTCTCTAGTCATAGTCTTGGTTCATGGAGATATCCATAGCTTTAATACAGGTCATGAAGTAGTGAAGGAAAACGAAGTGAGCAGCTGTGATTTTTTTCAAGGAAGTTGGGTTCTTGATGATTCCTTTAACCCTCTTTATGATTCTTCGAGTTGTCCCTTCATCGGAGGCGGCTTCGATTGCCAGAAAAATGGCAGACCTGATAAAGATTACCTCAAATATAGGTGGCAGCCTAATGGCTGTGACCTCCCCAGGTGAAGCCTTTTCTTTTCTCATACCCAAGGGAAAATTTTTTGGTTGTTCGAATTTAATTTTGGTTCCATGAAAGCACGGTGCATTAGATATATCAAGCATGTTCTAGCTATTAGCCTTTGTCCAATGATAAATTTATTAGCTTTTTTATGATTATTTTTTGAGAAAAGAGAATAAAATTGGGGAATAGAACGGGGGGGAAACGAAGAATTGTACCAAACGATGTTTTTAAAAGTTTTCACGTGTTGTAATAGGAAAAATTATACCTATATAAAAAGGTTAAATGATAATGTCATTAGGTGGAGCCTAGATGAAATTATAAAGGAGAAACTAAATATCCTTTTGTCTGAGAGGAAGAAAAGGTATATTAACATTAGGGTGGGTGGCCATAGGTGAAACCTATCCCTCAGTGACTCAAGCTAGGACATAAAATTTCTGTTTCTTTTTTAACATTTCATGTCTCTAATTTCGAGTGGTTGCTCAAATTTGATTTTAGGTTCAATGGCAATGATTTCCTGGAGAAGTATAAAGGCAAGAAGATCCTGTTTGTGGGGGACTCTTTAAGTAACAATATGTGGAGATCACTGATTTGCATGCTACACGCTACAGTCCCTAACTCTAACTATACCTTCGGCGCAAAAGGGCTGCTCTCAACATTTTCATTGTCGGTATCTCCCTATTTCAGTAGGCAAAATATGCAGCATTGAACAATAGATTGATAAGATGACAAGCTTACCCACCAGATTTGGATTTAAATTTTCTGTTTATAATTAAGTTTTCTTTCTTTTTCCAGGATTTTGGGGTTTCAGTTAACTGGCTGAAAAATGGGTTCCTGATTGATATGGCCTATGAAAAAATTGGTAAAGTTTTGAAGCTTGATTCAATCAGTACCGGAAACCAGTGGCTTGGAGTTGATGTCTTGATCTTCAATAGCTATCACTGGTGGACTCACTCTGGACGCTGGCAAACGTACTATTTCTAACTATGTTTATACTGTATAGCTGTAGCTATGTCTAGCAGAAACTGGGAGGTTTACTTGCTAGAGAACTCTTTTGCTAAAATTTTAAGCAAAAAACAATTTGGTCTTAAGCTTATTAACTGATATACTGTGTTGTAGATGGGACTACTTTCAATTTGGAAACAAGACAGTGAAAGAGATGGATCACATGGAAGCGTACAAGATTGCCATGACAACTTGGGCCAATTGGGTTGACAAGAACATCGATCCTTCAAAGACTTTAGTCTTCTTCCAAGGAGTTGCAGCTGTACATTTGGAGTTAACTTCTTGATTTAATTCCTCATCTCTTGATCATCTTCTTTTATTGATATCAAGTTGACCAATTTGAAGTAAAATTCTTCACTTTGCTTCTTTTCAGTGCCAAGGAATGGAATGATCCAAACCATAAAGATTGCACTGAACAAACAGAACCAGTGAAGGGATCAACATATCCAGGCCCTGGCGTGCCAGGGGAAGCTATTCTAAAGAGCGTATTGAGTAACATGACTAAACCTGCCTATTTACTTGACATTACTTTGTTAACACAGCTAAGAAAAGATGGCCACCCTTCTGTCTATGCCGGCCGCGGCCCCAAGTTCACTGATTGCAGCCACTGGTGTCTTGCTGGTGTGCCTGATACTTGGAATCAACTTCTATATGCAGCTTTGCTTCAGAAGTAGCTCTTTTTCCAATCTTTTTTGGGGGAATATGTATCATCTAAGAACAGCCACATTGGTTGTTTGTAAGTGAATAAATTTAAGTAGGAACAAAAGAAAAATCTTTATTCTGATATGAAATTTCTGGAACTGACAACCAGTCCCATATCTAGTTGCTGACCTCTAGCTCGGTGAGCTAGTGACCTAGTTCGGTCATTACAGATGCCAAAATAAGAACATTAATGAATTATTTGATTAACAAATCAAACTTGGTTCAAACACCAGATTCAGTTTAAATGATATATCAAAGAAACTGAAACCTACAGAATAAATTTCCATCAGAGTTAGGCATTCAACTTTAGCTCAAGAGAAGTAAGATTCATTTCAAATACCTTTACAATCAAATTACAAACAAGAGCAGCACGCAGTCGTGCATTGAGAGCCAAAGAACAAAAGCCATACCCCTGACGATCAAACACAAGAGCAAATGGCAAGCAGGGTGGAAGGCGTCATTGCCTGCTATCTCTCAAGCCAGACCCTGTTCTAGGTTTATCTCTACTTCTGTATCCTCTTGTCCCGTATAGGCAGCTCAATGGGCTTCTGTGCCTCATGCGGATGGTCTGGGCCCTTGTAAACCTTAAGGTGGTTAAATAATGCTCTACCAAGCTGAATAAGACAAATATTAGTATAGAGCTAGGCAATAACCAACAAAAATCATGCACGCAGCATTGAGGAAGCAGCATAATCGTTTCCTGAAGAAATAAAAACTTCTGGAACAGAATGAACCCAAAATGCATTGAGTGCAAAAGCTGACATAAGACATGGATAACTAAAGACTTGATCTTGATATATTCACCATACACATTACCAATTGCCCTATATTAAAAATTATAATGATTGTTTCACAAATTAAAGCTGCTAGTTAGCACTTTGCACATGACCTGTACCATTAACTTGGTTCCTTAGATTCTAAGCTTCATTTTCTATCAGCACTTGCACATTTTAGATTCATCCATTACCCATGACCTTAACCAGCCTTTCTGCAGTCCTTATTACCAATGCAATGCTTATTTGTAGAATACCTCAACCACCAAGTTTATTTTATCATTCTACAACATGGATCCTACAAACATACAGACTTCATGAAGCCACCTTGGCGAAGCTATTACAGCAGGAGACTACGTGAACTAGCTTAGCAAGGTGTGCACATAGAGAATCCAGAATAAATTTTTTCTCATTCTTGATGACCTTGCTAGAGTCCTATTTGGAAAACTCCTAGCTAGTCTAAACTGCGTGAAAAGCTTAGCAGTAGAATGAGCATCACTCATACACACAAGAAAAACTAGCCACACAAACAGTTAAACCAAAAGTTCAGATTGATCAGCAATTAAATAAAATCAGGGTTATGAGGCCTTATTATCCCTTTTATTTAGCAACTAAATCATTGATATATCAGATGGTGATATTTATACCCATATACATATTCATATTGAACTTAGATGTACATATAAGTCTTGAGTTTAAAACCAATAAACTTACCCTTCCTTTAGGAAGCATACCACGAACAGCATGCTCAATAATTCTTTCAGGAATTCTCTGCTGCAGCTGGTTGAATGTTTCCACTTTCATGCCACCTGGTCTTCCTGAATGCCTCCTGTAGAGCTTTTGGGTCCTTTTCTTTCCAGATACAGCAACTTTTTCAGCATTTACCTATAGGATAGAAGTACAGAACAAACTTTTAGAGTTCCTAAATCAAATAATAAACATATTGTTAGAAATCAGGCAGTATCATCAAATCTCCGTCCGCTAAATTGCCAAATTATTATAAGTAGAAACATGATCCTTTAAGCAACCATATCTTTTCTCAAAATATATAAAGCCCAGATCCATGCCAAAAGGTTACATGTTTCCACAAGAGAAACTTTGTCTGTACTATAAAAACGCAAATTTGATACATCTATTAACATGAAAATATTATGTAAAAGAATATTTTAGAAGTTAAGTTACTAAAGAGCCAACTCAAAGCCTCAACCCAAGGAAGCCACACTCTCTTTAGATCCATCACAATCTGCCAGACTCTTTACGATTGCAAGGATCCTGATATAGAAGAGTAGTTTCTAAGCAGGCTAGGACTCCAAGAGAAAGGAATCACTTCCGACAGAAGTCAATAAAAGACCCTCTGTCATCATAACACACTATTCTAATGCAATATGGACTAAATTAGAGTGCAAGATCATGGCTGCCAACTCAGAAACCAACGTTACCCTAAGATCACTTATACACACATAAAATGGTTGATTTACAAGAAAAGGTCTTTCATCTAGTTATTGTACAGCAGAAGTTAGCAAAGGCAACCATGACTATTAGATGCTGCAGACCACTTTAGAAATCAGAACTTGTGTTCCAGCTTGCTTTATCATTATCAAACATATAATTTGAACCCCCACAGAATTACCAAGCTCAGTATTTCACAACTGAAAAAAGATCATAGTGGTCATGGAGTAAAAATAACTTGGTTTCTCTTGATCACATTAGTTTAGAGCTGGCATTACATATTGATGAGCATTGATACCAAATTCTCTCTCCCTCTAGCAGTGAAGTTCAATGACAAGCTCCATCCCACCCTCTCACCCCCTCTGACAGGGACAAACTTTCACATTGAGCCGTGTAATCCACATCACTTGTAATAGCCATATTCCAATAACTAGGCATACGTTCACAAAACTAGAACCATCTACTCACAAGCCATAGTCAACAGACAGCAATTATCTTTAAGATAAAACTGTCAAATAGGGAGTAATCCTGCACTGCCACATTCCCAACCACTAGGATGTCGATAATGCAGCATGTTTTACAGTTCCATTGTTGTTAACAAAAAGAAACAACCAAAACAAGCACCTCTTTAATCAGCATACTCATAACGCAAGTTGCTCAGACCCTAAGTGCTTCTTGTGAAGAAAAGTAATAATTATCAAGTTATTTGTAATAGCACATGCAATCAGGCCAAAAAGCTTTACTATTGCACGGGGAACAAATTGTAGCAAAATGCACAAAATCACGCTTTTTAGAGAACAGCTGCAACATGTAAATTTCAAAGGGCAACCAACATTTTCAAATAGTCAAACCTCTTTCCAACATCTAACCAATGACAAACAACAACACAAACAAGAGCTCACACAACTCCTAAACATAGTCTACTACAATAATGACCAAAAAACCACATACCACTATCACAAAAGCTCCCATATCCACACTAGGAGTATAAGTGGGCAAATTCTTTCCACGCATATACACAGCAATCGTAGATGCCAGTCTTCCCAGAATTTTGTCTGTTGCATCAACAACATACCATGGTTTTTCGGTATTCACGTGATCTTTAGCTTTGGGATACCATGTGTTGTTCCAAATGTCCTGCAAAAAAGAACATGATCCAAATTAAGCAAGCAAGAAGGGAGAAAAGCAGAAACATCATCAAAGACCACAGTAAGAAGCAGATAGCATACTCTAAATGCAATGTCACCTTAATAATTTTGAAAAAGGGAATAGTCACAATTACAATTTAAAGGGAACTTATTCCACACCATCAGAACAGAAATCGCCAATATATATGACCTGTAATCAATAATTGTCATTTAAAAGAAACCGAAATACGCAATTTGACAAACCCCAAGAGAAATCTAATGGCTAAAGTTTCAAAGCATAAACTTTTACTATAACTTGTTCGAAGTTCAAAGTTCAAACCGCCAACAATCCAAAATTTTCAGATAAAAATTGAGAAAAAAACACCATTTTCACCAAAAGAACCATGAATTCAATCAGTTCAATAGTCATAAATAAATTAACATAACATTCCATTCAAAACTCAGAAAAACACTTTAAGAAAGAAAAAAAAGACAATGATACAGAAGTAATAAAGAGAGAGACAGAGAGAGAGAGTCTTTACAGGGCCACCAGCCTCGGATTCCTCGAACATCCAACGCTCGTTTTCAGGGACAAGAGAGAGGTCCTGACAACAAACCCGGAAATCCCGTTTAGAGAAAGACAGAGTCGTTGTCCGAACGGAAGAAGGTTTCGACAATGCCACAACCGGGAAGAACCCAAGAAATGAGCTTTCGTTACTGGGAATAGTCTTTCTTAAAGAACCAAATGAATGTCTTTCTGAAAAAGAAGAAGAAGAAGAGAAGATGGCTGAGGGTGAAGCACAAAGGATTGTCATTTCTTCTGGTTTCTCTTCCACTGGTTCACTCTTGCTGTTTCTATTTAGTACTTCCGATTGGATAAGATGGGCTTTCTTTCGTTTTTCAATTCCCTTTCCTTTCCCTGCAAACTGACACAGCACAGCGATCCCCTTCTTTATCGAGCTTGGACTGCTGGACTTGGGTATGTTCAGTCCGAGAGTTATGTAGCTTGAACTTTTGAGAGCGAAGCCCAAACCCACCCATGGAAAATAAACAAGAGGCGAGGTAAGACGAGGTTGTAGATTGGGCATCCAAATTCCATCCATTCCATTGCATTCTTCATCGTAGATTCTTAAATAGATTATCTACTATTTGGCCATTACTTTTTATATACAAATGTGTGTTACATGCATACAATACATACCAATACTTTTACTACAAAATTTAATCTGTACAAGTCTTTGCAACAAGATGCAAATTGCTATAAAGTGATGCAAAAGCACAATTTCCAACATTTTTTGTTCATGTTTTGGTTACAAAATGTGGTTTCCAACAATCTATTACAATATAAAATCTCTTTTTTTAACTCGGGGAAAGAGAAGATTTGAACTTTATTAATTTTTGAGCAAATAATATATATATCAATAGCTAAATTAAATATTTAAATGTGCGATATAATTTTTTTATATTATCAAAAAGTCAAGATTTAAATATTAGGATGAAATTATTATAAAAAAATTTATTATTATCAAATACTTAATTTTATTACTAAATTGTTAAAAGAGAGTTGAGGTTTGAGGATGGAAGCTACTTGGTTAGTCACTTACCCTTTCTACACATAACAAAAGAAAATGTAAAATATGGACTCAAATGTGTTTCTTGTTTGGCCATTTTGTTTTTTATGGTACTGTTGGATCATATTTACCTCAATGCTATTGTACAGATTTATTTTTTTTTCCTCAGTTTAGTAGTCAATTTTCTTCTTTCTTGTTTGAGTGGTCCTAGTCATCCTGCCTGTATTCAGCAGTACGAAGAAAAACATGTCAGAACTTTTGACTTTTTGGTATCAATTGCTGACACTTTGACTTTAGTTGACTGACTTCTCAACCATAGAATGGTTGGCAGCACAGTGATCAGATGAGCGACCTTCCTAGCTTCTTCACTTGCCTGAATTGAAGTTAAAACTATAGCCACTCAGCCTTCTTCTTGTCATTAAATTTCAGAACATGCTTAGAGCAAAACTTCCATTACTCGGCCTCCTGGCCCTTGCTTTATCACATTTCCCTGATTTTTGCATTGCCAGAGGCAAGCACTGCGGCTCTTCTTTCTGTGGAAACATTAACATCAGTTACCCTTTTCGGTTAAAAAGCCAGCCTCGCAGCTGTGGAAACCGTAAGCTGGAACTCGAGTGTGATGACGAGAATAACAGCACCATTTTCCCCATGAAATATGGGAATTTCTATGTCCAAGACATCTCTTATAGTGACAGAACCATTCAACTTTTAGACGTGAGTCTTGGCAACGATAACTGCTCCATTCCTCATAGTTCCTATCCTTGGTACACCCCTTTCGCCAAAAATCTAGAAGTCTATCGAAGTACCCCTGACCTTAGCATCATGTTTCTCGTCAATTGCACGACGCAGATCAACGACTCTTCAGTTTATATCGATGCTTTTCGTTGCACCAATACCCCTTCCCCTCAACCTCCTTCCTTGTATTTTTTGGATGGAGAAACAATAAACTCTGATTTCCATGAGTCATGCAGAATTGAAGCCCAGGTTCCAATCATGCTTGCCAATATCACTGGCCTCTCTACTTCTGATATTTACACAAAGCTGTTGACTGGATTCCAACTCTCATGGTTTTCCTATGCTGATGATAATTGGACTTTGAATATGTGAGTATTTTGTAGCATTTTATTAATTATAGGTATGATCACTAAAATTAGACAAACAATTAATTTATTTGCAAATTTTACTTATCATACTTAGGGTAGAAATGGAGACATATTTTTCAAAATTTGTCAATTAAAACCTTAGATAATTTGATGCTTCATCTTCTTATTAATTAATGATTTTAATTCTTTTCTTGAATATATTATAGATTGCAATGGGTGGCCACCCTGTTATCGGTTCCATTAGATATATATATACAAGGCAACCTGGCTTTTTTTCTTGGAAGTACATCACTGCCGCGTTTTGTTCTTGCACCTAGCAAAGGTATGTTGTTCGGAGTTCATTAGTAGTTTAATTAGATGTGTGTCCAAGGTTCTTAGGCGCTTAGGCTTGCGTTGTGTTTGGGCTTAGGTTCTTGGGCTCGAGTCTACCCAATTTCATTCGAAAGCATTATATCAGTAAATAATATGTTATTTAATTTTAAATCTCAATTTTATTTTAAAATTAATGTAAAATAAAATATTATGTTTATGGACAAATTAGGGTTCGTTTGAAACTTGCCTATCTAGTACTGATACCCAATCCAACCTAGGCTATAAACACCTCTAAAAAAATTTACCTTCTGCTAAAGTATAGCATTAATTTTTTATTTGATATTTTGACAGGAACCCAGATCATTTGTGTTGCAATAACAGGTAAAGCCTCACCATTTACCATGAAAGTTTATGACTAGGTGACATCATATTGTAGGAATAAATAAATATATATATATATATATTACAATAAACATCAAATTAACATCAATGTCAAAGAAAAGCATGTCCAAGTAGGAGAAAAAATTATGGTTAAATTTTGAAATTAGCCTTTGCACTCTATCAAAGTGATGAATTCAGTCTTTATACAATAATTTGTTAAAATTAAATCTTTATACTTTTAAAAATTAACAATGTCACTCCAATTGTTAATAATATTAAAGTTTTTCTTATTATTTATATTGATATGGCATTATATATGATGATGTGATATTTTTTTTATTTATTTCATAATATTCTTTTCACGGTTTTAAATTATAGAGCACAAAAATTCAATTATTCTATGTCTC
The DNA here is from genome assembly GCF_002168275.2 of Theobroma umbraticum. Taxonomy (NCBI): domain Eukaryota; kingdom Viridiplantae; phylum Streptophyta; class Magnoliopsida; order Malvales; family Malvaceae; genus Theobroma; species Theobroma umbraticum. Next base: position 4,007,194 of record NW_018397262.1, on the reverse strand, counting down.
ACAACATTATTTCTATAAATCCAGGAAACCTATTTGTATTTTTCATCTGTTTCTTTTTCAATCCCATTTAAAACCATTAGTGTTTATTGAATAATTTCATATCCACACTTACAAAGTTCATGTTAGAGCTTGGTTATATCATATCAGCACTACTATTGCATCATTTGTGAAATGTCACATTATAATTGTTATGTCATCTGATTTAATATCACATTAGCTAGAAAATACCACGTCAACACAGACAAACTTCATATCATTATAGATAACAGAAAATTTTTAACACATTAGATTGACATTATCAATTTTGAAAAGTATAGAAACTCAATTTTTACAAATTATTATACAAAAACTAAATCCATCACTTTGGTAAAGTATAAAGACTAATTGCATAATTTAATCAAAAAATATATACTTTGTGTTATAAATATTATACATTTTATTGTAAGAAAACATGCACATTAAAAAAAATCGTGTAATAACCTTTGTACTAATCATACTTGTACTAGTCTTCTACCCTTTTAAGACTAACCTAGAGTAAAATCAAGATCTTGATTCTGGACATTTTACAAGCCTTTTGATCTCTAAGAACTCACCGTGGGAAACTACAACAAAAATGAGTAGCAACACACTTTTCATAATATAAGAACCTTAGTCTAACAATGGAGGGAGAGAAGTTTTTCTCTAGAAAAAAAGTTTTATGTTCTTATATTTTCATAACATTCTTAGGTTGTGTTTGGTATGAGGAATGTATACCACATTTCTGGGAATGATATTCCTATGTTTGGTAAGCAACATTTTAGGGAATGATGCCTTACCTTGGGAATATCGTTCCCATTGCAATAGGAGGGAAAGTTTGTGTGATGATGGGTGTGATGAACCCTTTGTTTGTTTTGCTGGTCCATGTTTATTGGTGGCTATTTGTCTTGATCCCATACACAACTTGGGGTTGATTTTTTTTTTTTGGAGTTGTTGTATGCTTTTCTCTATAGCTGCTTTCTCGGCAAAGCATATTTTTTGCCCTTCTTGGGCAGCTTTTGCAAAGCCTTTCTTGAATCAAATACAATTTTAACTTTCAAAAGACAAAAACTTGAATTTTGGAAGCTTTATACTAGAAACTCATCAAAGCCAACATAGACACATAAACCCTTTTAAAAATTGTCTCGTGTGTCCTAGACTTATTTAAACACATCATATATGAGTATCTCAACCCCTCAATGAGCATACTTCAACCCCTTTTCACATTGCAACTTATAATCATAATTATATCATAGTTCTCAAAAGCAACATAATTGGTTGACTTTGAATATAGTGCACTGATGTAGTATCAAATATCTTTCCCTTTGCCCCAATACTACTTATTTTTTTTTTAAAAAAAGCATTTTCTCAATAATTTCCTATATAACCGAATCATCCATGATCTTAAGTAACATACCCAAGTAGCAGATATTCATTCCTCACTTTATGAGAGTCAAAAGGCAAAAAGTGCATAGTACAGGTTTTATTAACCTTCTAATTAAGACTCACACGATGAAAAAGTATCGATCCATTTTGTCACCTCCTATATCGATTGTAAAGCGCATGTAATATGAAATACATACTATGGTGAAGGGTTTGTCTTTAAGAGCATACGCCAAACTCCTTAAAACCGTACAAGTCTTAGTCTAGTCACTCTTTAAAAGCATCTAACATGAGTTTCCCATTTGCTTGCCATTTTAGGCACCAAATTAGGCCTCACATCTAACTTCCTCTATAGGTTACATGGATTATGGGCTAGTTCATTATTGGTCCCTTAGTTATTTTTTATCATATGGAGCTCATCTTGGCTCCAACCAAGACAACATTTCAAACTATATTTGCTATCTAAAACTTTAGTAGTTTGTGTCTCATCTTTGCTCACCTTCAGAAAGGCTAAATGTGATTACTGGTATGACTGAGACAATTTCGAACCTGTTGACATATCTTATATATCTTGTCTACTAATTAATATATAAACATAAATCCATCTATTATGGAAAAAAATTGCATAAACATTTAATATCCCAAAGGTTCAACACATATGATAAAAAAAAAATCACCATCTATGAAGTCTTAAAGACTTAACATGAGTCACAGAGGCATCCCTTGGAATAAATTTAGTCAAAAGATCCACAGCTGTATGACAAGTGGAAATATGTTTTAAGATCAAGTCCTTTTGCATAGTTAAATCTCTAATGAAGCTATGTCACATATCAATGTGTTTGGTTCTGTCATGATATTTGTATGGTTAATGAAAGAAATTGTTGTCATACTATCACAATGAATGGTCACTGGACTTAAAGCACAACTAATTACATCAAGATTTTGAAAGAATCGCCTCAACCAAAACATTTCTTGTACGATTGTTGAACAAGCTAAAAATTCTACTTCTATATTGGAAAAGGCAATGCAAGATTGTTTCTTGTTGTTCCATGAGATATCGCCACCATTAAGCAAGAACGCATAGCTTGATGTTGATATTTGTATGCAAGATTGTTTCTTGTCACTTCCCCAATCAACATCATTATAATCAATGAGGTTCAAGCTCGAACTAGAATAACATAATATATAATCAATATTTCTCTTAAGATAGCACAATATCCTTTTAATTGCTTTCCAATGGACATGTCCAGGGTTCGATAGGAATTTACTTATTAAACCATCTGCAAAGTTGATATCAAGTCTGGTGCACATCATAGCATCTACATGTAACTACCAACTGCACTTGAATAAGAAACAAAAGCCATCTACTTTTTTTTGTGTTTTTTTGTTTTGAAGTCTTAGGAGCCATATAAGGATTCAAGGTTTCGGTTTTTGCAATAAAAGTATCAATGCGTTTTTGCAATTTTGCCTCTGGAATCGTTCAAGAACTTTCTTGATATATGTCTCTTAAGACAAACCAATGTCTTTTCGAATAATCCTTTAGGATCTTAACTCAGAGTACATAATTTGGTTCAACCATGTCATTCATCTCAAAGTTTGAGGACAACCACATTTTAGTGGCGATCATCATCTCCTTATCATTTCCAACCAATAGTATATCATCAACGTACAATGACAATATGATAAAACTTCCTTTGAACCGTGTAACATTCAATAATCACAAACCTAAAATGAATAATGGTGTGATGAAATTTAAGATACCATTGTCTAGATGATTGCTTTAGCCCATAGATAGATCGTTTAAGCTTGCAAACTTTGTGGTCTTGAGCTTTTGCAACAAAGCCATTAGGTTGATTCATATAGATCTTTCCATCTATTTTTTCATTGAGAAATGTCGTTTTAATACCCTTCTGGAAAAGCTTTAGATCTAAATTTGCAACTATGGTTAGAATTAAGCATATTAAGGCAAACTTAACTACTGGTGAGAAGGTTTCCTCATAGTCCACACCTTCTTATTGTGTGTACCCTTTCGCTATTAGGTGAGCCTTGTCTCTTTTAATGAAATCATCCGCTTGACCTTTCACTTTTAGAATGCATTTGTTACGCCCTAGTGGAAGGTCAATTAAGTCTCAAACATGATTTGTCCTTATAAATTTCAAGGTTGTTAATGGTAAGGTGCCTGTTAATTTTGAGGTACTTAAACCCGAACTCTATTAATAACTACAATACCCGAATCTTACAACTACCAAAATATTTTTGAAAATTAGTACCCTAATTCAAACCCAAATACATAACCACTACTTGATAATTATTCGTACCCGTTTTAAAACCTATTATATAAAAAAATATTAAAATACTAAGAAAAAAAAGAAAAGATGAACTAGGAACAAACTAAGTAATTAAGCAGCAATTGAGCACTAACTAGAACAAGGAATGACTAAGAAAAGAAAGAAAAGAAAAATGAGTTACTAGGGAGCAAGTTGAGCATTGACAAGGACCAAGAACGACTAAAAAAGGAAAAACAAGAAGAAAAAGCGGCAAAAGTAAGCGAGTTGAGCAATAATCATTGACCTGAAAGTATAGAACTAGGAATAACTAAGAAAAGAAAGAAAAGAAGAAGGAGCGGCTAGGGGAAGAAAAGAAAAAAAAGAAAGAGCAACTATGGGAAGAAAAAAGAAAGAAAGAGGAGTTAGGATTTACATATTAATATATTATATTATTAAATTATAAAATTAATATTATTTTATTATTTAGTAATTATCAACATAATTGGATTCAGATAGCGGGTATCTAAGGGATAGCACCTAAGCCCTACCCAAACTCGATACAACTGGTGAAATCACTACCCGAATCTGTCTCAAACTCGATTATAAGTTACCCTAACCTTATATATTCGAGTCGAATACTCGTGAGTACTTTCTAATAAGGTACCCATTGCCGTTCCTAATAAATTTTATTTCATAATTCATTACATTTTCCACTCTTGTGCAATAAAAGAAGATAAAGCTTTTTGAATAGTTGTCAGTTTAGCCTCATCTTGTAAAGCAATTATGAAAGCTTTTCCTCAATCTGAAACCGATGAGAGGTACTCGTACGTTTGTTTCTACGTAACTCAACTTGAGGATCTTTATTTATTCTGATAAATGAACTTAATAGTAAATGGCTCTCTCTACCCCTGAGAGCTTGAGGAATTTCTTTCACATTCTCAATCAGGCTGCTTGGTGTGCCAATATCAAGAAAATCACATCTCGTGACTTATGTTTGGTTATGCTTCCATTTCCATGTTCTCATGTGAACTCATATCCCTTAGAGAGTTCAAAGTACCTTATAAAGATACACAGTTTTGCTATTGGACATAATTTCCTATCCTTGTAACAAGTAATATGCACAAAAGCAGCTAAACCCCAAGGTTGCAAATTACCCATGTTATGTTTTTCGTTAGTCTAAAGCTCATATAGGGTTGAAAGTATTGATTTGTACGGTACACAATAAAAAACGCAAGAAATAGTCAAAAGTACATCCCCCAAAAAAGATAAGAGAATATCTGTTTACACCATCATCGACCTAACCATGTCTATGAGGGTTCTATCCATTCTTTTCACTACACCATTTTGTTGAAAAGTCTTTAGAATCATTAGTTGTTTGAGTATCCTTTTTCATCGCAAAGCCTCTTAAATTACTCAAATGAATATTCACAACCTTGGTTTGTTCTTGCAACCTTAAACTCCTCTTAAATTACTCAGATAAATATTCACAACCTCGGTTTGTTCTTATAGCCTTAAGCTTTGGTCTAGTTGATTCTCAATCAAGGTTACATGGTGTATTTTCTAACTTATGGTAAATCAAGTAGACATGATCAAACGCGTATAGCCATTTATGAATGTAATGAAACAAGGTGCACCATGGCTTGCCTTCACATTCATTAGGCCACAAATGTTTGAATGGATTATTTGTAATTGAACAAATACACTTTTGGCTTTTCTAGAATGGCTTTTTAATTGCTATTCTAGCAAAAATATGTTCATAGGTTGGCAAAGACACTTAAGCAAATAGGCCTAAAAGACCTTTTTTAGCTAATCTATTTATTTTATCTTGTCAAATATGGTCTAATCCAGCATGCCATTTTACAGAAATATTACAAACATTATCATGGGTAACAATTAAAGAAATAGATCATTGACGTTATTATAGCTAGCATAATTAGTGTTTAAAATCATCAACCATCCCGAATAAAACCACAATTATAATTAATTGTTCCTATATAAATACCAACATGATTTCCCTCAAAAGCAAACCTAAAACCTAAGCTTAACATGATTATAACTGAAAATAAGTTTTGCCAAAGTTTTGGAGTATAATTGACATCATGAAGAAGCTAGGTACAACACTACACATTCCCAACTTGTAAATGCCAATGCCTAGTAACTCCATGCTAGGATCATTCCCATTTTTGATGTTTCTAAATCTAACTAGAATTAGATGGAACTCAAAAAATCCAACTCTTGTCTTAGCTAAGTGGTCTGTTGCTGTTAAGTCCACAATCCACATAGGAAAAGGATGACTAGGTAAAGTTTTGCTAGCCACAAAGCAATCAAAATGAGACATACAATTGGAAAGTACTTACTTTCGCTTAATGCACTACAAGTGAAATGTCCCAATTTTCCATAGTTATAACAAGTTAATTTGGCCCTATCTTTCTTATCACTAAGCTTGCATTTATAACGCTTGGTAGTTTTTGCCTTCTTTGGTGCAATCCATCATTAGTGTCCTTCTTAGAGACTCTTCTTCACTTAGACCTAGATGCCTTGCATGAACTAGGCTTTGCAACATTGACAACATTAATAGTGGTAGATTTTACAACCTTCAAGCACTCATTTTCTAACTCTAAATGACATAATATGTCATCAAAATTTTTTTACATTATCGTTATATGTCGTCTCTGCCTTCATGTGCTCCTAAGAGTCAAAAAGAGGGGAGTAACTACTTGAATCTATTGTTCATTTGTCAAGATAATTTCCACTACCTTAAGCTAATTGATCAAGGTAGATATTGTTCTCAAATGTTGTTTCATAGATTTATATGCCTTTTTCATATAAGTATTGAACTTTAAGTTCAACTAGCACAACTTAGTTAGATAAACCATTCCATATTTGTTATTAAAAGCTTGCCACATCTCATGTGTTTTCTAATACTACTCAAACTTGCCCTTCAAATCCTTGTGCATGGTGTCAACATAGTAAAGCATGCACCATAATCCTTCTTACACCAATTTTGGTAGGCTTTAAGATCATGACGGTGTTGATCATTGTGTGTGTTACTCAACATAGTAAAGCGCGTGCAACGATCCTTCTTGCAACAATTTTGGTAGTCTTCAAAATCACGACGGTATTGAGTTGTATTTCCGGCTCAGCCTCTTGCATAATTTGGTCAAGGCATTTCAAAAACCCTTTCTTATTTAAGAGATATTGGATTTTACGACACTAAATTCAATACGCTCCTAATCTTTTCTTGTATGCAAGTAATTATTAACATTATTCAAAATAATTCGTAAAATTTTAGTTTTAAAAGAAAATTTTGAAAAATTTCACTCATACCAAAACCTCCCACTTATCATGGCATTTCTAGACATGACACTAAATTGCATATTACTAGAAAACTTAGCACGCTTAATAACTCATAAAATTATATCAAGCTAAACATATGTAATTTTTGAATAATTTAAGTATCATGATATAAATCATATATCATATGAATGCTATTCACTTTAAATATTAAAGATATAAACTAAGTATTTTTCTTAATTATTAGAATTTCAAAAAGGTACAAATTAGGGAGAAAATTCTAATTATAGGTTCTGAAAATTCATAAAATGCGCACCAGACATCTCTTTGTTGCACACATTCCCACAAGTGTAGCACAAACTGTCACTGGCTCAAAAACCAAGGCATGTGCCTCCACGTTCACGAATGAGTCTCGAAAATTTGAAGTTACATTTTTAGCATATTTTAATTTTAAAAATATTTTTGAGAAATGTTAAGATTATGAAAAGACCGTAAAAGAAATAAATAGCAATATTCTTGAATTTCTAGTGATAGTGTGTTAGAAGTGCACGTCCATAGAGTCCTTACGTGCCACGACACGCCACCTAGATGTGAGTGGGCATCTTTTTCTACCCAGGAAAACTATTTCAAGGCAAATCATTATCCCTGGGTGGCATGTGCAATCCACGCACTACTTCGTAGAAGCTTTTTGTAATGTTCTTCGTGTGTGTTGGTTGATCTTAGAAAAGGGTGTCCATTATGGTAGTCCATGCTTTAACCGGAGTATGGGGTGTACAACATGCATTAGGCCAAAAGTGGTGTGGTTTTTTTTTTTCAATTTAGTCTCAATTTTCTTTTGCAAAGTTCTCTAAACATACAAATCCAAAAACATACCTTTCTACAATTATCATTAAGATGCCATTACCATATAAGCTTAAAAAATATGATAATCATAAAATAAGCTATAACTAATGAATCTTAGCATGTTAGTCATGTTTTTCAAAGATCATAACAACATGAAAACCCTTGATTTGGCTCTAATATCAAAGTAAGAAAACATGCAGATTACCAAAAAATTACGAAATAATTTTTACTCCAATCATACTTATATCAGTCTTTTGCCTTTTCAAGACTAATGTAGAGTGACTCCAAGATCTTGATTCTGGGCATATTACAAGCCTTTTTATCTCCAAAACCTCGCAACGGAAACTATTACAAAAATGAGTAGTAACCACACTCTTCACAATACAAGAACCTTAGCTTAACAATGGAACATGAATGGTTTTTCTCTAGGGAGGAAAGTTTTCTACTCCTGTATTTTTAGAATAATCTTAATGAATTGTTGGTGTGTCATTTGGTGGAGCATCCAAGCATATTTATAAACCTTTAAAGATCACTTAAGAACTCTCATCAAGATAATCCTGAAAATATTTTTTTACAATAAATAATTTAACATTAAATTGATTTTAGTTTATTGTATTCATTATATTGGTTGTATTTTTCTATTAATATGAAAAAAAAATTACAAAAAAATGGCATTGTGAAAGTAATTGAAGTAGTTTTATATATATAAATATATGTAAGTGCATGCGTGTGTGTCTCCTTTTTCCCCTTTTCTCAAAAAGCACGTGACACAATTTTGAGTGTCACTAAGTTACACTCTGCGATGAGGTCAAAATACGCATCCATTATCCCAATATACACAATGAGCTAACGTGTTCTTCCCATGATGTTCACTAATTGCCCTTTTCAATAACTGCTCCTACTTGGTGTATATATAAAAGCCTTGACAATTCATCAAGGATACATTGGAAACTCAACAGACTCCTTCTTTAAGATACTTTCTCAAACTCTCTCTTACTATGCTCTTCCTTTGCCCTTTGCTTTTTGCCTTACTCTCTACCTTGCTCCGTCACTTCCCTATATTCTACCCTCCACCCATTTATCTTCTGCCACAACATTCAGTGCTTGACCTATATCAATCTCAGTCTTAGTCTCCTCTAGCACATCTCATTTTACTTGTTGCAATACTAACACTCTCCCAATCAAAGAAGAGTTCCCTCTACACATAAGTTTATTTTTGTTTTTTCATTTCTTCTTCTTTTTTTCTTATTTTAGTCTCTTTTTTAAAAGTTTTTTCTTATTTTAGTTAATTATCATTATAATGTCATAATTAATCAATCAAAGCTAATTTGAATTATTCATTTCTTGAGGAACAGGAATTATAGTAGCAAGAACATTATTGGGGATATCTGGCTTGATTGCACTTGTTATACACAAATTAAGGAGAAGACATTTATCAATGGATGATATGATAGAGAACTTTCTTCAAAGTCAAAACAATCTGATGCCTATAAGGTATTCTTATTCTGAAGTAAAGAGAATGACAGGAGATTTCAAGATTAAATTAGGCCAAGGAGGATATGGCTCCGTGTTTAAAGGAAAACTTCGAAGTGGTCGAGAAGTTGCGATAAAATTGTTAAGCAAATCAAAAGCTAATGGCCAAGATTTCATCAATGAGGTTGCAACTATTGGAAGGATTCATCACGTTAATGTGGTGCAACTTATAGGATTTTGTGTGGAAGGATCAAAACAGGCCCTTGTGTACGACTTCATGGTAAATGGGTCCTTAGATAAAATTATATTTTCAACAGGGAATAACACTTTAAGTTGGCAGAAAATATTTGAGATTGCCCTTGGAGTGGCACGAGGAATTGATTACTTACATAGAGGTTGTGAAATGCAAATTTTACATTTTGATATCAAGCCACATAACATTCTTTTAGACGAAAACTTTAGACCAAAAGTTTCAGATTTTGGCCTTGCAAAATTATATTCAGTGGATGACAACATTGTCTCCCTTACAGCAGCACGAGGGACATTAGGATATATTGCTCCTGAGTTGTTTTACAAAAATATTGGAGGCGTCTCATATAAAGCTGATGTTTATAGTTTTGGAATGATGTTGATTGAAATGGTGGGAAGGAGGAAAAACTTGAATCCGTTTGCAGAACATTCCAGTCAAATTTATTTTCCGTCGTGGATCTACAATCAATTTGATCACGGAGATGATATAGAGCTTGGAGATGTGACAGAAAGTGAAAACAAAATTGTGAAAAAAGTAGTAATAGTTGCCTTTTGGTGCATACAGACGAAGCCCACAGATCGTCCTTCGATGAGCGAAGTCTTGAAAATGCTTGAAAGTGAACTTGAGCTCCCCGCAATGCCTCCCAAGCCTTTTCTATTCTCTCAAGAAACGTCCACTAAAGATCATGCTAGTAAGAATTCGAGAGATGAGACAACTACAGATTCCGAGAATATTGTGTAATGCAAGTTGTGCATGAATTTAAATACTTTATCATACTACCTTTATTGTTTTACAGTTACATTTCTAATGATTTGGGCATTAGTTGTGGTAATGAACATGTGTGAGAAATAGTATTACTAAAATGTAAGACATTTAAGTTTGATATAATGGTTATTATCTCTATTTATATCATGAAAAATTTGGCATTTAGCAATGAAAAGTTTTTTATTTAGTGTTACAAAAAATTGTGATGTAAATATTATTTGCACTAGTTTCTCTAACTTTTTTTTTTTGTTTTTTGCATATTTTTTGCCACAAAATGCAGTTTGCAATAGTCTATTTTAGCATAAGACTTTTTATTTTGCGAAAAAATATTTTCAATACTTTTTGTGCATATTTTTATTAAAAAATGTAGTTTCCAAAATCTAGCAGTATGTATAAAACCTTTCTATATTGTAAAAATAACTAAAAATTTGCAATATTATAAAAGGTGTTTCAAAAAAAATAGTTAATAAATGTATAATTTCGTGGCACGTTAATTAAAAATGTTTGATGTTTGAATTTATTCTTCTCTTCATATATGTGTTTCTAAGGCCATTGTATTTGCTTTTTAGTCTTGAATTATTGTAACCTTTCTATTCTGCAGGTTTAATTCGGTGAATAACAAAGGCTTGTTTTCTTTCAGTTCAATTGTTAAGTTTGAACAGGGATTTTCTTCTTTCTTGTCTGAGTGGTCCTCCCTGTCCACAGATATATGAAGAAAGATACCCACCCACTTTGGCTTTTTTGGTTATCACTCATCAATAGCTTTGGCTATGGCCCTGTTTTAAGTCGTTTTTCCAGTTTTGGTGGTTGACTCATGACTTTCGATGCAAATGTATGGTCATGTTCCTTAGCAGCCACAGATAGTGGTAGCAACAGTGAAGATAAGGGACTTTCCTAGGTGATTCTTTACCTGCCTCAATTGAATTACTCTGCCTTGGCTGTCTTTTTCTCGCCCACTGGTGAAACTTTTGGATGCTAAAGCGCAAAACTTTAATCATTTTGGCTCCTAGCTTTTGCCTTCTTATATGAAAAGAGAACGTAACTTTCATTTTTTCTCTTACTTTATACGAAGGAAATATGTGGGTGCAATTCTTTCTCCTACGTACCTACAAAAGTGAAATCTTTACCACTATATATATCCATGTATATCTCTCTATAGTTGCAATTATATTGCCTATTTTCTTCTAACAAAAAATTGTATAGAACTGTCAAATTTTATAATATTCTATCTTAATAAGGTTGGAAAAATAGTGATATTTTATAAGTCTTTTATCTCATATTGCTTAAGTATAAAAGATGTTAGTATTTCATATAAGTAAATTTATTATGAACTTGTAAAGATAAAAAAAAATGAATTTGTGTGCACAAGAGATCTGACCAAGTTTTGAGAAAATGTGAATTTTTCCCTTACATCCAAGTTTATACATGGACTAGGTCCAAGTGATATTTTGTACTAACTGTGTAAATATATATATATATATATATATATATATATATAATTTTTATGAGTATTGCATGTATGTAACATCAAAGAGGTTCAACAAAAGCTAAAATAATTAATTAAGAGAAGATCCACTATAAATGATTCATAAATAATATTGAACGACATTGATTACATTTTTTTAGTAACATATTTTATGTTGTTACGATGTTTTTTGGTCAAAATAAAAATTATGTCCAATTTATCTTTTTACTTTGGGTGATGGATCAAATTATGATCATATTTGAGTGAGTGTAATCTTGTCACTATAATTTAAAATTGGTTAAAAATGATCAAAAGTTCTGAAATAAACTAAAAAGTAGATTAATAAAAATTACACCCATTCAAAAATAAATAGTAAATTTGATCCATCATGTTAAGTAGATTGATGGTAAATTTGAACCTTATCTCAAATTATTCTATGAAGTTTGTTTGTGAAAATATGGCAGCTAGTACATACCCAAATTAAAGTTGTAAACAACATATACATGTTCTATAATCATGTTTTCCAACTAATTGATTTATATATTGTTTTGTAACTTTTTTATTTTTTGAGAAACAGGAATTCTTTAACTAAGAACTTTTTTGGGAATAATTTGCTTGATTCTGTTGGTTAGACAAAAATTAAAAAGAAGGCATTTGTCGATGGATGACATGATTGAGAATTTTTTTTAGAGTCAAAACAATTTAATGCCTATTAGATATTCTTACCCTGAAATAAAAAGAATGATTGATGGTTTCAAAAAAAAACTAGGTCAAGAAGGATATGGCTTTGTATTTAAAGGAAAACTTCTAAGTAGTCAACTTGTTACAATAAAATTATTAAACAAATCAAAAGCTAACTGTCAATATTTCATCAATGAAGCTGCAACTATTGGAAGGATTCATCACGTTAATGTGGTAAAACTTAATGGATTTTGCATGAAGGGATCAAAACAAGCTCTTGTATATAACTTCATGAAGAATGGGTCTTTGGATAAAATTATATTTTCAACTGAAAATAACACTTTGAGTTGGCAAAAAATGTTTGAGATTGCATTGGGAGTGGCTCGCGGTATTGAATATTTACATAGAGATTGCGAAATGCAAATTTTACATTTTGATATCAAGCCACATAACATTTTTTTAGATAAAAACTTTATTCCAAAAGTTCCAGATTTTGACCTTACAAAGTTGTATTCAATGGATGATGATGTTATTTCTCTCACAACAGCACAAGGTAGGCTAGAATATATGGCTCCTGAATTGTTTTAATAATATCTTTTATAAAGCTAATGTTTATAGTGTTGGAATGATGTTAATGAAAATTGTTGGAAGGAAAAAAAAATTGAATGCCTCTGCCGAACATTCAAAGTCAAATTTATTTTTCAGCATGGATATATGATCGATTAGATGGAGATATCATGGTGCTCGGAGATTTGACAGAAATTCAAAACAAAATTATGAGAGAAATGGTAACAGTAGCCTTATGGCGCATACAGATGAAGCCCAGATATCGTCCTTCAATGAGCAAAGTCTTGAAGATGGTTGAAAGTGAAGTTGAGCTACTTGAAAAGCCTCCCAAGCCTTCTTTCTCTGGAAATGTCAACTAAAGAGAGTAAGAATTCTCCCCGCACACGTGGCAATCGGCCTTCCTCAGCTACCTCCTGATATTCGTCGTTGGGACACCACTCAACATCGTGATCATGCTAAATCTGACTACTTTTTCTGTATTTAGTTTTTTGAGTGGTAAGTAGTTTTGTTTCCACCAAGATCTAGCGGCCAATGTTTGTGTTCTCTCTACTACCTTGGTTTGTTTTGTTTCTGTTACTTCTCTATTTCCCTGTATGTGACCTCTGATGAAATAAATCATTTCCTCACTTGTAAAAAAATTGCAAGAAAATGTAAATTTTATTTTTCCCTTATTTTATACAAAGAAAATATGTTCTATCTTATATTTATATTTTTATGTATGTATGTTTGTATCTATGGTATTAGTTGTTTAAATTTTTTGGGTGTAATTCAAATACTTCTAATAAAAGATTGTATAGGGCAGCCAAATTTGTAATAAAATATTTTTAATAACACAAGTTAAAAAAAATTTAAATGTCAAATTTATTGTAGTGTGTTTTTTCCCTTTGGCTCTAGACTCTAAGCTAATTGAATTTTCAAAGAAAGATTTGCTTTCATTTGCAGCCACAGAATCATAAGCAGAGCAACCAAGATAAGATTATCTTAGTTCTTAGTTAATCTTTCTTTTTAAACTTTTTTATACATATACCAAAAAATATAAAAAATGGACTGATTAGTCCTTTTAGACTTAATAGGTCGACGGTGAAATTTTAAGACTACACAACGAATTCATAGAATTGCTCGAGTGATTTTATTTATATCTTATTGGAGGCTTATATTAATCTCCCAACTGAGACAAATTACAAAGTAAGATCCCTTTTCCGTCAGTTTCGTTATCAATCAGTTGCATACGTTATTTCTTCACTTATTTCTGTTTGAGTATAAAATCAGCTAAGAGCTATGATTGGCTTTGTGTTAAAGTTGTTTGCTTTAGTTAGTTGACTTGACTGACTTTTCTAACGAAGACAAGTGAGCAAGAACAACCTTACCATTTTCCCCATGAGAATTTCTATGTGAAAACAACCATACAAGTCTTAGAGGTGAGTCTTCACAAGGATAACTCTCCACTCCTCATTAGTTCCTATCCTTGCGACATCCCTGATGGAAAAAGCCTACTACTCGGTAGAAGATTTGTTGGAATCTATACTAAAAAAGATAAAGAAAAATACATGAAAAAATAATAAATATTTAACAATTAATAACAAAATAAATAAGAAAGAGTTTTAAATGTGAAACTTGATTTGAAACACGTTGTGGAAAGCACTGATTTTAAAGTAGATATCCGTCATTACTTCGATGCAAATAACGATCAATGATATTTTACTCTCAAGATACAATGAATCAGTTAAAGATATTCTAACGTGTACTCAAATAATAACTCTGACAGACTCATAAATCTCTCGATTACTTTTGAAGGAATTTAGAATGAAGAAGAATAGAGTTTTTGAAAATATAAAATGCTTTAAATGAATTTTTCAAAACTAAAAGTTGGGTATTTATACATAGTGAACCATCACTAATGTACCTCTTCATTTAGATATATACACCTATTTAAAAATGAATAAATGTGTCCTTCTATAAATACATACTTTTCTACAATCAAAAGTTATACATCTTTCAATAAATATATTAAATTTTGATTTACTAAAAGTAAAATAAAAATTAAAAATCCAACAAAATTTGGTATACATCTCCCTCATCATACATGCATCTCAATAGAGGATCATATATCTCTTAAATTGCAGGATGAAAATGAACTCTTCGGTTTACATGGTGCTTCTCATTCCACCAATCGGTGTTCCTCTACATCTTCTTTTGTTTCTTCGGTATTTTGCATTGTTAATGGGACAATTTGATAAAAAGATCAAAGTAAAATTCTTTGAAAATATTATGTACAATATACATGAAAAAATATTACGAATTTAATTTCATTACATTATTGCGAGAGTTATAAAAATAATTGTAGAAGCAAGTCTAATGACTACAGGCTTTATTTGAATAGATATTTTTCTCCTTTTCGCGTCCAACTGGTCCTAACTTTTTTTCGAATTTGAAATTTTCAAATTCCAAATTTTATAACATTATTTAAGCGATTATATATATATATATATATATTTATATATATATTTATTGAGGGGTTATATTAATCTGGCTACTGTGCAGATATACTTGGATGAATTAAAAAGAATTCTCTTCTGTTAGTTTCGCTACCAATTGGTCGGACATATTTTCTTGTTTTTTGTTTGATTGCGTGGAAAATCACCCATGAGTGAGGATTTTTTTTAAGTATTGCGAAACATTTGGTGTTGTTTAGTTTTTGAAAACTATTTTTTATTTTTAGCATAAATATGATAAATAAACAAATATGAAAATTTTTAGTTTTTAATTCTTTTTAAAAAGTTGACTATATTTTTTTTTAAAAGCAAAGTTGACAATATTTTTAAATTACTTTTTTCACTACGTATATAATTTGTATCTTACCCTTTAGTTGTTTACTTATACTACAAATATGTTTTGTGTAACATTAAAATAGAAGGATTTAAAACAATTTCAACAGCAAAAGTGTGCATTTCATTTGCCTTATTAAGGATTAACGTTTTTGATGTGCTTTCTTGAATATTAATTATAGATTGCTGTCCTTGCGCCGACTGTTGTTGCTTCCGCTGGCGATATATATTCAAAGCAACCTAGCTTTTTTGCGACCAGATATTTTCAGTGAACCTTATAACGGTATTATTATTTGATTTGCCTTTACTTTCCTAGTATCTACTAACACTTAATTTTCGAATTGGTAATATCTTAGGAGGAATCCAGATTCTTTGTCTTGCAATAACAGGTACTAAATTCTATACTTATTTTTTTACTCTTAAATTCTGTAATTATTATTATAATGATTGTAGGAATCTAAGATTCAGATTTACATTTATATTTTTTTATCATTATAATAAATATCAATCATATGGAACAGAAGACTATCCTTTCTCCCAAAAAAAAAAGTAGAATATAATTAGAGGAGAGAAATCATTGAGACCTAGTTTAGCGTTAGAAAGTTTTTATACTGTAAAAATTAATCCAAATTATAAATAATTAATTATATACATGAGGATGTATTCACACAAACCTATGTAAATCTAATTAAGTTTTACATGCCTTTTATATTTTTTTGTACGATTTGTTTTTTGCTAATTTAACCATTGTATTTCATGCTCACTTAGATCATACCATGCCTAATTGTAGGTCAACTAAGCATGCATAATTTTGATAACAATACAATTTTAACTTTTGAATATTATATATTGAGAAAGACAATATTCTAGACCAATAGGATGTGACTAACGCATTGACTTGAAACTTTACATATATTATGAGTATGAGTAAAATTTTAAATTCAATAGTTGATTTGCTAAAATATTAATTGTATATGAAATTATAAAATGTTGTAAAAATTAATTAATTTACAGTGCTGTAACTTGATCCTCTTTTATATGTGTGTGAGTTTACATATATGTATATGTATCTATCCAAGAGACTACATGCAAGAAAGTCCACCATAAATGACTCATAAATGGTTTTGAACTACATTAAGAGCATATTTGGCTTAACTTTTTTTTAACTTAAACACTATTATAAATCTCTTATGAAAAATAATAATTTTTAAAATTAAATTAAAGTTATTTGGTAAATTTACTTTTTATAAGCTCTTTTTTATAAATAAGTTATTTGGTAAAACAACTTATATAAACTCTAACTTTAGTTAAAATTACCATAAAGAGTATTCAAATAACTTTTTATTAATCACAAATTTCTTTGTTCAAAATAAAAAAAACTTTATTTTTTATTTATTTAAAATAAATTTTTGAAAATATAAAATGTATTTTTATATAACATAAAGTTTATAATTAATAATAAATTATAAAAAAAAAGAGTTCAACAAATAATTTATAAGTAACACATAATCAATAAATAATTTTTTATTAAATAATAATAAATAAATAAAAGCAAGAGAAAATTTGAATCAAATAAAAAAAATGAGAGATGAAATAATACAGTAAGTCGACTACTAAAACTATTAACCCTAATAATGGAGAAAAACCCATAAAAGAAGAAGAGAAGTCTAGAATAGTAGTAATAATTCAGAAAAATCACGTTTAGCTGATAAAGAAACTATAATCAACAAATATTATTTCAATTTTAATCTAATTTATCTCAACAACCATTGATCTATTTAATTAATTATTTTAATCATAATCATCAAATTTTATATACACCATAGAGAAGTTAAGAATAAATAAACATCATATAATTGTCATATCCAACAATAAACTGAGAAATATCAACTAATAAAAAGAGTTTTCAAAATCCAAAAAAAAAGATAGAAAATAAAATGAAAAAGAAAATAGAAAGAAAAAAAAATAATACCTGAATGCAGTTTTGAATTTAGAATATTTTTTTCTTTAAATTTTGTAAGAACAAGAAAAAATCTTAAAATGATGATTTGCAGAAAGGGAGAGAGGAGAGGAAGATCGATAGGGAGAGAGGGTGGACTATTTTTTGAGAGATGAGATCTTTTTGGAAAAAAATAACTCCACTAATAAGCTGGCATATTTTGTTTTTTTTTTAAAAAAGAGAAAGCTCCTAATTGGAGCTTTTTTTAAGCTCTTTTTTTTTAAAAAAAAATTCTTAAAAAAATTACTTTTTTATAAGAACTTTTTACGAAATCGTGTTTGGCTCAACTTTTACTTTTAAACAGTAGATAAGTTAAATATAAACCAAGCCAAATGGGCCCTAATTACATTTTTTTAACTTGGTATTTTTATGATGTTGTTACATTTTTTTTGATTGAAATAAAAATTATATGGGATAAGGTCTAAATTTACCATTCTATTTTGGATAACGGATCAAACGCATCACCATCTTTGAGCAGGTGTAATTTTGCCACTATACTTTTAAATTAATTAAAAAATAATCAAAAGTTAAAACTAACGTTAACTTTTGACCAGTTTTGAAGTAAACTAAAATGTATATTGATAAAAATTACATTGGTTTAAAAATAAATAATAAATTTGATTCATCACCTTAAATAAAGTACTGGTAAAAGTTTAATTTTATCCCAAATTATGTTATGAATTTTGTTTGGGAAAATATGGCAGCACATACCCATGTTAAATTATTAAATGATATGTGCATAATATAAAATCATGTTGTCCAACTAATTAATTTATATATTGTTATGTGCTTTTTTTTTTTGAAACAGGAATTATATTACTAAGAACATTTTTGGGGATAATTTGCTTGATTATATTGGTTATACGTAAATTAAAAAGGAGGCATTTGTCTATGGATGACACGATTGAGAATTTTCTTCAAAGTCAAAACAATTTAATGCCTATAAGGTATTCTTATTCTGAAATAAAGAGAATGACTGATGGTTTCAAGAATAAACTAGGACAAGGAGGATATGGTTTTGTGTTTAAAGGAAAACTTCGAAGTGGTCAACTTGTTGGTATAAAATTGTTAAACAAATCAAAAGCTAATGGCCAAGATTTCATCAATGAAGTTGCAACTATTGGAAGAATTCATCATGTTAATGTGGTAAAACTTATCGGATTTTGCGTGAATGGATCAAAACAAGCTCTTGTGTATGACTTCATGCAGAATGGATCTTTAGATAAAATAATATTTTCAACTGAAAATAACACTTTAAGTTGGCAAAAAATGTTTGAGATTGCACTGGGAGTGGCTCGAGGTATTGAATATTTACATAGAGGTTGTGAAATGCAAATTTTACATTTTGATATCAAGCCACATAACATTCTTCTAGATGAGAACTTTATCCCGAAAGTTTCAGATTTTGGCCTTGCAAAGTTGTATTCAGTGGATGACAGTATTGTTTCTCTCACAGCTGCAAGAGGTACATTAGGATATATGGCTCCTGAATTATTTTATAAAAATATTGGAAGCATCTCATATAAAGCCGATGTTTATAGTTTTGGAATGATGCTAATGGAAATTGTGGGAAGGAGAAAAAATGTGAATGTCTTTGCTGAACATTCAAGTCAAATTTATTTTCCATCATGGATTTATGATCGATTTGAAGAAGGAGATATCATAGAACTTGGAGATGTAACGGAAAATGAAAATAAAATTATGAGGAAAATGGTAATAGTAGCGTTTTGGTGCATACAGATGAAGCCCTCAGATCGTCCTTCAATGAGCAAAGTCTTGGAGATGCTTGAAAGTGAAGTTGAGCTCCTTGAAATCCCTCCCAAGCCTGCTTTCACTTGAAATGTCAACGAAAGATGGTAAGAATATTCAATAAACATGACAAACCACATCATTTAGTGTTGTATTATAAGTAATATTTAACATTGTATGTTGAGCAATGTTTCACTACTTTTATAATTTTTATAGTCTCCCTTGTTATCATATATATATAGAATTTGATTGAAGTAGAAACCTTACGCTTAAGGCATAATCTTCTCTTTTAAAATCAAAGAAGGAAAACAATTTAGAATGGCGATGAAGAAAGCATAGCAGGGCAAGGAAAGGCACCAAGTTGGGGTTTCGAGTGTTCGAAGGTATTATTTAAGGGGAGTTGTGATGGTATCTTATAAGTATTTGTCTAAAAAATCTTTTGCTCATATAAAGGATAAAGATTTTAAATAGCATTATCTACACAATCATTATATTAATACAAATAATTAACTTATCTTTCAAAAAAATGCTAAAAAAATTTCTCAATCATGTTTGGAATTATAATTTTTTTATTTGTAAAAAATATAAATTATTAGAGGTTTTCTTTTAATTAAAAAATACAAATTTTATCTATTTTAAAAATCTATCTTAATGTACTTGAAATCTAATTCAATTCAATTCACATTAAATGACATAAGTTAAAAATTCGAATTCAAAAATACATGAATTTAAAATAATTCAAATAAGACACGATGTAAATTTAACATGATTTAGAATCTAAAACGAAATGAACTCGTAATGATCAAACCGAGATTTATTCAATCCGAAATTTATAAAAACTTAAATTTCTAACTTGAAAAATCTAAATTATAATTCAATAATTTAATTTAATGAGTAAATGATTATTTTTCAAAATGAAAATTTTAAGACACAACAGCACCTCTTTCTCGTCAATGCTTCTTCATTACTTGGAAACAGCTAAGAAGAATAGCATGGTCAACTACTCTGCTTCACCTTCACATCAAATCCCCTCTGGTTTCTTTTCACAAATTGCCACATTCCCTCCCCAAAAATCCCTAATCTTCTTAAACCCTAACCCTGCAATTCCCAATCCCAAACCGCCAAAATGCAATTCCTTCATACACCCAACGCGTTTCCAGCAGTATCAAGAGCCATGGACATCATCCAATCCTCTTCGCCCACGTGGCAATCGGCCCTCTTCAGCAACCTTCTGATCTTCGTCGTCGATACCGCACTTTTAGTAGTGGGGCTTTCTTGCTCTAAAACTTACGCTGCCTTCTTGCTTGTCACTCTCACTTGGCATGCTTTTGGGTCTTCTGGGTTTCTCCACGTTGCTTCTCACTTCGATATAGTGAGTCATTAAAAAGTCTATGAATTTTATTTGACTTATGGGATTTAAGTTAAATTATGAAATGGGGGTCCGATTTTTGTTCCCATTTTGAAAAGCAAGTAACTATATATTATATTTCAGAAAAAAAGAGAGAAGGGATGAAGTGTCGCTACAAACCTAGTCAAAAAGTACCCCCACAATACAAAAAGAACAACCTACAATGTGAATACGAGAATGTGGAGAATGGCCAAGCAAAAGGCCTATACATAAGCCTATACATGGTATCTTGTACAAAAAGCTTGAGCAGATAACATTTTAAAGAGACAAGGAGACAAGAATAAGACATGCCAGAGACTAGAAGTTACCGACAAGGAAGGATCATACGTTTAAAAGGCTCTAATCAACGATGTTGAAGCAGAATTGATAATCCAACAAGCAATCCAAGAAGTTGGACGCTGGACCTTAACCCAGATCTATCTTTTCACCATCAGGTGCCACGTCCTACATACTGGAGAGATCAATAATCCAAAGGAAGTCAGATGGCCGAAGGACTCCATCTTCGGCCAGTGAATCAGCCTCTTCATTGGAAGAGCGAGAGATGTGACAATTTGTCAAGAACCAATCATAACAAGAGAATTGCAAGTTTGTATGACCAAGGTCTCAGTCTCCAAGGAACTTCATTAGGGTTGGAGATCCATTTCACTACATTGTAATTGTCACATTCTATAAAGAGCACATGGGAGGAACACCACTTTAAGGTAGCATAAATAAGTGCTGCTTCACTAGCTACCAATAGCTCCGCCTTGTTGGAGTCAACGATGCTGATGGCTTTAGAAAACAAGATTGAAACCTTTCCAAACTCGTTTCTCAAAATGCCACTAATACTTGAGTCACCTGGGCAACCCCTGGAGGAACCATAAGTGTTGAATTTCAGACATCCTACCATTGGCTGAGACCACACCTTTGTACTCTTGCTCTTCTTGTGAATCATAGGAGTGGTTCCTTCATTCAAGAATCTAGCAAGGTAGCTAATAGAGGCATTATGATCTGGCCATTTTGCCTTCCTCCACCAAGCAACTCTGATTTTTGATAGTTAAAAAATTTGTTCATCATCCCAAATCTTACCGATGAAGAAAATGTCGTTCCTAGTCATCCAAATAACCTAAATAATAGCATACCAAACCATTTTCCAAACTAAGCTATTGGAGACTAAATTAGTAGTATCAAACCAAGATAAGAAGTAGGTCAGTGGGTCTTCATGAACCACCCAAAAGACATTATGCAAGGCATACCACTGCGGCCAAAAAAACCAAGGTTTATCACAAGTGAAAAATAAATGACTCACTGTTTCAGTCCAACATCGACAAAGCAAGCAAGTAGCCACCTTATCATTGATGATACCTTTGCTTACCAAATCTGCCTTTACCGTCAATCTTTTACGGATGAGCTGCTAGTAGAGAATCTCAATTTTTAGGGACACAAGACCAGACCAGATAAATTTTCAGTGATCTGCCAAAGAAGTGCTAGAGAGCATCACCTAGTGACAGAAGGAATTAGAGGAATATTTGCTACTAGTGTAGCCTTTCCATATGAGCTTGTCTCGAAATCCTTATTGATTGTTTGGCCATTGATGAGGTGCATAAATGCCTCCCATTGATCGTTTTCCCACCCAAAAATGTTCTTGCATAACTCAATATTCCTAGCCCACTCTTTACCAGTCAAGTTACCAAACTCATCAATACAACCAATCTTGTCCACTGCCAAAGCGTAAATCCTAAGGAATGCACTTTTCAGAATGAAGCCGTCAATCCACTCATCCTCCTAAAAATAGATGCCACAACCATTACCCAAAGACAAACTCATACCTTCAATAACATAGGAGTTGAAAGCACAAGTGTTTGAAAAAGGTTTAGTGATGTTATTCTAAATATGAAAGGCTTTGTTAGGGTTCCCTGAGCTTGAAATGATCCTATTGTGATTGAGATCAAATTTTGCCATAACTATTCTTATCCATAAGCTTTGTGGTTCATTACAGTACAACCAGAACCATTTATTCAAGAGGGCTCTATTTTTCAACCCAAAATCTATAAGTCCTAACCCCCCAAGATCACAAAAATTGCATATTGTTTCCTAACTAAAATAGTGAAGTTTTTGAACAAGATTTGGACCACCCCAAAGGAATCTTTTGAGAGTTCTTTCCATTGTAGTTTTGATTTTGACTAACATCTAAAAAAAAAGACATGTGAAAGATGGGAAGACCACTCAAAACAGAGTTTAAAAAAGGTCACATGGCCTTCCATAGAAAATGCCCTGACTTTTTATAAGGATAACCTGTTTTCGAGTTTTTTAAGAACTGGCTGCCAAACACTGGTGGATCTCAAAATAGCACCCAAAGGTAGTCTAAGATAAGCGAAAGGGAGCTTACCCACTTTACAGTTAATTATATCAGCCCAAGAATTCACCAAGTTTTGATCGACATTGACCCCATAGAGGAAGCTTTTTTGGAAGTTGATCTTAAAGCCAAAGACCATCGAAAAACATCTTAACAATCGTTTGATATTTAAAAGAAAGAGGAGATTTGGGTCGCAGAGGATTATTGTTCATCAGGGTACTATAGATGAGAGACAAAAATGCCAGAATCACCAACACCTTTGGAAAGTTACAGATTAATTGCTCTATGCATTAAAGCACTAAAAAACCTCAACAACTAGATTAAAAAGAAGTGGCGATAAAGGGCAACCTTGCCTGAGGCCACTTCTCATGCAGATTTCCCTAGTAGGAGATCCATTGACAAGAATGGAAACCGAAGTAGTCGAAATGCAAGCCATAATCCATGAGCGC
The DNA here is from genome assembly GCF_002168275.2 of Theobroma umbraticum. Taxonomy (NCBI): domain Eukaryota; kingdom Viridiplantae; phylum Streptophyta; class Magnoliopsida; order Malvales; family Malvaceae; genus Theobroma; species Theobroma umbraticum. The sequence continues at coordinate 3,983,426 of NW_018397262.1, read as the reverse complement.
CATTTATCCTCGAAACTAATCAATCTCATGAAAAAGTCAAGGAACTCCAAAAAGATACAATGAAATGTTTTTTCAAAGACCACTTCAAAAAGAAAGCCTTGTTGCCTATTTTCTTATAAGTGATCGATCAACTCATTAGTGACGAAAACATATTCGAGAAGATATCTACCCCGTATGAAGGTGAACTAGTTAATACCCATTATTTCATCAATTACTTTCCATAATCTTAGAGCTAGAGCTTTGGAAATGATTTTATAAAGACATCCCACTAGGTTGATCAGTGGGTAGTCATCTAAAGAGCTAGGCATCTCAGATTTGAGGACTAGGGTGATAAAAGAAGCATTCACCCTTTAGCCATGGAACTTGTAATTTGAAATTCAATGACAAAATTCATCACATCTTCTTTAATAGTACACCACTACCTTTTTAGGAAACAAAAATTGAATTCATCCAGCCTTGGTGCCTTTGTGCCTTGTTGCCATTACAACCATTAATCACTTCCCATTTTTTGGATTCAGTAAATGGTATTTCTAAAGTAGTCGCTACTTGCCTTTCTAGGTTAGAAAAACCACAATTAAGCTCTTTGAGTTGGTAGATAGGCTTGAACTCATAGAGTCTTTCAAAGTGATTGATAATCTCATCCTTGATTTCACTTGGGTTGTCCAATTCTCAGCCTTGGCGGGTGATTTTACTAATGAAGTTGGCACGACATCTAGCTGAAGGAACATTGTGAAAGAAGCGTGTATTGTAGTCACCTTTTAAATACCACTTGACGTGGGACTTTTGGTGCCAAGCCCTCTCATTTGCTATGAGAAGTTGCCATAAGTCCTTTCTAAGTCCACTAATAGTGTTTCGTGTCTGTTCATTAAAGATGTCTTTTTGCATTTCCTCTGATAATTGTTGAATTTCCATCTGTAGGTTACTAATTTTATTAGACATATTCCTAAACATATCATGTTGCCACTTTCAAATGTGACTTTTAGTACCCCTCAACCTATGCTAAATTGAAGCTCGTTTATTGCATAGGTGCTCAGTCTCCTTCCATGTAGCCGCAAACATATCACCAAAGCCTTAATCCTCTAACTAGTGGTTGTAGAACCGAAATGGCTTAAGACTACAATTGTAGTTTTCCATACTTAGCATAACTAGACTGTGATCAAAAATGGAAGTCAGCATATATCTCTAAACCAAGTTCAGGAATGACTCCATGATTTCCACAACAATTAAAACCGATCTAGCTTGCTAAAGGTAATGTTTTCCCTATGACTGCACCATGTAAAGTTCCCCCTACCATAGGAATATCCATTAATTCAAACTCTATAAAGTTGTTAAAGTGAACCATGGAACTATCAAAACTATTGCAACCGATGCACTTTTCCAAATTTTTGATGGCATTAAAATCTGTGTATGCTTTGAAAAAGCTAAGGGTCTAGAATTTATGGATTTGTTGGGTGATATAGGAGCTTAGAGTTGTTGCTAAACTAAAATTCTGTGTGGAATGATGGAGGATGCAGTGTATAGCTGAGTGTGATGTCTTGGCTTCTTCTTGGAAGAATGTTGCAACATTAAAACTTTGCTATTTAACAGTGTGAGCTGTGTTAGAGAAACTTTAGGTAAGTGGGGCATTTTATCTAGAAATTAAGATTTGATGTATGTATGAACAAATGTATGCATGTGCAATGCCATGAAACATGCTTGGTTGACAAAATGCTTAGATGAACTATGCCTAAGCCGATGGGTTAATTGAGCTATATTATAGCTATATATGTTTAATAATAAAAACCTGTTTGATATTGGATGAGCCACGTGGTGGTGATTGAGCTTGACTGTCATAACATTTGAGGCTAAAAAGTTTATTGACCATGCCTATGTGCTTGTATAAAACTTATAGCTTGATACCTTTTTCTGTGGTAGCATATGATTATTGCTAATTCTAAAAAATAATGTTATTAGTGAACTATGGAAAATCTAAATTGTGAAAGTTGCTTGAGTTGCATTCGTAATTATGCATGTATGATGCCAAATGGCTAAGTTAATGACTTCTGCACATGTAATGGCAGCACTATTCCTAATGGTTATTTGTTTTGTCTTACGAGTGCTTTTCAGATGATGATATGGTCTAGTTAAAAGGCATTATAGTTCCCGTGGTCTAGTTTACCATTGGCAATTTAGGCCCCAGACGTGTCTTGTTTACCTTGGAAGACCTTTCTCTTGTTATCATCTTGATGATAGCTCACGGATACTTAAAAGTTACGAGTAAGTATACCACATAGTTGTTTACTTTGATGAGTCTCGATAATTGTGGTATGTATGTGACAATGTTGGATCACGCCTATCGAGAGGTAAGTCGTCCAATGAGCACTTATGTGCTTCAATGAGTATCCGATGGATAGTTATGTATATACATATTATAATTGCATATCTTGTATTAATTGAATTGAGTAATTTACCTTCGTTATAATATTGATTTCCCCCCAGTCATTGAGTTAATAGAAACTCACACCAATGTTTGTTGCCATGTACAAATAAGTAGCTTGTCGAGATTCATGCGCAAGAAACGAGTGGTTAGCATTTGTCAGCTAGGCCAACACTTTTGATATCTAGTAGGGATCTTGACCTAAAAGTCCACCTCGCTGGTTTTGGTACACATGTTTTTTGTTTTATTTTGATGGCACTGTATTGCCCATATGATGTATAAACCACAGTTTATTTTGTACAAGATTAGACCCACTATATTTGTCAATGTATGGCTTTTGTAGATAATACATGGATGTACTCTTTATGATTAAATGTTAATCGCAGCTTGTGAATGTTTTGTTGAACTTATGATATAAAATGCACTGTTTTGGTTTGTAAGCTATGTGTTATGGAAATTGTCCAAGAAACAACAAAGATAAAACCTAGAGAAATCAAGCAAATAGAAAAACACAAGAATTTACATGGTTCGGCCTCTTGCCTACGTCCACGGAGTGAAACTATTTTTATATTATTGAAAAAGTAAAGTACAATAAATTGACCTCTATGGCTCCCCAAACCAACCCAAGATCCC
>NW_018397262.1:3906511-3980367 GCF_002168275.2 Theobroma umbraticum | reverse complement strand
TTTCTCAATAACCTCCCAAGAACACTCACCCAAACCACTCTAGCTCCACCTAAAGCAAAAGACAGAGTTACAAAGTATCTTTTTTCTAAGACTCTCAAAGCACTACTTGCAATTTTAAAGCCTAGAGATATACTTTTATAGTATAAAAGTCTAAAGCAGAATGTGATTAGGACTTTATGTGGAATAAGAAGTTTAAAACTATACAACTACTTAATGTTGTACATAAACCAAAATTCTAATCAAATAAGCCTACCACTCGGTAGGAGGTATGGTATGCATCTCCCTTATCATATGTATACATGCACCTTAATATAGGGTCATGTATCTCTTAAATTGTAGGATGAAGATGAACTCTTCGGTTTACATTGATGCTTTCTCATTGCACCAATCGATGTTCCTCTCCACATTATTTTGTTCTTCTGTCAAATTATTCATTGTTAACAACTAACGGAAATGTAAGTGTGGATTATTCACGTGATATGTTAAAATAATTTTTACTGTGATATTTTATTACTGTTAACAGTAAAATCTGATAAAAAAGATTAAAATGAAATCATTTTAAAATATTATCTGTAAAATACATGAAAAAAAGATTATAAATTTAATTTGATTACATTACTGCAGAACTTACCAAAATCATTGTAGAAGCATGTCTAATGATTATAGGCATAGCTCTTCCAAGAAAAATACTGTTTTATACTTAACCAAAAGATAAATGTAAAATATAAAATTGATGGATTTTGTTTAGAATTATTATATTATATATTTTGAAATTTCAAAATTTATAATATCATTTAAGTCGTATTATATATTATGTAATTGAAGGGTTATATTAATCTCCCTACTGTGCAGATATACTTAGATGAATTATAAAGATTTCTTTCCTATCATTTTCGCTACATACCAATTGGTTGGACACATTCTTTTCTTTCTTATTTGTTTGAGTTAAAAGTGTTTTGCGGGTTGGGTTTAATTAGTTGACTGACTTGTCAGAAGAAAACTTGGTTTTCATAATAAATATAAGAGAACATCACAGTGCTTTTTCGCAAACTAATTAAGCCGTTAATCTCCTTCTCTGCCGCTGAAATTTTAGGATGCGAAGAGCAAAACTTCCATTATTTTGCCTCTTGGCTTTTGCTTTATCTCTATTTCCCGATGCATGCATCGCTAGGGGCAAAAACAAGGACTCTGGCTCTTCTTCCTGTGGAGATGTTACCATCAAAAAGCCACCCTCTCCGGTGCGGAAACCATGAGCTTGAAATCGAGTGTGACGAGAATAACCGCACCACTTTCCCCATGGAATATGGGAAATTCCTTGCCCAAGACATCTCTTATAATAACGGCACAATTCATCTTATATTTATATTTTGATGTATGCTTGTATCTATAGTATTAGTTGTTTAAACTTTTTGGGTGCAATTCTTTTTCATATATAATTAACAGCTTTTATAAAACTTCAGTCTTTGTCACTTTATATGCATGGACTGATTAATTCTTTTAGACTTAATAGGTTGACGGTGAAATTTTAACACTACACAATATATTTATAGGATTGCTTTTTATTTATATTTTATTAGGGGTTAATACTAGTCTCCCAACTTAGACGAATTACAAAAATTCCTTTTCTATCAATTTCGTTATCAATCAGTTGCATACGTTATTTTCTTCACTTAATTTTACGTGGAAAAAGCCATATTAGTCTTAGAGGTAAGTCCTGACAAGGATAACTGCTCCATTCCTTATAGTTCCTATCCTTGCTGCAGGCCCTCGTGGAAAAAGCCTACCACTTGGTAGAAGATATGGTATACATCTCCCTCATCATCTGTATACATGCACCTCAATATAGGGTTATCTATCTCTTAAATTGCAGGATGAAGATGAACTTTCGGTTTACATTGATGCTTCTCATTCCACCAATCGGTGTTCCTCTACATCTTCTTTTGTTTCTTCGGTATTTTACATTGTTAATGGGACAATTTGATAAAAAGATTAAAATAAAATTATTTTAAAATATTATATACAATATACATGAAAAAATATTACGAATTTAATTTGATTACATTATTGCGAAAGTTACAAAAATAATTGTAGTAGCATGTCTATTGATTATGGGCATTATTTGAATAGATATTTGTCTCCTTTTTCGTGTCCAACTGATCGTAACTTGTCTTCAAATTTAAATGAATAAGAAAAAAAAAACCAAGACTGAGAGTATTTTAGATAGTCATCCAAGAGCTTGACTGATTTCATATTGGTCTGTGCAACAATTGAATTTTTTTTTAAAAGAAAACTTTGAACTTTAGACATGCATAATTTTTTTAATACACAGGGAAAATGTATATAAAGTACAAGGAAAGATATACTTATATCTATATAAAATTAAAATAATTTTACACTCTTTTATATTTTTTTATACAATTTATATTTTGTTAATCCAATCATTGATTTTAAATTATATTCACATAAATCATGCATAACAGATTTCAAATTAATTGAAAATGATTAACTATTTATTTGATAAAAATAAAATTTCAATTATTAAATATATTGAAAAAAATAAACAATTTACCAAATTGACTTTGAAATTACATGATATGTACAAGATGCTAAATCTAACAATAAAATATTACTTTTTTAAGAAATTATAAAAATGTAAAACTAATTAGTTTTGTGCAGAAAAACTATTAATTTATTGTTATTTAGGCTTTTTTGTGCAATTTTTTCATATTTAACAGTAGTTGAAAATGTGCAATCTTTACTAATATATGCATGTGATATTTTTGACCAACATATTAGCAAAAGTGTATAGAACTGTGAAATCCGTAATGTTGTATGCAAAAGGATTTTTAACAACACAAGCTAAAGAATAAATAAATAAATAAAAAGTTAATTTAGTTTGTTATTTCCACTTATTCAAAGGAAGATTTGATTTCAATTGCAGCCACAGGAATTTTTAGCAAAGCAATGAAGGTAACATTATCCTAACTCTTATTTAATCTTTCTTGTTAAACTTTTTTTTACATAATATTCCCAAAAAAAAAACATTTTATCTTACAAAAATTAAAAATAAGAGATATGAAGATTGATCAATTTTACTTAGAACTATTATTTTATAAATTAGCAATGGAATTTTGAAATTCCAAATTTTATAACACTATTTTAAGTTATATTATATATATTTATTTATTTATTAAGGGGTTATATCACGGTCGGCCCTTGGGTGAAGCCACCCAAGCAAGGGCTTTAGGCCTCCAATTTAGCGAGACCTCATATTTGAGAGGCTTTATAATTTAATAATAATTATAATCTAATTAATTATATTAAAATATATAAAAGTAAAAATTAATTAATAAGATTATTTATTTTTTTATTTTTCTAATTATGTGCTTAATAAATTTTAATTTTTTATCACTTCTTAATTTCTAGAATGCTATTAATTCTCAACTATATTCTCTTATTTCCAATCAACTAACCATCATATATATTTAATCATCTCCAACAGTTATTTTTTTCTCATTTATTTCTCCTATTTCCAATTAAAGTATTTAATAATTTTCAAATGTTATATTTTTTCCAACATATAAAACCAATTATTTTTTTTTCAATGTTTAATATCTACATTTGAATTCTTCTTTTCTCATTTGTTCTTTCTTTCTTTAACATCAATTTTTTTCCAAAGAATACACAATAAGTCAGATATGTTATTATCTTTACAAAGCCGTGAGCCTCATTTGCAGTTTGCAATTAGCATTCAATAATTAGGTACTATTGTTCTAATTTTTACAAGCTCTTTTACTTTAATTTAGAGTTTATACTCTATTGTTATATTATCTCTGTTTTATATGATAATTGATTTATTTGAATTAGAAATTTTGATTGTTGATTTTATATTAGCCATTTAAAAAATATAAGATAATTATAATAGCTAAATATTTTTGTACCTCATAATAAATATTTGAATATGTCAAATCGAAAATATAAATTTAGTTATTCAAAGTTTAAAAAAAAAAGAAGAATTGAGAGTTTAATACAATCTCAAAAAGGAGTACTTGATAAATTTTGTACGTGCAATAAAAATAATGAATCAGAAATTATTAATAAATTTCCCTTAAATGAACAAGTTAATAATCTTAGAGAGTTAGATAATGATGAAATACTAGAGCAAGAAGCTAATGAAGAGATTCAAAATGATCATAGAACTCATGATAAAGAGGATCAACCTTTTGATTTAAATGATTGCATTCTTAAGAATATTTATGATCCAACTCAATGGACAAATATTGATATAAATTAAGAGATTTATTAGTAGAAAAAGGTCCCAATAAAGTTAATGATTTAGATTTTCCTAAAGATGAATTTTCAAGATATTTTTTTACTCTATATTATATTCAAAAGTTAGCAAATGAGGAGATGCATGAAAAAAGATGGTTAGTTTATTCAAAAGACTTAGATAGAGTATTTTGTTTTTGTTGCAAATTGTTTAGTTTGGCCTCTAGTACAAGTAAACTAGTTAATGTTGACATCAGAGTATGGAGAAAGCCTAGTGCTAAGCTTAAGAGTCATGAAATGACTCATTTGAATATTTCACTTTAAGCCATTGAACCTATTGAGCTGCTCCATGGTTATATTAGTCTCCCTACTACGCAGACATGCTTGGATGAATTAGAAAGATTTCTTTTCTGTCAGTTCCGTAATGTATAAATTGGTTGGACACAGATTTTCTTCTTTCTTGTTTGTTTGCGTGGAAAATCACCCATGATTACTATGATAGGCTTTGTGTTAAAAGTGTTTTGCGGTTTGGGTTTAATTAGTTGACTGACTTTTCAAAAGAAGACTTGGTTTTAACAATAAATATGGTAGAACATCATAGTGCTTCTTCACAAACTAATTAAGCCCTTAATCTCCTTCTCTTCCGCTGAAATTTTAGGATGCTAAGAGCAAAGCTTCCATTATTCGGCCTTCTGGCCCTTGCTTTATCTCTATTACCTGATGTATGCATCGCTAGAGGCAAACACAAGCACTGTGGCTCTTCTTTCTGTGGAAACATTAACATCACTTACCCTTTTCAATTAAAAAGTCGGCCTCGGAGTTGTGGTTACAATCCTTATGAACTAGTATGCGAGAATAACCGCACCATTTTCTCCATGAACTATGGGAATTTCTATGTCCAACACATCTCTTATAGTAACGAAACCATTCAACTGTTAGACGTGAGTCTTGACAAGGATAACTGCTCCATTCCTCATAGTTCCTGCCCTTTCTACATAGCTGCACTATATATATATATATCTATCGAACTACCTCTAGCATCATGTATCTCGTAAATTGCCCGATCCAGATCAACCACTCTTGGGTTTATATCGATGCTTTTCGTTGTACCAATACCACTTCCTCTCGACCTCCTTACTATTACTTTTTGGATGAAAATACAGCAAAGTCTGATTTCCATGAGTCATGCACAGTTGAAGCGCAGGTTCCAATCATGGTTGCCAATATCAATGGCCTCTCTACTTTTGATATTTACACAAAGCTGTTGGAGGGATTCCAACTCTCATGGTCTTCGTATGATGATATGTCAAGGAGAGACTCAATTGTTAACGTGTGAGGATTCTTTAGTATTCCAAAATAATTGGTGCATTTTAGTTTTTGAAATGTATTTATTACAGCTTCAACGTTTTTGATGTGCTTTCTTGAATATTAATTATAGATTGTTCTGGCTGTTGGAAATATATATTGCAAGCATCATGGCTTTGTTTCAACCAGATTATTTCATTGCACCATATAAACGTATTCTTTCTTTTATGAGTTCATTAATAATTTGATTACTATTGGATTTGCCTTTACTTTCCTATATAGTATCTATTAACACTTAATTTTCCAATTGCTAATATCTTACCAGGAATCCAGATTCTTTGTATTGCAATTACAGGTACAAAATTCTACTCGTTTATTTACTCTTAAATTCTAGAATTATTTTTTTTTTTAAAAAAAGGCTAAATTCTAGAATTATTATGTAGTAGGAATCTAATTAAGATTTAGCTTTACATTTATATTTTCAACCCATAAGAAGTGACTATCACATTGACTTGAAACTTTACATGCATGATGAGTGTAAGTAAATTGTTAAATTTAATAGTTGGTTTATTAAAATATTAATAGTATATGAAATTATAAAAAAATTGTAAAAATTAATTAATTTTATAGTGGTGTATGAGTACCGCATGCATGTATATTTACTTCCCCAAGAGACTACATAAAAGAAGATCCATCATAAATGATACATAAATAATTTTAAACCACATTAATTGGGTTTTTTTTAATTAGGTATTTTTATGATATTGTGATGTTTCTTGGTCAAGATAAAAATTACATGGAATAAGGTCTAAATTTATCAGTCTATTTTGAGTAATGGATCAAACTTATCACCACCTTTGAACGAGTGTAATTTTGCCGCTACAGTTTTAAATTAGTTAAAAATATGATCAAAAGTTAAAACTAATGTTAATTTTTGACCATTTTTGAAGTAAATTAAAATGTATAATGGTAAAAATTGCACTTGTTTAAAAATAAAATAATAAATTTGATCCATCACCTTAAATAAACTAGTGTGTGTAAATTTAAATTTTATCCCAAATTATGTTATGAACTTTGTTGGGGAAAATACGGCAGCACATACCCAAGTTAAATTAGTAAATGACATATGCATAACATATAATCATGTTGTCCAACTAATTAATTTATATATTGTTATGTAATTTATTTATTTTTGTGAAACAGGAATTATATTGCTAAGAACACTTTTGGGGATAATTTGCTTGATTATATTGGTTTTACGCAAATTAAAAAGGAGGCATTTGTCAATGGATGACATGATTGAGAATTTTCTTCAGAGCCAAAACAATTTAATGCCTATAAGATATTCTTATTCTGAAATAAAAAGAATGACAGAAGGTTTCAAGAATAAACTAGGACAAGGAGGATATGGCTCTGTGTTTAAAGGAAAACTTCGAAGTGGTCAACTTGTTGCGATAAAATTATTAAACAAATCAAAAACCAATGGTCAAGATTTCATCAATGAAGTTGCAACTATCGGAAGAATTCACCATGTTAATGTGGTAAGACTTGTTGGATTTTGCGTGAAGGGATCAAAACAAGCTCTTGTATATGACTTCATGCAAAATGGGTCCTTAGATAAAATAATATTTTCAACTGAAAGTAACACTTTGAGTTGGCAAAAAATGTTTGAGATTGCATTGGGAGTAGCTCAAGGTATTGATTATTTACATAGAGGTTGTGAAATGCAAATTTTACATTTCGATATCAAGCCACATAACATTCTTCTAGATGAGAACTTTATCCCGAAAATTTCAGATTTTGGCCTTGCAAAGTTGTATTCAGTGGATGACAGTATTGTCCCTCTCACAGCTGCAAGAGGTACATTAGGATATATGGCTCCTGAATTGTTTTATAAAAATATTGGAAGCATCTCATATAAAGCCGATGTTTATAGTTTTGGAATGATGCTAATGGAAATTGTGGGAAGGAGAAAAAATGTGAATGTCTCTGCTGAACATTCGAGTCAAATTTATTTTCCATCATGGATTTATGAACGACTTGAAGAAGGAGAAATCATGGAGCTTGGAGATGTAACGGAAAATGAAAACAAAATTATGAGGAAAATGGTAATAGTAGCGTTTTGGTGCATACAGATGAAGCCCACAGACCGTCCTTCAATGAGCAAAGTCTTGGAGATGCTTGAAAGGGTAGTCGAGCTCCTTGAAATGCCTCCCAAGCCTGCTTTCTCTTGAAATGTCAACCAAATCATTTAGTGTTGTATTATAAGTAATATTTAATATTGTATGTTAAGCAATGTTTCACTACTTCATTATACTACTTTTATAATTTTTTTAGTAGAAACCTTAAGCTTGAGGCATAATCTTCTCTCTTCCAAAAAAAAAAACAAAAACAATAAAGAACGGTGATGAAGAAAGTATAGCAAGGAAAAGAAGGATACTGAGTTAGAGTTTCGAGCGTGCGAAGGTGTTATTTTAACTTATACAATCATTATATTATTGCAAATAATTAACTTATTTTTTAAAAAAAAATAAAAATATTTCTCAACCATGTTTGGAATTATAATTTTTTATTTAAAAATTATAAATTATTTGAGTTTTCTCTCTTAATTAAAAAAGTCAAATTTTATCCAATTCATAAATTTATTGAAAATGATTCGACAAATTTGACTTAAAATAATATATTTTTAAAATATGTTACTAAAAATATTTTAATAACACTTTTTTTTATTTTAAGAATATTTTTATAAATTTAACTTAATTATATAAATTTTTAGATGTATTATAAATAAAATATAACGATAAAAATTACTTACACTAGTAAAAGTTACACTTTTATTACTATTAAATATGAAAAAAGTGAAATTAAAAGTTTAAATAACTATATTTTTTAAAATTTTATTATATAAAAAATATATATAACTGAATGTAATGTGATTAAAATTTAATTTTTTATAGTATTAATTCAAATTAAATGATAAAAATTAAAAATTTTAATTTACAATACGTGAATTTAAAATGATATTAATCTGACACGATTCAAGTTCAACATGGCTCGAATCTAAAACGAATTGAGCTCATAATAATCCAAAAATCAAGATTTAATTGATCCAAAACTTAGAAAAACTTATATTTACAACTCCAAAAAATCCAAATTATAATTAAATAATTTTATTTAATAACTAAATGAGTAAATGATTATTTTTTAAGTGAAAATTTTAAGACACACAAGTACCTTTTTGTCAGTCAATGCTTCTTCTTTACTTAGAAACAGCTCATAGGAATGGCATGGTCAACGACTCTGCTTCACCTTCACTTCAAATTCCCTCCGGTTTCTTCTCACCAATTTCCACATTACCTCCCCCAAAAATCCCCAATCTTCCTGAACCCTAACCCTATAATTCCCAATTCCAAACCCCCCAAAATGCAATTCCTTCACAGACCCAACGCGTTTCCAGGCCACGGGGCAGTATCAAGAGCCATGGCCATCATCCAATCCTCGCCGCCCACGTGGCAATCGGCCTTCCTCAGCAACCTCGTGATCTTCGTCGTCGGAACCCCACTTTTAGTAGCGGGGCTATCTCTCTCCGGAATTTGCGCTGCCTTCTTGCTTGGCACTCTCACTTGGCGCGCTTTTGGGTCTTCTGGGTTCCTCCTCGTTGCTTCTTACTTCGTTATTGTGAGTCATTAAAAAGTCTATGAATTTTATTTGACTTATGGGATTTAAGTTGAAATTGGAAATGGGGTTCTGATTTTTGTTCCTATTTGGTATAAAGTTTATGCTTTGGAGCACAACTTTCATTGTTTGGTAATATGGCAAAGGAAAGGAAATTTTGTTTATGTCAAAAGGATTTCATGTGAAGTAGTTAGTTATTTAAGTGTGATTTGTTTTATTTAAAGAATTGGATTGCACTATGTGAAATAAGGTCAAAACTGTAACCAAAATATTGTTCCAAAATTTCTTTATTTTCATTTGTTTTCCTTTTGATCGGGGGCAGGTGGAGGAGTCAAAGAGAGTTTATGGGTTCTCGCAATTTTAGACTTGTTTGAAATGATATAGTATGGTTTTTCCCCTGCTTTCCTTTCTGATTATCGCTTGTTTTACTTGCAAAATGAATCTTGAACTAGTTCCTCCTTCCCTCTTCTCATTTACCCTACCCGTATAACCATGCTTGAAAACTATATTACAAAATACTTGATATAACAAACGGTAATGTGTGACTTTCGGGTTTCTACTTTGAACGGAGAGATAGTTTGGGATGGAAGTGGCATTAAAGTTGGAGGAAAAAAACCTGAATTCCTTTGCATGAAGTAGAACTTATAAAAGAAAAGAAAACAAAACCTAGCACAAAACTTCAGAAGATGCTTGATTATAAGGTGCTGAGCTTTTGAGGACCTGAGTTTCCATAATACTTTACATTTCTCTAAATCTCCATACAATCTTACAGCTCTATGTCATGCCTGGAAAACAAATTTGGTAAAACCATGCTCAATTGTTCTAATTATTATGCTCAACTTTTGGTATAATTATATGTAATAATTTATTCCCCCTTGCTTCAGGGAGAAAAAATCTCCCTTCTTGAGCAATTACACTTTCTAGAAATAAATTGCTAAGGCCTTTTTATTAGACGATGATTTTTGTAAGTGATTGTGATTTTCAACTCTTCTGTTTGACAGTTGAAACATTTATGTTTGTTAGGGCACTGCAGTTACAAAAGTGAAAATGGCTCAAAAAGAAGCTCAAGGGGTTGCTGAGAAGAGGAAAGGAAGAAGGGGACCTGGGAGTGTAATTGGGTCAAGTGCTGCTGGTTGTGTATGTTCTTTTCTCACTATATATGGAGTTGGCGGAGAGGCATTTACTCGGCTTTGGCAACTTGGTTTTGTTGCTAGTTTCTGTACTAAGTTGAGTGATACGGTCTCAAGTGAGATTGGGAAAGCATATGGCAAAACAACGTAAGTAATGCATCTCCATTTGTTAAGGTTTAGGCACTTGAAATTATTTATTAATACTTCTCTGTTATTCACTCTAAAGGCTATTTTGAAACAAGTGGCATGCAGATCCCTCGTGGTTCTTGCTAAATTTGAGTGCTGTTAATGTCATTGTCATTTATGCTGTTTGTAATGGCCTCTCTGACATTTTATGTAGAAACAAAATTTGTAGAGTGTCAAGCTTTGATGGCTTCTTTTTCTTTTTTTTAATGTTTATATTCATTGCTATTTACTAGTTTTTTTTTTTTTTTGGTTAAACCAATCTTTCATGATTGCAAATTTAGATTTGTGATGTGCAAAAATGAGCAGGTACCTAGTCACAAACTTTAAGATTGTTCCTAGGGGAACGGAAGGGGCTGTCAGTGTTGAAGGAACCTTTGCTGGACTTTTAGCATCAATACTTCTTGCCTTAATTGGTTGTCTCTTGGGTGAGGTAGTAATTGCTATTTTACTTATACCATGTAGATATTTTGTTCTGTTATTCAGGGATGCCTTTTTGTTTAATATTTTCACTTCTTTGGCATAAGACCTGCATTCATTATGAGCATTATTGAATGATCCTTAAAAGATGTTTTTACCTCAGAAGAACCTGGAATATATTTCTTTTCTACAACAATAGATTAGTTGGGTAGCAACATGTCAAGAAAGCAATGCTGGTGGGCTAGTGCCAGGCTGGACTAGTTTTGCACACAAAATTGGTTGAATGGGTATTTAAGATGGTTAAAGCTATTTTTCTAAGCTATTTTTCTAAGGGCATTCTTAAGAAAAATAGCAGATCCTGATCTTTTTTTAAATTGAATTTGACATTTCAGTAGTTAGGTGTGTACTTGGTTCTTTTGTAAACATTATTTTGCTGGGAACTTAAGTTTCAATTAATATAGTTCAGGTATTATAATTTGGAAAATAGGCTATTATTTTTTAGAGGTTATATTATTTCCAAGAAGCTAAGAATGAGATCGAAGTATTTTGAAACTGACTTTTAACGTTAGTGATTCTTTGGGTGTGAGTTGATCAGATTGTCATTCCCTAGCTTTGGTAATCTTTAGCAAGGGTTTTCCAAATGCTTATATGCACCCTGAGATTATGCTATTTAATAATATCATTGATGCCACAACCTTAATAAACTTATCAGATTGAGTGATGATAAATTGCATCCAGAAAATGTATAAATTAAAGATGGCCATTTGAATTTATAAAGTTCTACTAAGCTTCTTCTCTTTATTCCTTTTCTTTTCATCTTCTTTAATCTTTGCAAGTAGATAAATGTACCTGAGGTGGTGATATGCGTAGTAGCTTCCCAAATTGCTAATCTTGGTGAGAGCATAATTGGTGCTGCATTCCAAGGGAAGGAAGGATTTCGATGGGTAAGAAATCATTTGAATAATAGGATGGTGTCTATCAACCTGTTTTCTCTTTTTGTTTTTATTTTTAATCTACTGCCTGTGTATCTTCTGGTTTGAACTGTTGTGCAATGAACGGGGTTTGATTTGGATATGATTGTATAGTTTTACGTGGCATCTCAAGTCTATTTGGGTTAGGCCACACAACATAAAGCTAGTAGTGAGGAAGAAGTATGTACCCACACTTTGGGGATAAGAGAAGGTCAAAGAAGAAATTGAGAGAGATCAACCTGTTATTGAACTGCCTGCCAAACGTTAGCTTGAATTTTAATTTTCATTGGATTAAAATGTAGTGCAATTGTCCATGTACTGGGCTAGTTATAAATAATCCTTTTAATATCTATTATCTAAATATCTTTTATTTGCTCTTCAATTCATAAGGCTGAAACATGATATCTTTCAGTGTCATGATTTTTGGCTTTCTGCTTGCAGCTGAACAATGATGCTGTTAATGTCATCAACATATCCATAGGCAGCATTTTGGCCGTCTTAATCCAACAAATACTCCAAAATTGGTGTATGTAAGCTCACCAGATCCTCTCTCTGGAGCTCGGGTAATCTAATGCAGCATTCATCTATACTGCTATCAACGTCTGGCAATGTGAACAAAAAATGAAAAATAAAACGAAATCTTCAGTGCCATACAGGAGATGAGTACAAGGGGCAGTGATTTGGTTATGTGCAATTGAGCTTTCAACTAACCTCAAAAGATTGTCAATGATGTGGAACATCATTCTCAAAATCAAGTGTTCCACTATATATTTGAAGCTTCACGATGCATATCTCTTATATACTTATGATATTCAACAATGTATTCTTTTACATTAATCTCCAACCAGAAATCAAATTAGATGCTTTTTTTATAGGCATACAGTGATCTTATTGCATTTTCAACTTCGAGGATAACCTTGGAAACTTATTTATTTTATTATTACTTGCATTGCATGGAGCAATAATATGTTAAGACTTTGTGGCTTATTTGAATTTGAATAAAATTCACGAACAAGTTTCACTCGCAAATGAAGCTTGTGAGTAGTTAACTTATGAATGATTAATTTCAACCTCACGAACAAGCTTCGGATTGGCTCTTCTTAATTAAATGACTGAAGCGTCAAGCTCAATGAAAGATTTAGCGTGACATTGCTTTTTCCATATGAACAAGTTGCTATTTGCATGAAGGGAAGAACTTGGTATCTGCTTTAGAAAATGGGGAAGTGCATATATGGGAAATTAAAACAGGTCAAGTCATTACGGGGCCTGGCAATAATTTGGGATGCATTAGTGAGATGTTGGTGGCTAATGGTATAGCGCAAAGGTTTGAAAGTTGGTAAAAGGGCTAACAGTTCTTGAGATGGATATGTGGTGGATAGGATTCTAAGGAGTGGAGCTAATTTGTACCAAAAAAGAAAAAGAATTGTTGATCTGTACCACCCTAAACATGTGCTTTTTGTATTATATCCAAAGGAGGAAAGATTACAAGCAATCATTTACAGTACAAAATACAGTGACAGTAAGAAGATTCTGGTAGTAAGATAGGGTGGATCTTAGTCTATAATAAACGACACTTTATTAGGACACATTGCCAAAGAATTACAACAAAAAAACCTTAATACATTCCTGACCTTGTTCAGGCTGTGAGTATGAATTATACACAACTGGTGGTGCTAAGAGCTGCATTTTTTCTTCTTAAGCTGTTCTTTCATCCGGCGATGGTAATAAGGCTAAAAATCATACCAAAGCATACATGCTTATAGCAATCAGATTTCAATTAGAGCCAAACTCCTGGTTCCACCGTTCAAGTTCTTCCCACTTGCTTTTGCTTAAGCTGGGCCTAATAACAGCCATTGCCTTCTGAAAGTCTTCATATCTTAGTGGTCTCACCTGGAATAATGTACTCTGGTTAGTAGGTGACTAATGAACACACTCATGAGACGAACTAAATCTAACCTGAGAAAGATAATTCAAAATCTGAATGTGCTCATTCTCATGACAGCAAAATCTTAATCTACAATCCAATGTCAATTCAATTTTGGCATACGATAATACAGCCATCTCCTTAATTCATAATCATTTGCCAAAAAGACAATCTTCAGTATCATCTCATAGGAGCAACTTCTATTCAATACCTTTCCAACCAATAATTCTCAACAGATCTGTTACGGCTTAGGATCATTCTCTTCATGTGTGAGGGACTGGGGGTCCATGATACAAGAGCAGGCTCTGAGTGTAGGTGTCATGATGGGTGTGTTCAACATTATTGGACATAGTAGTAGGGAGGAGGGGGGGACATCTAGACTCCTAATTATAGACGTGATGGCTTCAATATTTAGAATATAGTAGAGGGAATATTTATGAACATAGAAACCAAAATACTGCAAATTCATTGACCAAATGAAGCCTTTCCAACATTTTACTTCTGTATCAAAATAATTCCTATAAACCACTAGATCCACAATAAAACTGCAATATCTACCTTGAAAATTGTTGCAGCATCTACAAAACCAATTACTTAGGCATACGATGAGAGCTAACTATTTTCTGGCTAAACTACCTGATTTGCCTTGACAGTAAGGATATTTGAACCAAGCTCTCTGATTGGCATCATCGCTGCCTCTTCGCATAATGCTTGCAGATCACTTCCAGAATATCCTATTCACAAAGAGAAGCCAAAGAATTAAGTTCTTACATTATTCGAGAGTGCACTGTAAGTACATTGGCTGCAACATAGCAACCACCACGAGGACCAAGTTGAAAAGCATACATGAAGAATTATCTTACCTTCTGTCTCTCTCACAAGTTGTTCTACGTCCCGACCTATCACAAACAATGGAAATTGAATTGTCATCTAAGGGCCATGGTTGTGCAGTTAAAAGGGACAGATGACCACTTCAGTTAAATATAGTTCAAAAATATGAATTTGCACCTCAATTGAGAAAGAGAGAGAGAATAAAAGCACCAAATATATGAGCTCATAGAAATAAAAAGGCATTTTTTACCAAATATTCATACAAAACACATAACAAGAGCATCTCTCACCAGGTAAGGAAAATGCTTGACCCTTGAGCTTGTGTTTTAGAAGAAGTCTCCTAACATTTTCATCTGGAAGAGGTACATATATCCTCTTAACCTGGTCCAGTGTTTCACAACAGAGTTGCATAAGTAAACCAAAAAGCTATGTTTATAATGGATCATAATACATACATCCTTTAAAGAAATCTCATTGAAATGCCATATCTTTGAGTTACTGGGAAAATCAAGTTGCACCAAGTTCATGCAACAGAATACTAACCAATCTTCTAAGAACAGCATCATCCAATTCCTGAGGCTTATTAGTGGCACCTGCAAATTAACAAGTGAACAAGCAATTATATAGTACAACTCTGCAATTGCTAATGTAAGCCAAGCACATTAGATTAACACACACAAAAAAAAAAAAGCAGAAGGTTTATAGATTTCATAGTCAAATAGTCAATTGACAAGTTCGGTATTGCACAAAATCCAATTATTTTCTTCTCAATAATTTTTATCTTAAGTACTAGAAAATAAATAAATGAATAAATAAAACTTACCAATGACAATTACTAAATCATTAGAATTTGAGGTCACCCCATCGAACTGGATTAAAAACTCTGACTTCAACCGTCTGCTAGCATCATTTTCATTCGCCAACCTGGTGGACATGACACTATCAATCTGTAAACCACAAAAAAAAAGTTAAAAAGAAAATATCAATAATGTCTAAGCAGACGCAACATTTAACTGGCTAGCATCAGTTAAAATCAAGGATTCAACCCATACAATAAAAGAGGAAATAATAGTATAAAAATAGAGATAGTATTGTTGCTAGTGGTGACAGTCAAGGGAAATACATAAAATGTCGTTGAATGTAACATAGGCTCCATTTAGTAACAGTAATATAACTTGTTGAAGGAAAATCTTGTGTAAAACATTTTACTCAGGAAATCTGATATTTTCTATTATTTGGATAAACTGTCAAAAATATTTTTGTTATTTGGATCATCCTGTAGAAAATATTTTCCTTCATGATCCATCTTCAAAAAATTTTCCATCTTCAGTAATTTTCTGCCATGACACCACAAAAATATCAATATTCAACAATTATGCAAGACATCTAAAATATTTTTTAACATTAAAAATATTATATCTAACTAATTGTTAAAAAATATTACATATAACTAATAATATTTATTTAACCCATATTTATTTCTCATCATATTGTTATACTGGGTAGTTTGCTAAGTAAATAAATCTAAAATTTAAAAATAAAACAAAGGTGAAATTTTCATGTCTGAAAATTTTATTTCCTATTTCAGATAAAATTTTGCTTAAGTGACCTTAATTATTTTGTTCTACATTAAAGACTGTAGTATTTTCATAAAAATAATTATAGGTGATATGATCCCTATGAAATAGTTGAACAAAAATAGCCAACAGTGCTTTGTTGGGAAAAAACATAATGAATAAAGAGATGAAAAAAAGGAAAATAGTTGAATAATTAAATAATGCTTTGTTGAGAAATAGTTGAATAAAATCATAATACTTTGTAGGATCCAGCCCGCAAGGAGGGAAGGCAATATGTGGGATTGATCTGAAAGTTTATGAGATAGACTCCAGAGGGAGGGGAAGTCAAATGGAAAATGCCATATGCCCTCGGAAGACATTTTTCCTCTGGTCAACCAGTTTTTTTTGTTGACCTGAAAATATTTTCAGGGTACTAAACAAGGAAAATGATGAAAAATTTTTCATCCTTACAAAACAGAGCCATAGATATAATGTCACTTTATGAGCATCAAAATATATGTAGTGTGCTGAAGATAAACAAACTGATGAATAGTCAGAAGCAACAGAATCCCAACAGGCCCTAATAATTCACCTTTAGTTCAGCATCTTTTATGGCAGAAACGCAAAAACCTAAGATTGACCTAGAGATTGTGGATGTTCAATACCATACAAATGCTGAAAAGCAGTAAAAATTATTCTTAATTTTTCTGAGCAGCAACATAGCCAACCAAGTAAAATTAACAAATTAATCTTAATAAAAGTTTTCTGAGCAGTGATCAGCAAATTGAGAGTCAGTGGATAACAAGGAATAATAAACCAGCAAAAAGTTCAATCTTGAAGCAGTCTTAAAACATGATAATGGCAAGGGAGGAATGACTATAAACCATAATGCCATAACAGAAATAGAAATCCAATGAGAGATGGGAGAGAACAGCATACTTCATCCATGAAAATTACAGAAGGCTGTTTGGATATAGCAACCATGAAGAGAGTCCGAACAAGCTTTTCACCCTCTCCTACCTAATTGATTATTAAAGAACTGATCAAGAGCACAAGATGGAGGAGAAAAGAAATTGAAGAACATATATTTTTTGTTTTCAAAAGTCAAAGAAGGATATAATAGCAAGGATGTTGACAAACCCATTTAGATGTTAGAGAGGATGCAGAAACATTGAAGAATGTTGCCTGTGATTCTGATGCAACTGCTTTGGCAAGCATTGTCTTCCCATTACCAGGTGGACCAAAAAGAAGCAGACCTAGAAATCAACTGTCCAGCAGTTTAGTTCATTAAACTAAGTTTCTTGCAAACTTATCTTCCTAATTACGATAATCTAGCAAGAGGAGACTCTACCTCTAGCCGGCCTTCTAAGCCCAGTGAACAAATCTCGTCTCCTAGTTGGCAGAATAACCATTTCCATTAATGCTCGCTTAGCCTTCTCTAGGCCAGCTGCAAACAATTGAGATAAGTAAGTGCATAACTTCAGCGCAAGTGGTATACATAAAAAATAAAAAATAAAAAAGAGAGCAAGCATTAGAGAGCAAAAACAAAAAGAAGGGAAAAAATGTACAGCATCATACCAACATCTTCCCATTTAACAGAAGGACTTCTATCCACTATTGCTGTATTTATCATTTCAATTAACTTCGATTCATAACCATTAGTAGATTCTTGTGCTGGTTTTGAAGTTCCAACTTTATCTGCCTGATTTCTCACCACTGGATTATGGGAAGACTTTTGCAACACATCTCTCCTAGAAGTTGACGTTCTCGGTGAAACTGCAGCAGTTTGTGCATGAATTGCGGTGCTCTGCAAATATTTTATATATATTATAAAAAAACAAAAGATAAAAGAACATTGCTAACTCACAACTACATAAATTTCCAACTAATCAGTGACAGAATAACAATGCCGATTAATGCAATTCCCATCCAATAAAAATAATTATCATTTAAAAAATATGTATTGAACTAAGCATGCCATACCTTGTTCACGGATGTACCGCCTGAAAAAAGAAGTTGAAAAAATAAGATAAAAAAAATTAATAAGCTTTTTAACATTCTAAAATACAAGGATTAATTAAAATTTACAAGTATCAAATGCTATTATGCTAACCTACTCGGCGACTTAAAACTTGTACTCTCTCAGATACTTGGCCTTGCCATTTTGATATCTTTTGCCTATACGATTTCACTTTTTCTTGTTCACTGCCACAAAAAGTTGAAAAATCATATCATCATTCATCAACATCAAAATTATGACACAACAAAAGGAAACAAAAATTCAAAGCTAATTACCAAAATTGAAATACCTAGAGCTGATATATGAAGGTGCTGGAGTGGAGCTAGCCTCGACCAATATTCGCTGGGCGTTTCTATAGTGAATTACAGCATCATCAACTAAACCCCACTCTTCTGCTCGAACCGCCTTGTCAATCTCTTCTGTAGCCAAATCAAAGTATCCTTTGAGCTTGTATGCAGTGCGTTCATTTCCAGCTATTCCCTCCATGTTCTGGCGCGTTGATGAGCTAGGGTTTTCTGTTGATTCATATGGTGAGCTATCATTAGTTGAGAGGATTGAGCTTAAAGAGTCCATTATACCTTTGAGGAAACTCATATCTACAAAATAGAAAAAGAAATTGATTAATTCTCCAAGAAGATATCAAAATATTTTGAAGAGGATGGCCTTTCAAAAAAGAAAAAGTGGATTGCTAAATTGGCTAACCATTTATGAAAACAAGAGGGAGTTTTCCGAAGATGAAAATTCCACCTCATAGATCAAAATTGGATTTGTTTCAAATTGTACAAGGAATTTTCCGAAATTTAATTGGTGAGAATGAGCGAGAGGAAACAGAAAAAAGGAAAAGGAAAACTCATGCCGCTTTGTTTAGAAGATTCTCTGGGTAGGGAATTGCATTCTACAGCAAAAGCATACTAGACTATTAGATTGCAACCAAAGAAAGAGGAGAAGCATTTTAGGTTTTTAACTAGTTGGCCCTAAAGGCGTTGATTTTTGTTTATTTGTCGTACTTATCCTTACATGACATTACTAACAAATATTCAACAAAAAGGACATAAATAAATGAAACCATATAACTCTAGAATTTGCGGGGGGTATGTTTGGTTGGGAAATCCAACACCCTAAGTATCATGGTATGAGTTGGATGAAATTCTTTTTTACGAGTGCAGCCTTTTCCCTTTCGTATTTCCTTTTATTTTGTATGAAAATTAGATGACAATTTTTTCCATATTTACTATTAAAAATATTTAAATTCTTTTTGTCTCTTACCAATTTTGATACACCATATCACATGTGACAAAAACTCTACAATTTTGCTTTTTCATGAAAACTTCAAATTACTACTCTAAACACCAAATAACCAAAAAATAATTTGCTTGTTTGAAATAATTTAAGAAGTAATTTAGCACCTTGTTTTTGAAGCCAATAATGGCAAGCTCCTTACAGTAAGGGCCTGAATGAAGCTCGCCTTAAGCCAACTCAAATCCGACCCATGAACACCTTTACGGCCACCGTGGTCTAAACCTTAAAACTGTTGCAATCATATACAAAGTCTAGTTTCAACTTAAGTTTAGGGTCTTTTACCCAATCTAATTAGAGAAAAAAGAAAACTGATATATAAAACTATGTACCATCTCACACAAATCAGATGATCAGTTTGGTTCCTTTCATTATTTTTTGAATCATCTTTAACCGTCATTCACATATTAGAATCCATAATTTATAATAGCATCTCACACTTACGAACAGTAATCATATATATTCAAAAGCAAATGGAAACGATTTCAATTCATAAACACGAATATATCCATACCTTTTGCCCAACCAAATAGCAGTCAAATAATTTCTTCCAAAACTCCAATATTTGGAGGGAGTTTCGGTCCACGAAAGAATCACCGCCCACGGCGGCAGTGAAAGCGGCACAAGGAGAGAGGAAAAGTGAAGGAAGTTTCGGATCTAAGGTTTCCTTGAAAAAAGTAGGTGAATTTTAAGGTAACAATCGGTGAAAAGATATAGGGAGGCAGAGGAAGAGGAAGTTGGGGCGGCGGACGGGGCCCGATCTAGGTTTTCTTGAAATAAAAAAGAGAAAAAGGAGGAAAGAGAGAGGGTTTTAGGAAAAACTTAACCGATTAAAATATAGAGGAGGATTAGCTGTTTTTCGAGTCCCAGTGGTCAGTCGTGGCCGGCGGCTGAAAGCACCTGCCGGTACCGTATTCTGGGTTTAGAGAGAGGGGCCCGGCAAACCTAGTGAGAGAAGGAGAGGGAAATTGAAAGAAAAAGGGTTTTATAATTAAGGTTTAGGATGGTTTTTATATATATTTCCAAACTACGTCGTTGGATAATACATAGAAGCATAAATTAAAATATCATTATTGCTGGAATTTTTCCACCCCATTGAGTCAATTCTGAAAGATTTTTCTGTTAAAAATTCTATCAAAATAAATTTTCCTAATAAAAAAATATAAAAAATGAATTTTTTGTTCCAATTTTTCACTAAGAATATTACATGAACACCATTTTCGACAAAAAATTCTCACATTATTGAATTCAAATAGACACAATTAATTTTGGATAGAAATAAACTCATCAAAAATTTATAGATAAAGATGTATTTTCAAATTATATTGATTTTTTTATTCATCAGTAAATTATTTTTCATAAGTTCCAAACATAATTTTATTTTTATTATTTTTAGATTCCATTTTTTAATGTGTAATAACAAAAATAAATTGTAAATAAAAAATTACTAAAATTTAAACTTTAATTAGACAAAATGATTAAAAGATTTTTTTTATTACAATCTCATTTTAATACTTTATAGTTTTTATATTTTTATGTAAAAAAAATAGAACGTGTTTTCTTCTCCTATTACATACAGAATTTACTACAACTAGTATTTCACTGGTAAACTCCTACTTATTTGCTTGGCGGGCAAGCAACTACCTCCCTTCTCTTTATAACTAGCACTGAGTTCCAGTTCTTGTTCAGTTGTTCTCAGAGTTCAAAAGAAAACCTTTCCTCTCAGCAATTTTTCTCCAATGGCTTCCTCTACTTACCGTTTCAGTTACCAGCAACACATTGTTTATCAACCTCGGGCTGATCCTAAAATCTCTGACCCGGCTCTCGGTTTCCCTCAAATTGAATTAACCGTCACCCTTCAACTCCAACGCAGGCTCCATTATTGCGCAACCGATCAGTTCATCGATCTTGACGACCAACCCCCTATATTCTCCCAAGAAACCATTCGTTTTGATCTCCGTGCTTTGCATAGCTATGATCGGACTTTCCGAATCCTTGCTCCCATGCTAGTACGACTCAGAATCAACCCCAACCCCCAGTTTATTGATGAAATCATCCGACAAGGACTAAGCATCGGAACCTCGGAGTCCAATAAGGGACGTGAAGTCTTTCCTTTGCAAGCAGATCTATGGGGAACGACTGTGGAACACGTACCGGACGAGGAAGAGGAGGATTTGACTGAAAGGGCTCTGGAAGAATCGGCATCGGAGTTTGAAACAAGCAACTATAACATGGTTCCAGCCAAGGAGTCATCGGTGAAGAAGATGCTGAAGAGAGTGCGGGTGGAAACTGCAAAGGGTGGTAAAAAACAGGAAAAAACTATCAAGAAAAGGCGTGTGGAAGCTGAAAACTGTGTTATTTGTTTGGAGGAACTCAAGGTTGGATCAAATGCTTTTCAGATGCCATGTTCCCATACTTTTCATGGCGAATGCATTAAAAAGTGGTTGAAGCAAAGCCACTATTGCCCTGTTTGCCGGTTTGAGATGCCCACAGAGTGAAGAGTTTTTCTTTTTTTGTTTTTCTTGATAAACCTCTTCTACTTTTGGTAACTTGTAAATTGCTTCCGAAGAGGTTTTTTCTTTTCATTAGTTGTAGTTATTTTGTTTCTGTAACAATCCATGCTTAATGAACTTAAACTTTCGGTGCATGGCGGAAGTCTGCAATACATGGAAAGAATATATTATTTTCTTCTTTTTATTAGTTTTTTGTGTTTGCTTTTTAATTATTTTAATTGTTCTATTTAGTTTTGAGCTGGTTTTGGTATATTTCTTTTACTTCTCTGACGTATTACCAGGTGTTAGCTTCCTCCTGTCTCTGTACTTCTACGTTTTGTTTGATCTAACCAACCCTACATTCGAATATAAAAAATGTTTGTCTGTCCAATGACACTCCAATCTATTGTTTCGGTTTGCAAATATTGAAATATATGCTTAATTTTGATCTTGATTTCCTGTATGTATAGTTGCAATACAGAATACATTTGGTTCCCCAGTTTTTTACATATACAAACATATTGAATTTCTTTCATTGTTCTTTTTACTTGATTTTAATAAAGTGGAGAACAATATTACATCCACTTTGTGTAATCATGATATGGTTGTATCAATTTCCATCTATAGAGTGATAATGCAATGAATAATGTGAAGAGGTTTCCAACGTTCCCTTGTTGATGTCGTTTCATATTGGATGCAAGAAATAATGTTTGGGATTGAGGAGCAACTTAGAGCTTGAAGCTGTTTTACCGTGTCATTGACTTGTCTGAACTTTGTTTAATATGTCTGGTGTACAAGTTTAACAGACTGCTAGGTCCTTTCCAGCAGAGAGAAATTGTTGGATCCAGGTGTCCCATGTGCAATCTGAGATGTGGGAACTTTTTCATAGCTAGTTTTAGATACCCTTCTCCGGCATTGGATAACAGATTATCACCGCTGCTTTCAGTCTCCCTGTGAGTGGATGATTATAACACAAAGGAAATTGGATGTCGATATCCTTGTAACTGGTCACACCCATCAGTTCAAAGCATATCATAAGGACGCTGACAAGGTCTCAATTGTTGTTGTAATAGCTAACAGGTGGAACTGCCATCAGAGGATTGAGTATGCTGAAATATGCAGTTGCATTGATTCGCTATGAATCAAATGGCTAACATCTTTCAGGTAGCGAGAAACAATCTGATGATCTTATTTGTTTCTGTAATGCAATAAGTAATTCTTTCTGCAGTTTTCTTATGGATTCATTTCTTCCATGAGAATTGCTATCCTTTATATAATTGTCAGAGATGAAATCAACTGGCAAAGTTAGTCTACAATATTTGCAGCTAGTGCACGTTCTTACTATGGTGTTCTTCTGTTCCCATGAGGTGATTTTGTTGATGACTGCGGGAGTGATAAAGGTCTCACACCCTGAATGCTTTCTTATACCATATTGTAAATTCATTGACAATAAAGTAACTGGTGCAGAGTTGGCATGTAGCTTTCAAGCAACAAGAACACTCTAACAATTGACACACGACATGTACTATGACCTCTTGAGACCTTGACTATGGTGATTGCTCGGTTAAACTACTGTTCTTTTTGTGAATGGAAGGTAAGTCTAGATTGAATGAAAGCTGTGTATATTGGTTGTGAAGATAATCGTCATTGCTGACTGACAAATTTTCCTTTTTGTTAAATTTCCAAGGGCATACAGTTTGTTGAACAACGGGTTTAATGTTGTTTATAAACCTTTGACAGCATTATTTCCCAAGTTTTTTTCCTGTTTCAGCTTTCTGCAAACTTTGCAGAATGGAGAGACATGTTAATCTCTGTATCTAAGTAACCTTACCACTTTTTACTTTAGTCTTTCTTCTTTTGTCTTTTTCTGACTATCATGTTAACTGTTAAAGAATTCCTTTTGATTCTATCCAATTATATTTATTTTTGAAAAGATCTTTATTCCTGTTTATGCTATTGGGCTTCATTTCATTATCAATGGTGTTACAAAAGTTTCTGGAAAGAACATCTATGCTATCTTGAGTGTTCTTTGGTTTTTGGTTTTGCATGCTTGCGGTTGTAAGTGAGTACCAAATGATGTCTATGCTGAGGCTGGACGATGAAATAGGGTGGTGACACATTGAAGATCAGCTGCTGTAATTATCTGATGCGGATCATAGGTCGCCCTTTTGTGCATTTGTGCAGATTGTAGTTAATAGGTTTAGCCATAGTTTTATCTTATGTAGATATGTCATGAATTTCTTATCAAGAGCACCAGACCATAGTGGCCTTGTCTAATTACAGAACTGAGAAGGCAATAATGTACAAAGCACCTTGTATACTTCCCTTTTGTGCAAGCAATTTCATTAAGTCTACCAGAAACAAGTTCATTAGCTCTACTTCATATGTTTTCCTTGTTGTTTGGCCCGAATTTAACCCTTTTGCAAGTGCCTGTGACTGTAAGTAAAGTTTTTCTTGTACATGCTTTTCATGAGCAGGAAGTTCAAATATTGCTACTGAGTTAGCTCAAACTTGTTCAAATATTTTGCTCATTTACATGCTTGCATGTGGATGTTGGTTTTGAAGCCAAAATTTGTCCGTAGCATGTGCCCTTTTTTGTCTTTTTCAAGTCTAATTCCTTTATTTTCAATTGGGAGGTTATGACAAAATCCATTAGTATCTGGTCACAGTTGCAAACTAGGGAATGAAGGATGGGGATATTAGGGTCCTCTTTTACCTTTTTAGCCAAAAATAGGGTTCACTTTAAAATGCTAATTAATTGACATTTAATGGAATAAAGAGGAATATACTTGCTATTGCACAAGATGCCAATGCCATTAAAGTA
The DNA here is from genome assembly GCF_002168275.2 of Theobroma umbraticum. NCBI lineage: Eukaryota > Viridiplantae > Streptophyta > Magnoliopsida > Malvales > Malvaceae > Theobroma > Theobroma umbraticum. The sequence goes on along the minus strand of NW_018397262.1, from coordinate 3,955,471 downwards.
ACCATAAAAATTTATTATCAAATTGTGACACGGCCATGAATTGCCTTCCACAAACCACTACCAAGGCCTCATTCACATGACAAAATTGCTTAAGCATTTATGGAGAAAGCTGCCAAATTTGATGATTAAAACCACCTTGTTTTCAACGCCTAGGACCCCAGAATTCCCTCCTTAAGGAGGTACTCATTTAACCACTCCCCACCTCACAAACTCACCTTTTATTCCCCCTCATTTTATGTCCTCTAGCATACCAGAAAAAATATGTCATCTTCTTCACATCCTATTGTCGTCACCAGCTCCCCTGATGGCCCCATTACTGCCTTTGATGCAGCCTCAGGTGTCCAACTATGTCACTTCTCCGGCAGCCGGTCACCTTGCCATGGCCTTGCCCTTGTTGGAAGTTCATTCATTGCTGCCTCTCATATATCTTCAGAGACGGCTTCTGGCTCTATTCATCTCTACAATTGGTGGTCATCAACAGCTTTGCATAATTTTCCTGTTCCTGAACCTGTTGCACCATTAGCAGCTAGCCCTGATGGCTTGTATTTGTTTGCTGGTGGTCTTTCGGGTTGTATATATGCTCTGTCAGTTCCTTCAGGGGATATACTCAGATCATATTCTGCACATAGCAAGCCTGTTTCTTGCCTCAGAATAATTGAAGATGGGTCACTTCTCATATCAGGTGGCGATGATGGTACCATTTCTTTTGTTCCAATCTTTCAACTTGTTGCGGCATCGCCTGATCAGGATTCCAGCAGCTTGATGATGCAGGGATTTGTTGCGCATCATGGTTCAGTGACAGAAATAGCACAGTGCAACTCTAGTATAATATCATGCTCGATGGATTGCACAATTAAGTTTTGGGGACTGTTGGATGGAACAAACTTGAGAACAGTGACATTCCCATGTGCAGTTATGGGGGTAGCATTGGATCAAATGGAGACAGAATTCTTTGCTGCAGGTTCTGATGGATTCATCTATAAGGGGTCACTAAATGTTGGAAGCAAAAAGCATGTGAATCGAGGCCGCGAATTCATCACCTGGCCTCAAAAGCATGACGGTGGGATTGTATCTTTAGTGATGATGAGTGAAGGGAAGAATTTGGTATCTGCTTCAGAAGATGGGCAAGTGTATATATGGGAAATTGAAACAGGTCAGGTCCTTGTGGGGCTTGGCAATGATATGGGATGTATTAGTGACATGGTGGTGGCCAATGGTATGGGGCAAGGCTTCAAAGTTGGTAAAAGGGCCAACAACTCCTGTGATGAATATGGTGGATTAAACGGGGTCGAGCTGAGCACATCATTGAAGGACACATTAGACTTGGAAGATGTGTTAAAGGTGGCTGCAAAAGACAGGACCAGAGCCATCGATATGCTTGAGTCTGCAATTTCAATGTATGAAAGGCTCTTAGAGCTCATTCTCAAGGAAGCCAAGAGAGCTCCTGGCAGCAACAGTGAAATAGAAAAGCATGGAAAGTAAACTTTCACTCTATGCCATGTAAAACAAATTGAGATATTGCTTCTAAACTTCTCTATGCAAAAGCAAAATGAAGACAAATGAATTAGTTCAAATATTCCTTTCCTCTCTTTTTGTTTGTTTGGTATGTTTGTTTCTTTGTGATCTGCAACTGCTTTTTGCGTGTTGGAACCTGCAAGTGCTGCATGGTTATGTTACAATTCTATAAATAAAAGTGTCAACTAAAACAATAAATAGAATGTGGAGAGACATTAGGGAGATTAGAATTAAGCATATAGCTAACTAAAGAGAGAGAGCATGAATTACAAGGAAAATGTAAAGAGTACAGACAAAAGAAGAGTCTATGGTAGGAGCAACGTTCACATTTTGCTTGTGCATCCCTGTTTCTCTCCCTCCGAGCTGATTGTATCAATCAATACAAGGGTTCCTGTTTGATCTGCAATTGAGTTACAATTTCCTTCTGCTTTGATTAATTGAATATAAGACACCTTCCAAAGCCATCTGTCTGACCCTGTCTGCCATATCTAACATTCATTTGTCAGAATACAAGAAGCTGTTAGGAGCATCTGATTTCCTCTGAACTTAGGAGCTCAATTGTGGCTTGCTTGGAATAGCTGGCACAAGGCAGTAGGATAGTTGATCATGTAGGCTCATCATCTAAGTTACACAAGGATCCAGTCGCCATATCTGTATCCCAAACGTGTGGACATGGGTACATTAGGCTCCCTGTAACATTGTTCATCATCAGTCCTTTGTAAAAATATTCTTCAGTAAAAGACAGTGCAATCTGAGGGTTGTTTTATATATAAAGTGGGCATAAGAGTTGTCACCATACATTATCATATGTTTAAACTGATGAACCATGGTTGCTTGTTTGCTTAAATTGATCATGGGAAATTCCTCAAAATAATCTGAATTTTTTTTATATAAAAACTTATTCGATTTAAAATTTATTCAAGTAAGTGAAACCTGATTTGATTTTAAAAATTAACTACTCAAACTCGATTTAACTCGAATTCAAATGTATTTGAAATCAAATTAAATCCGTACGTCTTCACTTTCATAAGGTATATATATGAGTTAATTTTGATTATTTAATAAAAAAAAACTACGGCATAGTTTCTTTGTTTGTTGCTTATTATTAGATCATAATTAAATGTTTTAGTCAAATGTTGGTGGTCTATCACCTCATTATTTTTTAAATATATTATTATTTTTTGATAGATTATTTAATAATAGTATATTCTACCACATATATAAATAAAATGATTTTTTAAATGTTATGTTTCCTTATTGTTAGTTATTTTGAAAAACACACATTAAATTCAATTTATTGAGCTATTCAAAATTTATTAGTATTTCTTATATTTAATGAGATCTAAAATAAATTTCAATTATTATCATAAGAGATATTATTTTTCAAATAAATACCATAACAACATCATTTAATATTTTTGAGAGCATATAATATGAAAAATATAATTGTATTTTTTTAATAAGTGAAAAAGATATAACTGTATTAATAACTTTTTTTTGTGTGTAAACAAATATACACACAAAATATGTTTTAAATTCATATTTTAGATATTTCATCTTTTATAGAATCTATATGAAAAAGCTATATTTTATTGAATTACTTAGATTCATTAATTGATTGTTTTAGTTTTGTCTTAATGGGACTTCTAAAAAAAAATCAATTAATGTCCTAAAATATTGATTATTCACTCATAGTTATCAAATAAATATTTTAAATCTGTCATCACCTTATGAGATATAAAGTTAATCATTCGATTAGATTAGATAATAATGAAAAACACCTGAAAGATATTTACAAAATAAAAACAATGACAAAAGTAGTCATTCAAATTTAATAGTAAAAAAAATTAGATAATAAGAAAATCAGCAATGACAAAAAAAAAGAAAAGAGGAAAAAACAATTATTTAATATAATTAATTAAAATATATAAAGTAATATTTTGTTATGTTACTTACTATTATATATTATATAATAAACAATTTTTTTATATTTTCTTGTTAAGTTAAATTGAGATTATTGGAAATGGAATTTTCTAAGGAGTGTATGTACCTACAACATGTGGCCTTGTTGGGACAACACATTTTGCATGTTTGAATATATTTGCTTTCTTGACAAGTGGCATACAATCAGATGTTGATGGATGATCTTCAGATATTCTACCACTTGTTATTTTGTGTCTATCTAATCACCTCATTATAATAGAGTTTTTTTATCCCTATAAATAACCACGTTCAATAGTTTGGTAGTCTAACTATTCTTCCCTCTTAATTTTATTGTTAGCTCTTTTTTTTTAATTTCACTTTGGTTTTTTTAATCAATATTATTTTCTATTTATAATAAAGACATTCTAGGGCTAGTTATGGATGGATTTTATCTAATTTTTTTTATTCTCCTATCTAATTAGTTCTTGAGACTCCAAAATATCTTTAAATCAAAACATAATTTAGGGAGAATGAATAACTATTACAACTTTTAAATTACAAAAGTAACGTAAAATCAATCATAAGTTTTAACAAAAATAATAAATAATATCTAGATGAGTGATTTTGATAAGGAATACATGTTATGTTTTTGTTTGAAGATTGAATATCTAAGGAAATCTTAATATTAATAGCTGATCAATTCAAAATGTGATTTCACATTATCTTTCTCAGTCGATACACTATTATTTTTCATATCACAGTCATTTGCAGTTGCTATCATTACAAATATTATTCATTAAGATTGTGGAAATTGGTTGTTGTATCATGATTGCAAAATAAAGTATTTAAAGAAAAATATTTTGAAATTGAGAACACGGTCATATTTCGATTAGGGACAGCAAAAGAAATTCTAAACTTGAGAGCAGAGTATTGAACATGCCTAACTCATTGTTTTCATATTCTTTTCTACCATTGAAAGGGTAACTAGATAAATGACAAGGTTAATGATTCTTTGTCAAAATCAGCAGTGTAAGCATCTTTCTCTACAACAACTAGATGAAATTAAAAGGTTAAAGGTTGTTTGTCAAAGTCAGCATTGTAAACATCTTTCTCTACAGTTTTCTTTCTTACAAGACAGTTTCATTAATCACCCTTAGTAAAGTTGTGGATTAACTACAATTTTAGTCCCATTCTACAACTTTATCATTATTCTATTAGAATGAAACAATCAAATGACAATAAGATAATATGATAGGGTTGTGTTCCCTCTAAAGTCATGATTATTTTAAAGAAAAACAAAAGCAGTACAAATCGTATTAACACTAAAAGAAGCATATGTGTTGAGCGTGTATATTGAAAAAATAGTTTTTCAAATTTAAAGAAAAACAAAAGCAATACAACTTGTATTTTCACTAAAAGAAGCATATGTGCTTAGCATGTATATTAGAAAAAAATAGTAAACACGTGATGAGTATTTATTTTATTGAGCTTTTACTATTTTACTTGTGGTAATAAGAAAGTTAATTAGTCTGTACTAATTTTATTTTATTTTTATTTTTTTCTTTTTTTACAATAAACTTGACTTTGCTTTTTGACTGATGTATATAAGCTAGGTTCTATAATTCATTAATAAACTACACAAAAAATTATTTCACATTTATTCTTTCAAGCTTCCGATACTTCTCACATAATATCATAGGCATGTTATGAGATAGGAATTCATGAATGCAAATCTTCTTCGAATCTATTTGAGGTTTTGCAATGGGTTCAACTCATCTAATGGTTTAATTCTTGTTTTTCCTTTGTTTGATCTGTAAATCATACGTTCAATTTTGTAGATCTTGAATTGATAGGAAATTTGTTAATTTTACTTGGAATTTATTTTTCCCTTAGTTGTTTGGAATCTCAATCTATTAATACTTGATCTCTGCATTGTTGATTGAAGTTTTAATACTTTGTTCATGGCTACGGATTCACCAACCATGGCAAATAACTCATCAAACCCTAAATCTACGACTTCACATCTAGAAAATCTATAATCCCTTTTTGATGTTCATCACATTAATAATCATGGTTTAGTGGTAGTTAACCCTAAACTTACCTCTAGTAACTACAATGCTTGAAGTACTAGCCGTGTTGATAAGGAATAAGGTTGGTTTTTTTTATGGAACAATAGCTAAACTAAGTATAACATATCCTTTATTTAGTTCTTGGACTCTATGCAACCACTTAATAGTGGCATGGTTTTTAGACTCTATTACACCACCAATTTCATCGACTATTTTCTACATGGATAATGCTTTAGAAATTTGGAATACTCATGAGCAAAATTGTGCGCAACTTGATGACACTTATGTGTGCAATTTACAATACACTTTAGGCAATATATATCAAGGAACTAGAATAATGGATTTATATTTCATTAAGTTGAAAGGTATATGAGAGGAATTAAGAAATTTTTGCCCATTACCACACTGTGAATGTGGTAAATGTAATCCAGTTGGCTTCAACAAATACCTGAACAATATCAAAACAATATGGTTTTTAGGTTTCTCAATGACCTTAATGAAAGCTTTTCTACATTAAAATCCCAAATAATATCAATAAAGCTTTTTCCAAAACGGGATAAAACATGTAACATGGTTTTAAGAGAAAAATCTCAAAAAAAGCTTATTAATTTAGTCAAATCCAGCAGTAGTCATCTACTATGATAACTATTACAAATAACAAGAAGAAACTAAGGCAGAATTGATATGTAGTCAGTGTGGAAAAAAAGGCCATCTAAAGGAGGAGTGTTATAAGTTAATAGGATTTCCTAAAGATTTCAAATTTACAAAAGGCAAGGATAATTGCAAGAAATCAAAATTAGTAGTAAATAGTCTTTCTATTTGAAATTATTATTCTACAAGAGGTTAGATCAACATGATGAGCTCATTGGTATAAGTTTCATGTCTCAGATGTCACTTGTTAAGCATCAAGTTCAAAAATCGATGACTCTGCTCAATGAAAGTAGTATTAGTAGTGAAGATTGTAGAAACAATTCATCAAACATTCAACAAGCAAAGCCTTCTTTAGCCAACTCAGTTTTTGCAAGTATTATTCCTAGTTATTCTTGTTTCAATACTGCAAATAAACTTCCACCTAAATATAAAAAGGTTAATCAATTCATGGTTAAACAAATTTCCTAGATTATGAATATTGATACTATTGAACATATATCATGCTTTTTAGCTAGTTTTAGTTCTATCAAACCAGTCAAAAATTGTTATGTTCATCAACCTAACAATGCCAAAGCTATTGTGACTCGTATAAGGATAATCAAATTGACTTCTTTATTGACTTTTAATAATGTCCTGTGTGCTCATTCCACCTCAATCTTGTATTAGTAACTAAACTTATCGCTTGTCAAAAAGCTTGTGTCCTTTTCACTAATAAATTTTGCGTTGTTCAAGATCTCCTCTCATGGAAAGATTATCAAGATGAACAGTATCTTTTCAAATTTAGTTTGGATAAGCTTGTACATTTTTCATTTGAGTCTTCTGTCTATACTTGAAAAATAATGTATAAACAGTTTAACTTGTGTCATTTTAGGTTAGGCCACATACCTTTGAGTAGAATAAGTGTCATTCATAAATAATGTCCTAACACTAATTATTCAAAAGAATTAGTTTGTGAAGTCTATACGTCTATCAAAATGAAGAAATTACCATTCCTTGTTCATATTAAGAACACAACTTTTACTTTTAAACTTGTGCATACAGATGTATGAAGACCTTATGTTCTTCCTATTATAAAAAATCAAGGTTATTTTCTTACTTTGGTGGATGATTTTTCATGTTTTACCTGGATTTTCTTGATGAGAAATAAATTAGATATATCAAGCATATTACCTTCTTTTTATAAATTTGCTAAAAATTAGTTTTCAACTTCTATTAAGTATTTTAAAACAAATCATAGAAGAGAGTTCAATTTTATTGGATTTTATGCAAAACATGGTATTTTCATCAATTGTCTTGTGTAGAAGCATCTCAACAAAATGGAGTCATTAAAAGAAAGCATCAGCATATACTTGTAGTAGTCAGAGTATTAAAGTTCAATCTTTTTTACTTGTTCCTTTTTGGGGAGGAGAAAATTCTCATTGTAACTCACCTTGTTAATAGAATACCAACTAGAGTCCTTCATGACAAATCACCTTATGAATTACTCTAATACACAGCTCTTTGTTATGATCATTTTAAGGTATTCGAATGCTTATATTTTGTGTCTACACTGACACAGAATAGAAGGAAATTTGATAGAAGAACAACTAAATGTATATTTTTAGGTTATCCAAGTGACATTAAAGGACATAAAGTATTTGATATTAGTGCAAACAAGTTTCTTGTGTACAATAATATAGTTTTTCATGAACATATTTTTACTTTTTAGTCATCACAACATACCATGGATCATTTTACATCTTCACAAACACTTGGAATGCATGACTTCAATTTTCATATTTCAGCTATTGATATTGTGAATTTTGCACTAAATCACCATTCTTCAACTGAGTCATTCTCATTTACACTTATTACATCCTTTGATACTCATTCTCCATCAAAATTTATTAATGAACTTCATCATTCATCTTATCTTATTATTGAAAACAATCTTGCAAACTCCATTACTAAACCTAATAGTCTTTTTACTGCTGTCATTTCATTACCTAGTAAAAGTAGTAAACCTAAAAATGCACCACAATATCTTGAAAGTTATCAAACTAACCTTCCTACTAATACTTATTCAGTCACTTCTCATCCTATCACTAGTTTTCTTTCTTGTCATTAGCTGTCTTCTGCACATAAAACCTTTACTACTACTTTATGTCAAGTTCATGAGCCTCGTAATTATAACCAAGCTATTAATTACTCTCACTAAAAAGATGCAATGCAATGTGAATTAAAGACTTTGGAGGATAATGGAACATAGAGTGTTGTGCCTCTACCTTTTGAATCTTATACCATAGGTTGTAAATGGGTGTTTATGATTAAATGAATGTAAATGGTATTGTAGAGAGCTATAAAGCACAATTTGTGGCTAAGGGATATAATCAAATACAAGGTTTTGATTATTAAGAAACCTTTAGTCTTATTGCTAAGCAAACGACTATTAGAGTTTTTCTAGCATTGGCAACTGCCAAAAGACCGCTTCTATCTCAATTGGACATTAATAATGCATTCTTGAATGGAGATATGGAAAAAATAGTTTATATAGATCTTTCCCAAGGTTATCTTGTTCAGGGCAAGTATCCACCTGGTTCCAAATTAGTTTGTAAGTTACGTAAGTCTCTTTATGGTCTTAAGCAAGCCTCAAGATAGTGGAATTCAAAATTCATTGCTTCCCAATTGAAGCATGGTTTCACTCAGTCATTATCAAATTATTTTTGTTTACTATGACAATGCCTAGTGGGGAATTCCTTTCATTGCTAGTATATGTCGATGATATAGTGGTTGTAACCATTACAACTAAAGCTATAGATCATGTTAAGGAATATTTGAGTTCTCAATTCAAGTTAAAAGATCTATGAGCAATGAAGTAATTCCTTGGACTTCAAATTTCAAGGAGTCTAAAAAGAATTTTTATTTCTTAGAAGAAATACACATTAGATTCTCTAGGAGATTATGGTATGCTCAGTGCAAAACTTGTGACAACTCTTATTGATTATAGTCATAGGTTTAGTAAAACTACAAATAGAAAGGAAGTTGCTAATCCAACAGGATATAAACAATTGGTAGCAAAGCCCTTGTACCTAACATTCACCAAGCCAGATATTTCCTATGATGTTCAAGTATTATCATTGTTCATGGATAAACTAAAGCAAGATCATCTACCAACAGCATACCAAATGCTTAAATATTTAAAGTCAACTCCAAGACAGGGGATACTTATGAAATCATATTCAAATTTAATCATATCTACCTACTTAGATAGTGACTAGGCAAGTTGTTCTGATACGAGTAAATCAATCACAAGATACTGTGTTTTTTGGAAGCTCATTAATTAGCTGAAAGTCTAAAAAGTAATCAGTCGTTGCTTGAAGTTCAACAGAGGCAGAGTATCGATCTATAGCTTCTGCTTGTTGTGAAGTCATATGGTTAAGGTATTTGTTATTTGGTTTTGGCATTCATCAAGAGGCAATAATCAAATTATTTTACAATAATCAATCTGTAATTTTTATTTTTCAAAATTGTATCTTTCATGAGTGTACAAAATATATAGATATGGAGTGTCATTTTATTTAAGAGAAGGTACTTGCAAGCATGATTGATCATGTGCATTGCAACCAAAACAATACTACAAATTGCTAGGCAAGATGAATATTCATAATATTCATGCTCCGCCATGACCATTAATCTCAGGGGGAGTATTATTCTTGAATGAAGAACAATGGAAATTGGTTGTAGCATCACAATTGCAGAGTAAAGTATTTAAAGAAGAAGAAAAGCACATACAACTCGAATGACCAGTTAAAAAAAGCATATGTGTTGAGCGTGTGTATAAAAAAATAATAGACATAATTTTACTAGACTTGTACTGTTTTACTTATGGTAATTAAGGAGGAAGTTAGTTTGTAACCAATTTTTGTTTTAATTTCATTTTTCCTTCCTTTTACAATAGATTTGACTTTACTTTTTGACCCATGTTTATGAATCGTGTTTTGTAATTGATGCATTAGTGAAATATATAGAAAATTCATTCACATTTGTTCTCTCAAGCTTTCGCTACATTTCACAACACACTTCTTAGATTGTTCAACATTCTTGTAGCCACCCTTGACTTGTTTCCCCTTAAATCATCATTAATTTTTTGATTGACTTGAGTTGGAAGATGTTCCTCTCTACTTTCTCAGACTTGTACATACACCACATTCTTCTGTACTTTTAAGTTTGAAAAATTGAGACTTGAAGCAACATTGATATAGTGATACAAGCTCCGACTCCGCTTCTGTTATTTGGACTTAAAGAAGACAACTATCTAGTTGAGCATATTTAAATGTAAACTTCAGCATTTTTCAATTATTTAAGTTTCTTACCTCTTCAGTTGGGAAATCATATTGGCAAAGGTCATATTTATTTGATTTCTACTATGAATTGCCTCTTGGTGATTGAAATATTTCAAGTATTGCAAATGTTACAAGGGGAATTATAGTTCTTGTGAGTAACATTTTCAGTGGCATTGGAAGTAATGAAGAGAAATAATGAAATGACTTTGGAAGATTGATAGATATTTTAGCTATTATGAAATTAATGAAATGAAAGGATGGATTCATATAATAAAAAAACAAAATGTTCTTTGTTTGGTTAAAAGTTAATTTAGATATTATCATTTTAATTAGCATGATAAAGAAAATAAAAAATGAGTTGGCTAATAAAATAAGAAAATTTAAATAAAAATTTTAAATGTAATAGAAAGACAATTAAAAATTGTGTTAAATGATACTTTAATAATGTTTTGAACTATTTATTACTAATTTCATTTTATTTAACATTATTATTGAACAAGGAATCATATAATCTATCATGGCTATTTCATATTAGATATAAAAGTACTTTATGACATAAAAAGAGTTCTTTTTACTTATCTTATGCTAATTAATTTTAGTTTGTTGTTCATTTACTGAAATCTTTCTTCAAATTATTTGTATTTTTAAATAATTTAAACTAACCCTTGTAGATATAGCACATTTTACATACAAGTTTTGGTAAAAAATAAACCATGAACATTCCATAATCCTTTGATATTTTACTTTATAGAAAAATTTTGTTTATAGTATGTTCTAGTAAAATATTATTACATGATGAACTTTAATTATCTCTTTAATATTAAACATGTTTTGAGATGCTTTTCAAGTAGTCTCAAGTTAAAAGATAAATTTTAAAAAGAGCTACCTCTTTGGTGTGGGCATTGAACAAAGTATGGTGAATAATTGGACTAATATGACTAATCATAAGGTCAATAAGTTCCCTACAACTTAATTGGACAACCACTTAGAGCTCTCCAGTTAGCCAGTTATTTAAAGGCTTAAAAGGAAGCTTGCTACTTGGAAAGCTAAGTCACTTTCCATATGGGAGGCAAGGTCACACTTCTATTGTCTGTTTTAAGGAGTCTCCCCTTATTTTTCATGTCCCTCTTCCACATGCCGAAGAAGGTACAGAATAGTATTGAAAAAATTCAGCAAGGTTTTTGTGGGATGGACCAAACCTTGTTCACAAGTTGCATCATGTTAATTGAGATACAGTTTGCAATTATCAAGATTTGGAAGGCTTATGGATATTGGCCTAAAAGATAGAGCCTTATTGAATAAGTGCTTTGGTGTTTTGGCAATGAACAAAAAGGTCTATGGAGGGACATCTTTGCTGAAAAAACAAGAATTGATAAGAACAGTCTCATTCCAAGGCTCGGTAATGGCACTAAGGCCTCAAGGATTTGGAAAAACATAATAACTTTGTCATAGAAGGATTGAGGGATATCTCTAGGTAATGGATGCCATATCAACGTTTGGAATGAAGAATGGATAGAGGGTCTTATTTTTAAGAATGTTTTTCTTAGAATATATGCCTTAGCGATTATATGTTGGAAAATAATATATTTCATAAGGTTCAAACATCCCACATTGCCAAGATACAAGAAAGGTAAATGCCTTATATATGAAAACCCATTATGAGCTTGTTGCAAGCAAGGAAAAAGGAGTGGGCTCGCGCACGCACACAAGATTGGATTAGACCTTGAGAAATCTCAAATTTTTTCTCTTTGTACACGAATATACATGTAGGCTATGCCCAAGTGAATTTTGTACCTTGGCTTTAATTTTTCTTAAGCTTTTTCAACCTTTGATTGAATCAGACTCAAACTCTACCATGCTTGCCTAACTTTCCTAGTTTTGCTCTAATGTCTATTTGACTAATTACTCTGCCATACATTTACCATGCTGGTGACTCTCCTAATTTTGCTACAACGTATACTTGACTAAGTATACATGTTGCCCAGGTTAAGAGGTTTTTTTCTTTCTTGGTTTTGCTCTAATTTCTTTCTGACAAAGTACTCTACCATACCTCTACCATGCTGATGACTCTCTTAATTTTGCTTCAACATATACCTGACTAAGTATACAGGCTACCTAGGTTAAGAGGCTTTTTCTTTCCTGGTTTTACTCTGACGTCTATCTGACTAAATACTCTACCATACCTCTACCACGCTGATGACTCTCCTAATTTTGCTACAACATATACCTGACTAAGTATACAGGCTGCCTAGGTTAAGAGGCTTTTTCTTTCTTGGTTTTGCTCTAACGTCTATCTGACTAAGTACTCTACCATACCTCTACCATGCTGATGACTCTCTTAATTTTGCTACAACATATGCCTGACTAAGTATACTGCTGACCAGGTTAAGAGGCTTTTTCTCAACTCCTTGATTTGGTGCAACGTTCACCTGATTTGGTGCAACATTCACTTCAATCCCTACCTATAAATATAGCCCCTTTACCTCACTCATAGCACACTAAAGCCTCTCATCTCCTTTTCTCTATTTTCAACATATTTTCTCTGCTTCTTTTCCTTCTTAACTGGGTTTTTTTTTCTGCTATTCCTGTCATCTCTTAATAGTTTGAGCAAACTATTAATAGTTTGAGCAAACTATTAATAGTTTGAGCAAACTATTAATAGTTTGAACAAACTATAATGAAAAGTTTGTTAAATCTTGAAGGATAAAAGCTACAGTCTTTTTGCATTGAGTTTTTGTACTCCGAAAAAGTTGAAATTATCCTTAAGGACAGTGATACCACGTCTCAGACTACTTACTATTTTTATTTGTTTTATTTTATATTCCTCTATTTTCCATTATTTTCTAACATTATAAAGATAGGGAAAATTGCTGACTTTGGGTAATGGAATAATGGTGAATGCTGCTGGTATGTACAACTTAGAAAAAATGTTTTAGGATGGAAAAAGTGCAAATGGGAGGAGTTTATGAATCTTATTGTTGGGCGGGTCATTGGGAGAAACTTTCAAGATAAAGTGACATGGAAAGGTACCTCAAGTGGTGAGTACTTTTCTAAGACATTTTGTAGAACTATTTTGTATAGAAATTCTACTCGTGTTGGACATTGAAAGTTGATTTGATTAGACCTAGCTCCTTTCAAAGTGGAAATCTTCTACTGGCAACTTGTGCGAGGTCTCTTAGCTATTAAAGAAATTTTAGCTAATAAGGGGATCATTAGAAAGGAGGTTGCTATTTGTTTAGTTTGTAAAAAAGAGAGGGAGGTGGTAAGTCATCTTTTTTTCATATGTGACAAAACTTAGGTTATATGGCAGCATTGTGCCACACTGTGGAACATTGATTGGGTAAATTACCATGAACTTCTTTGTTGTTTCATGGCCTAGTTTAGCTATGCCTCTTTTTTGAAAAATGATATAATTTAGAAAATGGCATGATATGATATTACTTGAACAATTTAGATCACAAAAAATGACGTTGTGTTCAGAGGAAAAGAATGGGATTGTAAGTAGATAATGGAACTCATCAAAGCTCGAGTGGTTTGGTGAAAGTATGCAAAATGGCCTAGTCTCAACATTTCTATCGATGACTTAACTAGATTCCCTAATGAAGGTGCCAATCCCAAATGCTTAAAAGGTATTAAGCCTAAGACTGATTGGTCTAAACCGTTAGTGGGATGCCTTAATTTCAATATTGATAATGCTTCCAAAGAGAACCTAGGTGAATCTGGTACTGAGGGTATACTAAGGAATGAATATGGTGATACAATCTTGCTCTTATTTCGAAAGCCATGGGAGTATCTAACTCAAATACGGAGGAGTTATTAGTGGTCAAAGAGGTTGTCTTGCTTTACTCAACCTTAGGATGGGGCTCTTCCCACACTCTCCTTCTTGATTTAAGGAAGCACGGCATTCAAATTTTACACTTGCCGGAGAAGGTGCTAAATTGACAAATTAGACATATCCTCGAAGAAGCTAACAATGCTGCTGACTCATTGGCTAAAGGAGGTGTCCAAAGGTCACAAAGTTTCTTGTGGATCAATCACGAGGCACTATTGACAAACCATGTTGAAAAGCCTATTATTCTCATTATTGATACCAACCATTAGCCACCACCAGTTTTAAGTGCTACCAATATTGTGTTTTGTCGATTATTTTCTGCTATTGTGGTTCGATTTGTTGTTCCTGCAACTGGTTTGGCTCCCCTTTATAGATGTTCCAGATTTGGATGTTACGCCGCCCTTGGTGCAAGTACTAACTTCTGGTGCCTTTGTTTTGAAGTTGGTCTTGAGCTGATTTGTGGGTATGATGGCTTGTCTTACCTTTTACTCATATATGTTTATTAACTTGGTTAATATATAGCCGTTTGGTTGTCTTTTTGTATGATGGTTAGCCTTGCCTTTTGCCCACTTTTGTACGTTTATATTTATATAGGGGTTGGGATTAGACCTGTCAAAATGGGCATGGCCCATTGGGCTGGCCCATTTTCTATTAAATATGGAATGGGCTGGGTTAGAAAATTTAGACTCATATTAAAATCGAGCCTAAATGGGCCAGCTCTTCAAATCAATGGACTGAGGCGGGCTAACCCTGTGTGCCAAGAAAAATAATTTTAATTAATTTAATAATTTTATATATTTAACTATGTAAAATTAATAATTTAGTTATCAATGGTATTATTTATTTTATATATTTCAATGTCTCTAATCTTTACTTATCAAATTAAAAATTTTAATTTAGATTAAAACTTTTTTTTTCTTTTATGGTAATGAATATTAAATGATAAATTGATAATGATTCAGACCTTGAGACATTATTGTTGCCTAAACAAGATTTAAATGTTTTACTTGAGAATAAGAATTGAGAAAGATATAAATGAGTCTTGAAATTTTTATTATTTAGTTATATACTTATGTTTATGGGATAGTAGTTTGTGTTAAAGATTTAAACTTTATTATGTAATTTATTTATTTTTTATATTTGGTGTAATTTGTTTATTTGTAATATATTTTTATTATTCAATTTATGAATTAAATCATACACCAATTTCATTAATAGAAAATTTGTTAGGTAGAATTATAAAAATGAGTTTTTTAAAAAATAAAAATAAAAATGGATTGACCCAACTCAGCCTATAGGTTAACAAGGGGTGGGCTGCATCAAAGTTTTGATGGCTCATATAAAAAATGGGCTGGTCCAGTTCAACCCATATTTTTTCAATCCACAAGGGTTGGGTCGGGTCAGCTTATATTGACAGCTCTAGTTGGGATGTTGTGTTCAGGTTTATTACGCTAATTACTATGGGATGATGTTTTTATTATCTGTTTATGTGAACTTTTTGTTCTCTAAATGGGATCCCATGAGCAACTAGCTTTTCGTACTTCTCCTGTAGCCTTGCTGGTATTTTTTTCTAACCAGATAGGGGCTGTCAATTGTAAAGTTCTTAGATGTCTTTCAACAAAAATTACTATATGATATCATCTTAATAATAAACCCATGCATAATTACAATTATTTTATGTTAGCATGAGCTATATGTGTGGTGTAATTATTAATTTTAAAAATATCTCAGAAAAAATATTTCTCTATGTAATTTTTTTCATATATATGTACATATATATATATTTGAGTCAATTTAAGTAAAAATTCAAAATTAAGCATTTGGTTCTACAATAAATGTATATATTCCTTAATTAAATAGTCGGATTTAAATCTCCTTTCTTTTGATTAAAAAAAAGCCACATTTAGCTTGTAACATTAATATTTTTTATATCAAATCAAGAAATTTCATTAAAAAAATAAAAAAGTCATTAATTCATGCATAAGCTCACCAATATAATAAAAATAAGAAAAAATCTAACAAAAATCCAAAAAAGCCACATTTAACTTGCAATATTGATTTAATTAAACGCATTGTCATTGTCAATATATTATTGATTTTTTTATTTATAATTAAATAGATAATACTCCATATTACAATTGAATATTAAAGATTTAACAATGAACACACTCAATATTTTTTCCAGACAAAGGCCCTACAAAATATTTCATTATGCCTTTTGGGATTGAGAGGGCTTCTCAAGCTAATTGGAGTATACTAATAATTTGAAGGAGGCATGCAGTCCCCTCCTAAACCTTTCTTCTTGTCTCTTCCATTTCTTCTTTTTCACCATGCCATTTCGAGGGAGAAATTATTAGAAGTATATCCAGTATAATAATTTATAATAATTAATTAATTAATTACAAACATATATTATTTAAAGTCTATTAACAAATTATATGCAACTCGCATTTTATAAGTGATGAATTTTGATATAATTTTTTGTTATGATCAAATAATAATTACAAGATCGTATAGGAAAACATTACAAGTGAAATATTTTGGAAATTATTAGGTAACCCACTCCCACCACATTGTCCTGCCATCATCTTTACTCATTCTCTTTTCTTAGGCTTTTTACATTTACAATTTTGCTTAAACATATGTAAGCAATTTATTTAGAGGATATCATTGAGAAAAAGACATTCATTAAAAATATTTCATTAGAAAATTTTCGATGGAATTTTATTTTAAATTTACTCACTTCCAGGGCTTTTTCCACAATAAGATTCCAATGGATTGGAGAAGAAAGACCCAAACCCTTTTATCATCAAACTCATTATTGCTTTTTAAAAGGTTTTTGAGCAAACCCATGTGTAGCAGCACATTGTATATACCTAATCATAATTTATTAGTTACCACTTGCATATTCATAAGAAGTAATAATTCAAAATCATTGTTATTTTCTCAATAAGAAAAAATGCAAAAATATTTCCAAAAGGGTGTCCTCAAAGGATAACTCAAATTTAGAACTTGAGAACCTTTTATGAGATTATGAGATAGCATATTCTAACATTGGAAAAAGAGATGGTGAGATTATGGGACATGAAGAGTATTACTTACCTTCAACCCAAATCCAATGGACTTTCACATATACAAAAGAAAATTAACAAAAAAAAAAATGATGCCTTATATAAAATTCCATAAACCATATATTTTGTTTCTTGATAAAGAAATTATCATGATTACCCTTGTCCTTGAAAAATCCTACATATGATTGTTTCTCAAGTATATATCTATATATAATTAATGTAAACCCTAATATATGAAAAAAAATTGAAATAAAAATGGGTTTATTTAATATAGGAATATGAGTAGTTTTTTAGGATAGAGATGAGCAGCTACAAAAAATAGTTTTTGTTTTCATTGAAAAAGAAATAATTTTTCGCTCCATCCTTATTTGAAAAGAAAATGCAACTTGACATATTTTTCTTTTTATTTTTTATTATTTTATAACTTTATTTGGTTTGATAATAATTTCATGAACTGAATTGGTTTCCAAAATTAAATGTGTTTGTTAAGATTTTTTTTATACATAAGATATGAAAATATAAAACTTATATTCTATCTTTTAAAGTAAAACGATATACATCGTATTTTACTAGAATCTTGCATCGAAAATTAATATTAATAAAAATTTTAGAAACTCGATATGTATAAAGACGAATGAAGTTATATATTACTTACATTATTTACTTGTTAATTAACATTTATTAGAAAAAGAAAATGAACATTTTTGTAATCTAATATTTTTATTTTTCTCGCTCTTATCCAAAGGAAAAGAAAAATGCGCCTACAAATATATTTAAAATTCAAAAGGTAGAAGAAAAGAGCAAACATTCCTTTGCCCATGACTACGTACCTCTTCTTCAAATGCAACCATCATGTTCTTTTACACTTTTCTCCTGACCCGCCACACCCAGTTAGGAATGCCACGGCCAATCATATTTCCCCACGTAAGAGATTCCGACCATCCATTTCGTCGTTTACAATTAGGGGCCGTGATCAGGGTGAGAACGAAATGCTTTGAATTTACGCGGGCAACGGGGAGATTGGCTGTCATGCAGTTGGATGGTGTCAACCGCGGGTCCCTTTGTTTGTGCGTTTACATTTTTCTTTTCTTGGCCTGTTTTGAGTTTTGATTTGGGAGTCCTACTGAAGTAGAACGCCTAGGTATTATTCAATGGGGGACCATAGGTTTTGTATTTTATTCATTTAATTCAAATGGACATTAATACCCTTACACTAATAAATTTATTTCTTTTTCACTAATTGTTGAACTATATCACATAATTGGTACTCTTCCCAAATCAAAAGATAAATGAGTTAATGTTTTCTTAGTTAAATTTGGGAATTATAACTTTAACAAAAAAGATTTTATATGTTAATCTCATAATAAATATGTTTAACAAGTAAAAGGATTGTAAAAATTTATATTTAAATTACTTATTTGATTTGATGAATATATTATTCAATCTATTTAATTAATGTACTTTCACAAAAATAGGGAGTAAAACATGTCCCATATAATATATTTTACATTAACAATAATATCAAAAAACAAGTTTTTAATTATTCAGATAAATTTAAATAAGTTTTTATTTTTTTATTATATTCAATTAAGTTTTTGTATTTTTTTCTTATTTTTTAAAAAAGTTTTTATATTTTTATATTAAATCAAATATATCATTATAACTAATGGTTTCATTGTTGTGTCTTGTGTGGTTAATGTAGTATTTTAACATATTATAATAAATAGGAATATAACATGTTAATATGATATGACGATATGATCACATGACAATTTTACCTTTCATATCAATACTACATCACTTCCACATGAGTATAAAAATGATAAATGTCATTTTAATTAATCGTAATTAGTAAATTATTAATCCAAAAACTCATTTAACTTAAAACAAAATCATAAGAGTTTAATCGAATATAATAAAAAATAAAAATTTATTTTAATTTTTAAAAATAGTTTAGAGGTTTTTTTTTAAAAAAATATACCTTTTAAATTTGATTTTTTTTCTTTACTTTGATGAAATTGTTGATATTAGTCAACTAATAAACATCAATTTTTCCACACAAAATAATTAAAAAAAATAAAGAAGAGCAAACTTTCAATTGTTGATTGTGTTCACAATTATAAGTTATAATAATTTTTTATTTTTTTGCATAATTTACTATATCAAGTAAACACAATCATATGATAGACAACTATTGTTTATCCATGTTGGGATAAGTTTGTTTTTATTATAATAAAACACAATTATATGGCACAAAGTACATGTCAAAGTAATTAATTGACTAATAAAGAAAAATACTTGACCAAAGTATTGAAATAAATGAACAAAATGTTTCCCAAAGACATTGTTGCATTCAATAATTGGTAACATTCTTTGATAAGTACATCATACTTGTTGTACCAAAAATGGGAGAATAATCCACTAGGCATCCCCAAAAGTTGGTGAAGAATCCATTCCCAAAATAAGCTAAAAAGGAAAAACCATTTATGAATTTTCTACTACTACTACTACTACTACTACTAATAACCTTATATAATTCTATTCTTTTTTGAAATTTTAATTAAAATTAGAAAAAAAAAGGGGAGGGGGGGTCGGGGGGAATGACAATGGCAATGGCAATTTCGTTAATATAGGTAAAAATTAGGGTATTATTGAATCAAGACATTGCCAAATCTCCTTTGTAAGTAACAGTCCAAACCATGCAACCAAAACCCTTGTTGTAGTCCTGTCGTCTAAGCTGTCCTCTGCGCCACCTGTTCGCTTCTTCCTCTTTAAAATAACTCACTTTCTTGCTCTCTCTGACTCTGTGCTCGAAGGCTTAAAAATTTTCCTCCTTTTTCCACCCTCTAACGCCCTCATTACACGCGTCAGTAACAAGGGATAAAAGAAATGAGGAGTAACTAGCTTTTCTTGCGCTTTCCTAGGAACCAAACGCCACCTGTTTCTCATCTTTTCCACCAGCCCCACTGAAAAAGTTTCCATTTTTTTTTACTCGAACTATCTAAATCACGGAAGTCCTTCCAAACCCAATTTTTTTTTCTTGCATTTTTTTTTTTGCTTCACGTTATATGATTCTTTGTCTCGCTATATTGGCTTAAGATCAGCAAAATCATGGCAGTCGATTCGGCTGACAGGAAAGAAGTCGTCTTGAAGATTGATGACAGAGGCAATGAGAGTAATATTCCTGCAGCTGCCGCTGCAGCCACCGCCACCGGTGGAGGTAAGATATGGAGAGAATCAAGCTATGATTTTTGGAAAGACAGTGAGAAAATCAACAGCAACTGGAAAAAGGAGAATGCCAACGTGAATGGTACTGGAAGTAGTGCTAACAATAGTAGTAGAGAGAGTGAAGGTTTTGATTTCATGCAAAGCAAACAAGCAGCCATGGAAGATCCACCGTCTAAGCTGATTGGTCAGTTTTTACATAAACAAAAAGCTTCAGGTGAGATTTCATTGGACATGGATTTAGAAATGGATGAACTTCAACAAAAGCCTCCTCATCATGGCACCTTATTGCCTACTGTCGCTGAATCACCTTCTCCCTCAGCAGCTGCTGTTCCCAGGGTGTCCTTTGAAAACAACCCTGTAAGAAGAAGACAGAGTAAAGGGTCAGCATCTCCAGGGAAAGAAGAGAGTAGAGACTCTAACGAGGATGATGGGGTTGTAAAGTGTAGTTCAAACTCTTCTTTTAAAAGAAGTGAAGGTGGTTCATTTCAACGGAAGTCAAGTTTGTTAGCAACAAAGACAAAGTCCAGGTTGATGGACCCTCCTACACCGGAAAAGGGGGAGCCAAGGTCGGCGAAAGCCACAGTAGGTAAGTCAGGACAGATAATGAGATCTGGGTTTCTTGGCAAAAGTATGGAGGAAGAAGAGGATGATCCATTGCTTGAGGAGGATTTGCCTGATGAGTATAAGAAATTTAAGTTAAGTGTTTTGGTTTTGCTTGAATGGTTAAGTTTGATTTTGATTATTGCTGCTTTGGTTTGTAGTCTTACAATTCCTTATTTAAGAGCGAAACGTTTGTGGAGTCTTATGTTGTGGAAATGGGAAGTCCTGGTTTTGGTTTTAATATGTGGTAGATTGGTTTCAGGGTGGATTATACGGATAATTGTGTTTTTTATAGAGAGGAATTTCCTTTTGAGGAAAAGGGTATTGTATTTTGTTTATGGAGTGAGGAAAGCAGTTCAGAATTGTTTGTGGCTGGGGTTGGTTCTGATTGCTTGGCATTACTTATTTGATAAGAAGGTTCAGAGGGAGACTAAGAGTGAATTCCTGAGGTATGTGACCAAAGTTTTGGTTTGTCTTGTGGTGGGTGTGATGTTGTGGCTAGTGAAGACCCTTTTGGTGAAGGTGCTGGCATCTTCTTTTCATGTGAGCACTTATTTTGATAGAATCCAGGATTCATTGTTCAATCAATATGTAATTGAGACTCTTTCTGGTCCGCCGTTGATTGAAATTCAAAGGGCTGAGGAGGAAGAGGAGAGAATTGCAAATGAAGTTATGAACCTACAGAAAGCTGGTGCTACAATCCCTCCTGGGCTCAAGACGTCCACCCTTTCATCACCCCGCAGTGGGAAGGTGATAGGGAGTGGA
This sequence comes from Theobroma umbraticum, assembly GCF_002168275.2. NCBI lineage: Eukaryota > Viridiplantae > Streptophyta > Magnoliopsida > Malvales > Malvaceae > Theobroma > Theobroma umbraticum. The sequence goes on along the minus strand of NW_018397262.1, from coordinate 3,933,495 downwards.
CGGATCCAGAAAAGTCCTCAAGGAAAAAGCCCTACGCTTTCACGCATGCTTTCTTCTAAGAAGGGAGAGAAGGATAATAAGGGGATAACAATTGACCATTTGCACAAATTGAATCATAAAAATGTCTCTGCTTGGAATATGAAAAGGTTGATGAATATTATCCGCCATGGAGCTCTTTCCACTCTAGATGAGCAGATACAAGATTCAACTCATGAAGATGAGTCTGCAACACAAATTAGAAGTGAATATGAGGCAAAAGTTGCGGCAAGAAAAATCTTCCAGAATGTTGCTAAGCCAGGATCCAAGTAAGTCCATCAGTCCCATCTACTATGCAATATATTGTGTGTGCATCTCTGCCTTAAATACTTCCATTCAATTTTAAATTTCAATTCACTTCATTACTGATTGATTGTTTCTTGCTTGAAGCTTTTGTTACAATTGCATTATGTTAGTTACACTGGTGTTTAGACGATATAAGGGGAGAACATTGCTGGTAAACAAGGCTGATAGTTTAGGCAGGAGCTTTCAAGGGAAATCCATTATTTTTGTGGTTTTCAAAATTCAAGTGAAGCATGAAAGCTTATGTTCCCATCCCCAAACATATTACAAACCCTGACCCCAAACAAAAGAAAAGGAAGTGTTGAAATAAAGCCAGGACATCACTAAGAATGTATGCTTCCAAATCATTTTGATGACATCAGTACTTCTTCATACAGTGGAAATCAACTTCCATTTTCTTCAAAGCCTCTTTGCATCTCCATGTTCCTCCATTTTTTTTCACCCTATGTGACCAATCTGAAGCAAAAACATATGATTCCCACCTGAATAATGTTGAAAATGGAACAGGAAGGATCATAAACCCAAGGCATGACCAAGGGAATCATGGTGAACAAGAAGTACAGTGTCAATATAGCTATATATTGCTATGTTTAGTTTGATTTGGTTAACCTTCATGTCTTTCCCTTGGGTTACAATCTTAAAGTTGCATTGCTTCTGTTGGATCGAGTGGGGTGTGGCATGTATAACAATTGTGTTTTCTCTTGTTTGTTAATTATTGTTTCTCTGTTGATGGATTCATTTTAATAAGAATGGAAGACACAAATACCGGTCCAGAATTACAATATGACTGATGAGTTGCAGGTTTGGTGGTGATATAATATTAAGTGTATGGCTTGAGTTTTTATAAAACATATACCAAGGAGGTTTTTTCATTGTCTTATTTCTTATAATTGTCTTCTCAGGTACATCTACTTGGAGGACATTGAACGTTTTCTGCAAGAAGAAGAGGCTTTCAAGACTATGAGTCTCTTTGAAGGAGCATCTGAAAGCAGGAGAATTAGCAAGAAGGCTCTCAAGAATTGGGTGGTAAGAATTGGGAACCAATGCTTTGCAGAGTGATTTACTTCTAGTATATTCTCTTTTGCGTATATGTAATCTGTTGAAGACATATGCACAATGTTATATTTTAAACAATGCATAGAACATCCAATTTGTTCTAAACCTTCCCTACTGGATGCGTCTCAAATTGAAGTTTAAGTGCTCTTTAAATAGCTAATCAAATGTTAGATTGTGGTCACATATTTATCCCTGTATGTTCCAATGGATAACAATTAAGTGTTAGAAAACTTAGTATGGCAAAGGTAACAAGATAATATGATGTGCACAAAACTAAATTAATTGATATCTGTATTGAGTTTTTAATTGGAAGAATGTTTGTATCATATTCTGTTTAGAATGTAGTGCAATCTCAATAGACCTTTTTTACTGATTCTTTTTGAGATATTAGAACTTACAGTACTGGCTTTATTGCATTAAAATCTGAGGAAAAGAAAACCTTGTGTTTTAAAGTATTTGTTATTTGTTTAGGACTACAGGCTACAGCAATGCCCCATCCCCCCTTTTTCTTTATCCTGCATGAACCCAATCACTAAAACAGAAGTTGCATGTACAAGTTTAAGATTTTCTTTGTATGCATGCAAAAATGTGATGCATTTCAATCTCTTAGGTGAATGCTTTTAGAGAACGAAGGGCACTTGCCTTGACACTGAATGATACCAAAACAGCTGTGAACAGACTTCATCGGATGGTGAATGTTCTGGTCGGCATCATCATAGTGGTTATTTGGCTCCTCATACTTGGAATTGCTTCCAGTAAAGTTCTCGTTTTTATTAGCTCTCAACTGCTTCTAGTCGCATTCGTATTTGGAAATACCTGCAAGACAGTATTTGAAGCTATTATATTCTTATTTGTTATGCACCCATTTGATGTGGGTGACAGGTGTGAAATTGATGCAGTTCAGGTACTTATATAAGCATATGAATTTTGTCTTCCTTTAATCTTTATGATTATGCAAATTCTGTTTATTCTTAATTTTTATTAAAATTCTTGGGGACTCAAAAGTCATATTTAATGAATTTCAGATGGTAGTGGAGGAAATGAATATCTTGACTACTGTTTTCCTAAGATATGACAACCAGAAGATCATAATTCCAAACAGTGTCCTGGCTACTAAGGCCATCAATAACTACTATCGTAGCCCTGACATGGGAGATGCAGTTGAATTCTGTATCCATGTGAAAACTCCTGCAGAAAAAATTGGTCTGATGAAGCAGAGGATATTGAGGTATGTGGAAAAAGATTTAACTGTTTTTCCTTGCTTTGCTTTCATTTACAGGAGTCTTTGTTGTTAATGTTTGGCAATTTGTTGTTGTGTGATCATGGAAATACCACATTGGTGATATGATATTTGTGAGTTAGAGCCTTTATTTACCGAAGTTATTTTTTGGACTAGATATTTTGTTTCTATTGATATTTCTGTGGTATATTTTGAAGTGTCTAAGATATACAATAGAAAGATTATTTGGAATACCTTGAAAGTAAATGCATTTGAGAATCTAATTGATAAAGATCTGGCCTCTTTGAGATTATCGTCTTTTGTTGCAGTAATTGGGTAAGTTTATTTGATGCGGATGAGCATGAAGGAAATGTATGCTGGATTTGTTGCATCTATGGAATGTATTGGTAAATCACATACATATGCTGAACATGTCTGATTCAATAAATCATTTCTTACTGCAGTTACATCGAGCACAAGAGTGATCACTGGTACCCAGCTCCAATGATTATATTTAAGGAACTTGAAGAGTTGAACAGAGTAAGGATAGCAATATGGCTGACACATAGAATGAATCACCAAGACATGGGAGAGAGGTGGGCAAGAAGAGCTCTCCTGGTTGAAGAGATGGTTAAGATTTTTAACGATTTGGATATTAAGTACCGCTTATATCCCATTGACATCAATGTCTGTAGCATGCCTCCTGTGGCATCTGACCGCCTTCCTCCTAATTGGACCGGACCTGCCAGCTGAACAAGATAAGAAGCAGACTATACAACCCATCTTTGTACTCTTTGAGTCCCATTCGGTGCAGTCTCAAAGTTGGGAGTTGAGTTTACTGCCTTGTAACATTGTTTCCCTGTTGGTTTTAACCTATAGTGAGATAAAATTTTCATTTAGATGATTAGATACTAAACTACGTCTATAATTAGTATATTTTTGGTAGATTGAAGAAGTCAGCTGTGCTTGATGATACTTCCTGATTGTGTTTTCGATATCTTTGACTTAAATGGCCGGTGTATGTAGCTTGAATCCCATTCAGTCCTGTTTGGGATTGCAGAGGCATATTAGTAGTGAAACTTTTACCTGTATCATGATTCCATTTTAATTTTTGATTATAGGAAATGGTCCATTTTCATTCCTACAGACAAAAGTCAGTTGTTCCTGGCTTTTCCCTGTGGGATGTAAACCTGAAACTTCTGGGCTTTTGGGGTAAGGCTTCATTGCAATATTTATGCATAGTTATAATTTCAGTTGCCTATCATCCAATGATTATTGAAAAACCATTGCAAATGGAATGATTTCTTTATCATGCTCTGTTGCTATCATCATCATGATGTACAATAAAGGTTGGATTCTTAATATAAATCTCAGAGTCAAGATTAATATGTTGCCAGCTAATCCCATCAATTTCCCAATCATTACATTCTGTGTCACAATCCTTGGTATGTAAGGAATGGAGTACAGAATACATGGACCTTTACCCCAACTGTTGCCAGCTGCAGTTATATTGAGAACAAGAACAGGCAATTTCTCTAGTGTGGTAAGAAGGTTAGTTTGAGGAAGAATTCGAATCTCCTCCTTCGGATAAAAAGACATGCACTTATCAATCGAGTAGTAAGTTCTAATCCCGATTTTCTATACAAACAAATATAGATACATTAGAAGAAAAAAATACCCACGGCACTTCAGGCTTAGTAAGGTTGGGCTTGAAATGGCTTTGGATCAGTATTTTTCAACTTATAGGGGTGTGCAACAAACCCGCTTTTAAAGAGTTCAAAACCTCTCGTTCTTGTCCGATGTGGGATAGAGGTACTTTTCTCGTGACACTCTCTCCCACCCGATTCCGGCAACGTCTTTGTTGCCGTCGGCCACCTTGCCTAGCCTGAGTCCTCCTGGGCCCGGGAGTTTTGGCATGAGTCAGACGAGATCCGATCTGATCTGATACCACTTGTCACAGGGTCATTACTCTTTCCCTCATAAACGCGCTTATGCAGCACACCCGTTTTTAAAGAGCTCAAGACCTCCCGTTCCTGTCCAATGTGAGATAGAGGCACTTTCTTCGTCCAATGTGAGATAGAGGCACTTTTTTCGTGACACTAGTCCGAAGCCAGATCGTGTGAACTTTAATTTAAGTAATAAGCCTCCTGTTTTGTGATCGCAATTAAAACAGGAACGCCAGAGAAAAGTAATAGAGATCACATGCAACATGATTTCAAGTTGTCAGTATCTCAAAAGCCTCCTCGGAACAAAGTTTCAAGCCTTGTGACTCTTCTGATTTCTAACTCTGCTGCACCCAATCAGCTACAAAGATACTTGTCCAGGGGTGGCTTATGGTCCAACTTTGAAGCCACAGCACACAAATCCTGGTTTAGACTTCGGAGAAAAAAAGAAGTTTCCTCGTGAGGCTTCACGATTGATATCTCTAGCAAGACTTTTTCTTTATCTTCAAGACAAAGGGATCGTACAAGATCAGCTTAGCAAGCACGATCACACAACATCCACCAGCAAGTCACATGCAAAAGGAGCAGGTATTTTGAAGCAAACATCTTGAAAGTCAAAACATAACATCTTAACAATAAAGAACAAGTCAAAATATCACAGACAAATGCGACGCATATGTTCCAAGACACAAATATGAACAGATACTATCACCATAATAACAATTATGTGCCGTGATGCACACTGGGCATTCATAATACAGTGCACACATCATAGGAAAAATATAAAAGAGAACTGTTTGTTATAGTGCTCAACATAGCCTACTCTAGATCTTCAAACACAACATAGCAATTTTCAGTAGACATGGTTGAACACCGTGGTCTTGTGGTAATCATCACTAATTCCAGTTCCAGATAGCAGATCACCATCGAAGGTTAAACCAGAAACAGTAAAAAGATCTCACTGCTTTTTGCCAAGATCATACAAATAATGGAAAATTCAAACAGGCTGTCTGAATTTTATAACACAGATACCAATTAAGTTGGTCAAGGTTATATTGTGAATCATGAAGAAATACAAGCTGTTAACAGAAACAATACTAACTCCTTCAATTAACAAGCTTTTTCTAGTACACCTTTTCTGCTTCGGTTTTACCTTATCAACCCAAATAGCAACTGCAGAATGAGAAGAATCTACATTGAAAAATGTGGCTTAGCCCAAACCGGAAGCAAGTAGCTCAAGCCACAATAGGTACTTGGAAGGACAGAGACCTACATACATAATAGGCTAAAAACACACCTGACAAGGTGGATCTGAAACTGTTGAAAGACTTAACTTGTGCAAAAAACTTTAGAAGATGATTCTAAATTTGTCGCTGGCGTTTTGGAGGGAAGCCACGATACCGAGAATGGAAAGGATTTTTCACAATTGAGCTGCATATGTCAGGCACAAAAACCACACCATCAGATTGATTGTGAGAATCTTTTGGCCAATATAGCCCTGAGGCTGTAGGTGGCGAAGGCACTTGCGGTACTGCACAAGAGGACTCTGGCACCTGACCCAAGCACTCATCATCATCAACCTCTTCCTCAGCAGATCTCAAGACTGAGGAGCTGTCAGAATCTCCACGCTTGCCGCTATCAGCCTGGCAGAATCCAGCAAAAGTAATCCAGAATTCTTAGCGGCATAAAGCAGACCTTTTAAAAGATATATAGTACTAGAACAATAGAACTCACATGACCACACTGTATAGCTTAATTTACTCATATAGCTAACAATTAGTATAACATGATCAAAAAAAGTACTGTTTGTTTCTTTTCAAAGAAAATTTTCATACAACTTAAATTTTCTTCTTCCATATGTTCTGCCAAAAACATTTAATCCTCCAATAGCAGTAAGTTTAAAGACTTCTGGCTCAATGGTTGCTAAATTTCTATTCAGTCTACGTATAAGGTTCTGAGTAAGGACAGAGAATAAGAAAAAAGTGGCGTGTATGTGTTGAGAATGGAAGGCACCCTGCCAAACTCTATAGCCAGAGTCTCTCCTCTCTCCCACCATACTTCACACTGCAACTTAATAATACCAAATCCAAACTAGGAAAATTGAGAGTACATCAATGATCAAGATGCATAGACTTCTCCATTTTAAAAGAGCCAAAATAGTAAGAACTAAGAACCAGCACACGCCAAACCTAACAGGTAAAGACAGAACTAGTTAACTTCGCAAAAATAGGTACCAAATAGAATAGTTGACTGTGTGACCAATAGATTAAAGCTTAGTTCTTCATTCGATGCCATGTAACAACCAACTTTACCATGGCAAGGTCAGACCACAACTATAAGCTAACCCCCAGTGTAGAAGGATGTCTGATGTGGGATTACTTAATTACCACCCTAGTAAAAAGAACTATGTATACCTTCAGAAAAACACAAATCATCATTAGAAAGATGGTAGAATGTTAAGAAGATGGGTGGCATCCACACCAAATGGGAACTACAATATACAAAGCATAAAAACCACAACTATAAGCATACCTTAGATGACACATTATCCATGTAACCATAGCTTTGATTAAAGTCAGTTAGCCCAAATAAATCATCCATTTGCCATGATTGAATGCTTCCAGCTGCAGAACCCCCAGCATACAACACTTGAGTCGGCACACTGTTCCCAACTCCAGCATTTGCCGGTAGAACCTCATTCTGTCCACCAGTAAATGCCATTGGAGTCCCCCTTCTAGATGTAGAATTAGATTTAGTTTCTGAGGTCTTTTCATTAGAGGCTGATTGGACATTGGAAGAAGATGCACCAGGGTCTGTTGTTTCAAGACCAACTTTTACTCCAGTAAGCAGAAATCTCTGATGACCAGACACATACGTATTTGCTGTATGTATAGCAAGATCACATTTTCGGCAGAGTAAAGCTCGATCTTGCAAACAAAAGAACAATCCAGATGTTTCCTGTCAAAAAAGGTTAATTCGTCAACATTAATTGATCATAATAGGGAGGGCTTATTCCAAAACAACAAAACCATGAGATGACAACTAAGCCACAAAATCAATTTGTTTGAAACTCAACCCTCCAAAACTCAATTCCAGAAACACCATATTTCTCCCCATCCTTCTACATCTTGGTTAAAAAGATACTAAATTTCAATGAACAACATCAGCAATTGGATTGCATTAAAATGCACCAAGTTTTGCATAAGACATCATTTAATTCTCTTTCCTACATATCATGTTAAAGGCTGCTTCTTCTGAGTCTTTAGTGACTCCTGAAAATGGATCGCAGTTGCTTGGCAACTCCTCTTTCTTTTCCCTAATGAGCTTCCTCAGCTACAAAAGGGAATACTGTCTAAGGTCACTCTCAAATAGTCAGGAAGCACCATCACACAACATAAGAAAACGAAGTGTAGCAGCACAAGTTCTAATAGATAGAAAGCAAAAACAGCCAAAAGCATTGCAAGTTCATATAGATGCAAAGGAACATCACAAATTTGAGACAAAATCATCAGTGAAGAGCTATTTGTTTTGATTAAGAAGCCAGCTACCACAATAATTGTGGTACACGTCAAAGTTAGAGTTTCAGGGCAATAATGTCCAATGTAGCAACAGACAGATCACAAGGAAAATGGGCTCCAGCAATAGCCGTGTTCATTTTTAGAACCATAATAAAAATATAACCTAAGATTGCAAACCTCACCAGGTAACCTTTGGTTGTTGCTTTCGGTACTTGCGTTTGCTTCCCCAGAAGCCAAAAACAATTTACATATCTGAAGAATTAAAAATTAAATACATACTTTTAATTTTACATAAACTAAATGTTACATTTTAATCATTGATTTATTTTTAATCAACTATAAATTCGTTTTTTACTAGTCGCTTAGGATTCTTTAGCAACTTTCAAAGGGAGAATAAAGCAATTAAAAATAGTCCAAAAAATAGCAATTAAAAACAAAAAGTAGTAAGTAATAAAAGCAACAACCAAAACAGAACCTAATTCATTTGCCAAGAAATCAAAACTTTGCAATCATTTCTTAATTTGATCAAAGTGAAGATACAAAACACAAAATGTTTTCCCCTAATTCAGTTTCTCATTTCTCTCACAGACACTCTTTGTTTTCCCTTAATTTTCCTTATTCACTAAGCCAATTCCACTTAAAATTTGAAAATAAATCCAAATTTCACCTTACCTTTTACCTAAAAACTTTGACCTCAAAACAACATAAATTCCACAAATAAAAAATAAAAGAAGGTTCTTTAAATTTTCTTTTCTTGATTGGAAAGTACCTGACAAATGTCACATTTAGGCATCTGAGAAGACGAAGAAGAGAGCGGGACTCGCTGGTGCTTGCTGGCCAACTTGTTAGCAGCGTGGACCTTCTCGTCGCACGCCCAACACAGCGCCGCCTCGTCCGCGCAGCACAGCACCTTCGCCTCCGCCGCCTCGCACACGTTGCACTGAATCTTCATCTCTCTCTCTCTTAACAAAATTACAATTTTCACAAATTTTCAGCTTTTTTTTTCCTCCTTTTAAGAGAGAAGGGTTTATTTCTGGTTTAAGAGAGGAGGGAGAAAAGAGAGGCCAATGAACGGATTCTTCCCTTTTTCTTTTTCTTTTTCCCTTTTTTTTAATAATTTCTGAGTTTGATTTTTCGATATTCTTTAATATTTGGTTTGGTTGGCTTTTATAAGGGGCGGGGAGGTTGGAAGGATATTTTTTGAGGCTATGATTTGAGGAAGGTACACGTGGCAGATTTCGGATTGTGTCCTTGACTCGGGAGACCAGACCGCCTCCCTGGCTCTGTCGGGCTCCGACCGGTAAAAATAAAGTTACTAGACCTTTTTTTTTTGCTACCTTTTTTTTATCCAAATTGAATTTTTATAGAAAAAAATGTTTTAAAAAATTACACATAAATGTAGAAAAAAAAAAGGCCAACATCAATATTTAAAATAAAAATATGAAGAAAAATTATTTTAAGGAGTCTTTTTTCTTTCGTAAATTAAAAAAATTGCAACTTTTATTTTGTGCAAATCAAAAGTAATTTTTTCAAATATTAAAAAATTTACTATTTCATGATTAATTAAAAGGTAAACCAAATTTTGATTTATTGGTTTTCTTACTTAATGTTCTTAATAGTAATATAAAGTGCTATTTTGTGAAAAAAAAAATATAAAGTCAATTCTAATTAACCATAAAAAGGTTCTTAACCCTCTCTTCTTTTTATGTAGAATTATCATAAAAAAATCTAATTAAACATATTATATAATAACAATAATTTATATAAACAAATTATTGAACCTTCTATATTATTTTAATTATATATATTTTAACAAGCTATAATTTTACCTTACAAAAATTTTAAAGAAATTAGCTTATAATTTAATAGTAAAAACAAGAAAAAAAGATAAACTACCAAAAAATGTCTTTATTAAGTATAATAAATAAATACTACGAATGAAATTATCATTTATCATACATCTGTTTAATTATTTTAAAATTTTATTAAATATTTTTAATATTATACGGAATACATATCATTTGAATTGCGGCTGATGATTGCAGAAGCTCTGCGCATTGCCTGCGGTTACTCTAAGCACTTGAAACGACGGCGTTTGGAGAAATCCGTGATACACGAACCGTGGCGGTGACAATGAAGTGTGGGCCCAAGGAAAATTCCATAAATTACTCTGCATCTCCAGTATTTGGATGACAATTTCAGTCAATGCAAACGTTGAAATTTATTTCATTCGTTGTTCATTGTTCAACATTATGTTCCTCAACAACCCTAACCTTGTTTCTCTCTCCTAAATTTGGGGAAAAGTGCTTCAATTATGGTTTATCAATTGCGCAATATAATTGGTTGTCGCAGTTTAAGTAGATAAGATTTTTATGTTTTTTTGTTACAAAGTGTGGATAATATTATTTCAAGTCGGATTATTTGATAATTTCAAATTATGTTCGTTTTTAAGTTGAAAGATCACGAGTCGTGGCATCAACCTGTACCATTGAATTTAAACTAACATCAAAACTACACATCAAATCACAATCAATATCTATTTTATAAAATTAAGATCTTAACAACACAATATGAAAATTTATATTAAATTGATACATGTTCACATATCAATTGTAACGACTTGATATCAAACACCACTAATATAGAAACTTGTTTTATAAGTATTCAAAAAAGCTTAAATTCAAGTGATTAGATATCCAATGTGAGATAGGACATCATAATTATATACGTAAACATTTGACTTATTAATGATTTGTGTATATAATCATTATTCAAAGAATCAAACTTGAATTTCCTACTTCTCGAATAAAAAAAATTAATGATTTACAAAATGTATCATTAGGTATAGCATTTTAGTAATTTTTGAGAAAAAATCTGAAATCAAATGATTTATACCTCACATTCCCAAAGGATTGTTAACTTATAAAGAAAGATGAGTGGTTTGTATTTTGTAACCCACGACTTCATATCTTTTAAAATATATTAATCACTACAAGTATCACTCAAAAGTTATTTATTTCCAAATGTAATACTAGTAAAAATCTAATTTGACTCTCTTTTTTTTACCATGAAAATTTGTATATACTTAATATCCAATTTAACCTTTTTTTGGGTATAACATTATTCAATTAAACTTAGGCAAATTTTGAAAAATTTAATTTAATACCCGATATTTTCTTACCAATCATTATTCCTTTTTAAAAGGGTTTGAAACTTAAGGTCTCAATTCTTTTAAATTATTACAGTGAAGGAGTTTAATTTTAGAGAAAATTGAACTTTCTTTATAAACTCAATTCAAAAATATCCTTCATTATAATTTTAACTATTTTTAATCAATTTTTGACATGACTTGACAATAATACCTTTTAAACCATTTCAGTCAATTTAGAATAGTTTCGATTTTCTCCATTCCGTCATCCAAACAAAAATTTCAAAATTAAGACCCGATTTCTCTTACTTGTCAAATATTGTCTATCTCACCATCTAACTCTTTTTCGTCATCCAAAGAGTAGAGATAACATTAAGATACGTATTTTAGGTTTTTTGGTTTATTAATTTATTCATAGAATCTAAAATTTGAGGGGTTGAAATTGATTAGACATGTTTTTAAATTAGAACACTACTTTGGCAACTTAAACTTAATTGCGAGTAGGCAAATCAATTAGTTATTAGATATTGTATTATTGATTTTAGGCATTGTGTCATTAATTTTTAGATATTGCAAGACTAATTTTTAAGCATTGTGTCTCTAGTTTTTAAGTATTGCAATGCCTAAGTCACATCTAAAAACTAGCCATACAATACCTTATTAACTAGTTATGCAATCCCTTATTAATCAATCATGCAATGCTATATCAATCAATTACGCAATACCTACAATTCGATCATGCAATGCCTATAAATTAGTAACGCAATACTTAAAACTGGTTATGCAATACTTAAAAGCTACCAAAATTACGAAATTTTATTTAACAAAATCAACAATTTCAAACAATACATCATATTCCATTTAACAACATAATCAACTAATATATCTACTTAATGAAAAATGCTTAAAATACTTAAAGATTTTTCTTCATGTATCAAAAATTACTTCAAAATACTTAAAAATGCTCAAAACGTTCAAAACATTTTCTTCATGTATAAAAAATTACTTCAAAATGCCTAAAATACTTAAAGGTTTGTTTTTTTTTTTAATAAAGAATACTCCAGAAATGAATAATTTGACGAAAAAAGTTTAGAAAATATGAATCGATTTGAGACACAGACCTAAACATATGGGTCAGTTTCATTAAAAATAATTTTATATAAAATTAATTTCTCTTAACTAAAATTAATTAAAATTATTAAGAGAGCTATTTTCAAAAATACTTTATATTTAAGGAGCATTTTTGAAAAAAAAAACTCCTAAGTTTAGCCTTTTATACCATCGACCCTTGTTTTCAACTCCTTTATTGCAATAATAAAATGAATTCACGTACCACTGATTTCGTATTTGTTGTGGTTGAAAATTAAAGAATGATACCAGAAAATGCAAAAATCTGATTGTTTAGCATCCCCGTACGCCGCGTTTGAAGTGTGTTGTCCATCTTGCAATTATAATACATTTAACTTGCTGCCTAACCTTGTACAAAGTAATAACATAATATAAAATCAAACAATACAGAGAGACCTGCCCATCTAGGCATCTAATTATGAGTCCGTATACGGTTTTCAAATTCTAACACTATTCATCAATCGTGTTATGCTCATATTTATTTATATAATTATTAATATTATATGTTTATATAATATGATTAAGATATTAATAACACAAAATAAAATTGAACAATACAAAAAAACTTACCCATCTAGTCATCTAATCATGGGTCTGTTTGCTTTTTTCGAATTCTGACATAATTAGTTAATCATATTATACTCGTATTTATTCATATAACTATTAATATTATATGCTTATACAACACAATTAAAATAATAACAACATAAAGTAAAACTAAACAATACAAAGAGAGTTGCCCATCTAGCCATCTAATCATGGGTTCAACATTCGCCATTTAGGCGAGAAGTGGAAAATTATTATTTAAAAACTATTTTGATAAAGTATTTATATTATGGTGATCAGATGATTAATTGCTTTGAGTAAATATAATTGTTTTTTCAATTTAATTTCAAATATGAAATTGTAATTATTTTGAATTTGAAATAATTTGATGGGATTATGCATTCCGATATAAGCAAAAGAGAACAAAAATAATTATTTTGGAATGTTTATAAATCATACCGTTTTCCAATTATCAGTTTAATTGTGATTAATTTATAAAATATCATGAATTTCAAATTGTGATTTTAAAGTATTGTTTTATTTATTAGACTTGATCCAGCTAGTTAGATATTCTTGTTACATGGACTGTTGAGCTCATTCTTTTAATAACATTTTTTTGGATACCAAAAAATGAATATTAGGGATTAATGCATTTAGAAAGAGTGTGCATTTAAAAGGATATTATTTGGGGTTAGATTTAGAGATTTAATTAGGTTATATTTTATGGTTATTATGGATTTTGGTTTTAAGAGTTTTTGTTTATAGACTTTATCAACATTTTAGCTTGGCTTTAATAGACTTTGAGGTACTTTATTCAGGATAAATGATGTAGTTGGAAGATTTATTTTAGCCTTCAACATTTTAGCTTGACTTTAATAGACTTTGAGGTACTTCATTTAGAATAAATGATGTAGTTGGAAGATTTATTTTAACATTACATGCTCCCAATGGTCACCTCATGAGTGTGTGGCATTGTCGCAATTAAATGTAATAGTTCGTGTTTGTGTATTTTGACTGTTTCGTGTAAATATATTATATTAATAGTTATACAAATAAATATGAATACACCATAATTTCTAAACACAAATAAGGAAACGTTTATTAAGCGTGTAAAATGATACAATATGCCTAACACATTTGTTAAATGAATCGAATTAAATTTTTTAACTCTTTTAAATGATTAAAATAACTAGATTTAAATGTCTATTTTACACAATAAATATGATTAACATGATAGCCATGATCCATACAAAAAGATTAACATGATTAAATTAAAATGTATACAATTACAAATGAAATATAACTTTATTATTTAAATTTAAAACTAATAATCATGAAAATAATTATAACAAAATAATAATATCCATAAAGTATAATAAAATTCACTACCATTATCGATCAATAATAAAATCCATCACGATCATCATCAACCATAATAATACAAAGTATTTATATGGGGTTTAAAAGGTTCATAATTGGGTCAATAATGTATTGGTAGATATGTTTACACAATTAATTAAATTAATAACAAATAAATTTAGATTTACAATAACATAATTAACTAAACATGTTTTAAACAAATTAAGCAAATTTAATATATTTAAGACATAAAATTTTTATATATTTAATGAACAAAATACGATTATTATTTTAAATTAAAATTTATTTAACTTTTTGTCTTGTTATCGTGTCATATATAAAATTATTAGGTCAAGCCAAGACTAAGATTTAGGGTGTGGCAACTTATATTTAATAAAAGTTATAACATAAAATAAAATTAAACAATAATTTAGACCAACCAATCTAGTCATCTGTCGTAATTCCTACCTTCTCCATTGCAGTGTGTAGTGGAGAATAGGCGTGTGGTGCAATGAGGAGCCCCCACCACACGGGACTGAACTTCCCTCCGTTACTTTTTTGTTCAAAACTCCATGAATGTGAAAGTCTTACTTATGAATTAAAAAGTAATGGATCAAAAAATAATGAAGAATCAGATCACATTGTGCACGATACTTTCGAAACTCTCTAATCTAAAATAAGCTTGATAAACCTCAATTATCAATTTTTTAATTTTGTTTTTGAGAATAATACACATTTTAACCATTACGTTACTTTAAATCATTCAATTTAATTTTATAAAATTAAATCATCAAGTATTTATTTTGGAGAAGAAGAAAAACACAAACTCATTAAAAAATATATATTCGATGTATAATTCTTAATAGATTCATTGTTTTTATATTATAATTTTTTATTTTCTTACATAACATAATTTCTAATTGAACGAAGTTTAAAATGTAAATAAGTCATTAGTACTAAAATAAATTTTCAAGTAGCTTGATTTCTAAAAATAAAAGTTCAATAAGCCTAGAAGTAACATTTTGAAAAAACTTGATGGCTAAAATGTCCATTTGTTATTATTGTTTTTTTGGTTTAAGTATAATTTTGGATTTATTTAGATAAATCAATGCACATTGTTTATCAATAATCTATTTTAATATGTGTATATAAATTTGCTTAGGAGAAAGGAATGAAGTTGACTTAATTATATATAGTGAGTGTACTCACTCATTTTTAATTCATTGCCTACATTAAAAATTTATAAGCCACAACCTGTTAGATTAGAAAAGACTATTAAATCACTGCTGCTTCTTAATATCTGTGGAGGCAGACCTATGCATTAAAATTGCAATTACAAGGGTTGAAATATATGTTCAACGACCTTTTGCTCAAAACCCATTGTCATTTAATATGATATAATATAATAATTCAAAATTAATTGTAAATTTTAATTTTTCCTCACTGAATTGGGTAAAAAATGTCTCTTCTTTGTATTTTTTTAAAAAATAGAAAATATTAAAAATTAATTTAAAAATTAATTTAAAAATTAATCACTCTTACTTAAAAGTATTATGCTAATAGAGGTTTAAAGAATAGAAAGTTTTTGAAAGAGTAATATACGGCTCTAGTTCCAATGGTTGCATTCTTACTTGGTTATTCGCACTAGACTAAAGGTAATTAATTTTACCCTTTTACCCTATTCAAGTTCCCCGTTTCTCATACATTTGATCCTATTTGCGTAATTTCAACCGTTAGCGAGCTTATTCGAATATTCAAAAACTCTAGTAGTTTTAAATAGAAGAGTTCGCGCCAAAGTTCATATCTTCCTCTCAGAGCTTTCACGAACACAGAATAAAAGCGAAAAAGAGGCTCATTTTCCTCTGAAAAATAGTCAGGAAATTTGAAGGTGAAGCAAATGCTTCTCCGATTTTAACTTTTCTTTTGTTGCTTTCTCGATTTCTTCCTCTGTTCTCCGTTTCATCTCTTTTTTTTTCCATTTTTTTTAATTTTTCTTCATTTATGATCTGTTCATTTGTAGGGATTTGATCAAGCTAGAGAATCTGAGGTTTTGTGAGGAATATCCGGTCAACTTTCTGATAAAACGGTAATTATAAGTCTGTTTGGTTGCAAAGAAAATTTGGGAAGACGAAAAAGAAAAGTTTGAAATCTCGAACTATAAGTTTTCTTTTTCCTTGTTTGGAAGCTCATAAAATTATAACTTCCGTTGATTTGATCGGGCCTCATAGTAATATCAGAATCGAGATCAAAACAAATGTTAGTCTTCCTGATTAATTACTCCGCGAATTTATAAGGTTTTCACGGTTTTTCTCCTAAAATCCGATGATATATTATCAAAACCTGATTATGAATAATTTCTGAATCACTTATTCAAAAATATGGCTGGACAGGTTAGAATATTGAATTTTCCCTACAAATTTCCCGAAATTTTAAAAATTATGCAATGATTCAATTTCTGGTTCTTATCCTATTTGTTTATAACTTTCTCTGAGAACAAAAGCCTGAAAAATATTTAAATAATTTAAAACAAAAATGAAAAATATTGTGAACAACAGAATGCATGATTTTACTTTTGTAATAAGAAGTGCAGTTAGGTTTATTTTCATTTTTAGATCAATTACTAGGATTTTTCATTCAAGACTTTTGCTTATTTATTTTATAGCAACATCTTACTTCTTAGGAAGCAAAAATGACAACCAAACAGAACATAAGATTCTATTGGTTAACACCATGAAGTTCCTCTTACTGGGGCCAAAGCTTTGTTCCTTTAATTCATGAAACAACAAGCTGGGGCATTCATTGACTTGAAACTGTATACAGGAGTACATACTCCTACAGAATCTTGCCCTGATGGTTGGTTGTGATATGCAGATATAGTTTCTGTATAGACAAATACTATCAATTGAGATGAGATGCAACGCATGCTGGCGTGAATTAGAAGGGCGAGCCATTTCCACAACCTGTGGTCACCTCTTGTGTATCCTAATGCATTTCTTTATTCTGCCATTGCAGCATGTATACATTTTATATCTGTTTCTTTCCATTGTTTAGGATAAAGAAATAGTAGGTACATTGCCAAGATTCCTTGACATTGTAAATAGGCACTGAAGATGCGAGCAAGATTCTTAGCAATGATGCAGCTTGTCCCATTTGTGATCAAGTTCTCTCTAAGAGGTAAGAATTTTATCTGGTGGATGTTGGTCTTTGCAATGCTTTCTAAAACTAAGGCATTAGGTGTCACAATAAAATGAAAACAAAAAAGAAATTGGATGTTTATAATATCTTAATAATGACCTGATTCTAAATGAAAAAATATAGTTATTTGGCAATGATGGTCTGTCTTAGACTTTTCTTTCCTCTTTTCACTAATTTGTAGACTGCTTACAGAATATATAGGTGACTGTTGTCGTTAATTTGTTATCAAGCACCAGGGTTAGGATTGTTCTGCACCGCTTTTACTTTTACTCACTTGTATGTTATATCTTATTAATCTCAATTCTACTCAACTCATATGGGAATTTTGATTCTCAGTCTTATGAAACCTGTGGATATCAACCCAAATGATGAATGGATAAATGTAAGCAAATGCTTCACTTGGATTATTGCATACAGCTTGTTTTTACTGATTAAAACATCTCCCTAGTTAAATCTACACCATGCTCTAGTTTTTCTTTGCCTTCCATTGTGGTGCTGCTTTGTTATTTATCTAATTGTTTTGCTGCTCACTAACATCATGCATTTTATTGCAGATGGCAATGGCTGGCGTGTCTCCGCAGATATGTATCCTTCATAATCTAGACCATGTGATTTTCCATTTATGTGGTTTTTTTGTTCTGAAACCTCACTGTATCAGACACTAGAGAGCTACCAAAATAGAATAAGAAGAGGATCTCGTTCGTTGTTTTTGATGTTCTGTTTCATTTGAAAGAGTTTGCTATTAAGAGAGAGAATGTATTCTGTTCTATGACAATAAACCTTTCAGACATGCATTTCCTTAGCGAATTTAGTGATGAAGAGTGCATACAGAAGTGTGATGTTTTACATTGGGCAAAAGGAATTAGAAATGCAGTACAAGATGAACAGAATTGTAGCTCAGTGCCGTCAGAAATGCGAGGCAATGCAGGAAAAGTTCTCAGAGAAACTGGAGCAGGTGCATACTGCATATCAGAAAATGGCCAAGAGGTGTCAGATGATGGAGCAGGAAATTGAGAGTTTGTCAAAAGATAAGCAAGAGCTCCAAGAAAAGTTTTCTGAGAAATCAAGGCCAGTCTGTTTTTTTCTCTTTGAACTCGTTAGTTCTGTATCCCAAAGTTTATTTTATGCTTCTTTAACCCTGCTATATTTTGCATATATCCAAAATATCAGGCAGAAGAGAAAGCTTGATGAATTGTATGATCAGTTAAGGAGTGACTATGAGTCAATGAAACGGTCGGCAAGCCAACCTTCAAATAATTTCTATGTTAGAAATGAGGCTGACTTATTCTCAAATCCAGCTGCTAACATGATGGATGGCAGAGACCCTATACGAAGGGGTAGTTATGTTCTCTTTTATATTTCCGTATAATAATAACTGACAAAGTTTTAATATTTTTACTTGGATCCTGCTACAACATGATTTGAGTCAGCTGCCTAGTAAGTCAGTTTTTTTAATTATTTCCCAAGCCAGTTAACTTATTTGTTGCAGATTGGTCGATCTTTTCCCCCAAAACTCCAGGACCGCGAGAGGATGTATGGCCTGCAAGACAGAATAGTTCAAACTCTGGTCATTTTGACATATCTGGTGGCTCACCAGCAAAACAAGCAGCCATTCCGGTTGATGTTGGGAATAGAAGGGGAGGTGCTCACCCTGCTTTTGGAGCTGGTGGAGTTAACCCGGCAATGACACTAAGGAACCTGATAATCTCTCCTATAAAGCGGCCTCAGCTTTCTCGTAATCGCACTCAAATGTTTACGTAAGCAGAAAAAATATAGGTATGCTTAATTTACTTTCCTGCTCATTTGCTGAATTTTAACGAAATCTTCATTTTCCAGATTGTAGATTCCAAAGTCATGAGCTTATCCTCGGCTAGACTAGTCATACTGATAAGGTTACTTTGATCATAGTCTAAGAACAAAGCAATGAACCAAAACAGCAGCAATGCACGTGTCAGAATCACAAATGTAAAGAATTGCACCGTTCTTTTTTTTTTTTTTGCTATGCCGACTTTCATGATAACTTTGTGTGGATGAAGCAGCTGCCGACATCAAATAGATGTAGAATTTGATGGACATGCAGTGTTAAAGAAACTTTACGTTCTATAATTAGCTTTTTGTTTGACAGTAAAAAGAGAAAAAAATATATATGGCAAAGTCAATTAAACCATTGTGTGGGAGCATGAACTTGGAAAAAGAAAAACATTGGTACCTCATTGTCATTGCCAAATTTCAAAGGTATGTGGATATATAACAGGACCATGTAGTATTCATCTTGTTCATGATTGCCACTTTATGTCCTTGATTGATTTTTCTAAGGAATGGAACCCTCCTGAAGAGTTTGCCCCTTAAAGCAACATTCATGCAAGCTCTATCTCAAGGTACTGTTTCAGTTGATGAAGGTAAGATCTTTTTGCTTGGAAAATTGTGCTATTGTGATGAAATGTATGGCTAGGCACTATACCCTTTTCTCAGACCATGCCTGTGAATGGAACAATTTCCTTTTCTATCAAACATATAGCTGGAAATTGCTGGCAGATTGAGACCCCTAAGATGGTAGCTTCCAAATTAGAAAAATCATTTTCATTTTTTGGTTAAGGATTTAATTATCCATTATTATCCATATGCAAAATATCTCTAAGTAAGACATTTTCAAGTTTTCTGAGTGGATAATGGTTAGGCCCCTCGTCTGGGAGGTTTCTTGGGAAGTCAACTTCATGTATTTGCGTACTTATTTAGCATGCTTTTTCTTTTTGTGGCTAGTGTTAGAAGTCTCCTTAGTGTTTGATTTGGACTACCTGAGATGTGTGCGTGGGACATAGATTTGTCGCCCTTTAGGAGCCTTGTCCCGACAGAAGAAAACTCCTGCTTCGGCAATGAGACTTTTTCTTCTGTTTTGGTTGATGACAAGAATTTGATTTTATGCTTTGATTAGTGACCAAAGTATAAGACAAAGACATTCCAAAAAAATCAAAAAGTGGAGCCAGCCAGTTGCCCAAAAAGTAAAAGGTAATTGCTGCCCTCAAAATATCTCAGGAAGATAATTTATGTTTACAATTAGCAAAGTATTATTTATGTAAACAATTTTTGGGGTACATTATCCTTTAGGTCAAAATCTAAATTAGATCATTCTTCTGACAACTCAATGTCGAGAATGTAAACCTTATGAGTTATGATTGTAAGTACTGTTGAAGATCTTTAGAATTCCGGTTTTAGCTTATACTTGAGCCTGAAATTCCCCATAAAACTGAAAAATTAAACAATAAAATTGCTATATACTTCTTCCTCCTGTGGCAGGAAGTTCAGATTATCACTAAATTTTCTTCTAGAATGTTGATACAATGGAGGATGAGTTCCTTCAAAGTTGAAATAATTGTGCATCTGAAAGAAGAATCTTCCAACTGGAAAGAAACCAATTGATAAAAGAAGGAACAAAAGGTTTCTGAGTTAAAACTCACATGGCAAGGTGTGGTAACTCACGTGAAGAGGCTTTAAAGTCAGGGTACATGTTAGAAACATAATCCCGTTTTGCAGGGTAAGGGTAGTTTCTTTTGTTCTCTTCCCTTAAAGCTACACTCATATGCTGCTATGTTTAATATCCACAAGGCAGAAAGGAGAAGAAAGAAAGTAAATGATATTCAGAGCATTATCTTTATATTTGCATAATATGGACTTCAGACAAATACTACAAAGATTCAACATCATTCTATCTCCAAAATGTCTAACAGAAAGGGCCACACCTTGCCAATTCAGCCTACTAATATTCATAATGCTCTAAACATGGTGTCCACATTAGGTCTCCAACCCAACCCCACATGTTATTCTGAAGTACTTGAGGGTAAATTCACATTTGTGGCTTTCAAAGAATCAAAGATTTGAATTAACTATGAAGAAAAGGAACATCGTTCTCTATGTGTCCCTTCTGCATTTACAAGAAAGATGATTTAGTCATGGTTCAAAAATGTTGGAGGTCTTTTTGATAAGCATTTGCCAGCTCTGTACATTGAGTTTTATGATAACAAATGAGGAGGCAAAACAACTTGCAAAACTGGGGCCTTAGAAGATATTTCAATGGTATCGCCACTTTGGATTGTAAAGAAAACATAAGAGCCATCAACATATATCGAACCCTCTTTAGAAAACCATGCAGCATCGATGGACTGGTCTGACTTGATTAATCCGTGCATTAGGCCAGAAATGGCTCCTCCAGTTGCAATAGGCTCTCTTACCATATATTGGAGATCTTGAGACAAAATAGGCATTGCAAAACCTCCTGCTGAGAGCATGGCAGCTGTTGATCCTGCAGCAGTTGAGACTCTGAGACCACTTGATCGGCAGTTAACTAATTGCGAACATGTATTGTCATCCCTTTTAATTCTGCCAAAATGCAAAATGAAGATTTTAAAGCATGTAAAAGTATGTATAACTGGTTACTGACATATCCATGAAAATTCCTTACTTGAATGAGAACCGAGAAAGTGTTGCAGGACATGGGTGTGCAATCAGAATGTCATTAAGAGCATATGTAGGCAGAACTTTTGAATTTACAGATACTGATATCCTTGACAACTTAGAAGGAACCGTCTGACCCTCTAGAAAGCTGTCCAGTACCTGAAAGAAATGTCAAACATCTAAAACTACAGCAAGAGCTTTTATTTAAAAAAGAACATTATGCTCTATGTCATTTCTAATGTATAAAGGACCAAGCTAGTTAAAATAAATCGTGCTAAAATACAAGGGAACTCTAGAAGATATGCTTTGCATGGGAAAATAGTAAAGCTTAAATTCAGCACAGGAATGTAAGTTAAGAACCTACTGCTTTTACCTAAGGTCCCCTTTAACTTCTTAAAATGTCAAGTTACAAGTAAAAAGCTTATTCTGAAACTTAAATAGGCACAAAATTTTATGCCTTTCCAGAGTCAAATGATATTGGACAACAAATTTGTCACTAAAGAATTAGTTCTGCCTGTAAACTACCCCTAAACATGTCATTTCTCTGTCACCCTATATATGCATCCTTACTTGTTCGAAGTTTTTCACGGTTGCTGCACATAAGTAGCCAGTGCTTCTATTAGCATCAAACTCATTACTGAATTCTTCAACCTAAACAAAAGAAAATATAAATAACGGGCATCACCAACTGAGATGTATCAATATCAAGAAATGAAAAAGAATTTCTCAATTGACATACAGCTTGCAAATTGAAAGCTTGGCCAGAAAAATGAACTAACCTCTTCAGCTTGAGTAGGATCAGAATTTACCCCAATAACTGGAACTGAGTCATCCATGAAATGGCTGGCCTGCAAAAGAGTCCCATCACCACCAACTGTAACAACCAAATCCACATTACGAATTGGTTGCGATAAATCGTTACGAAAAATGGGTTGCCAATCAACTGACTTTTTCTGTAAAATTTTCTGACAAAAGTCTACGGCCTCCTTGTGCACCTTGCATCTGTTATCAAGATAATGGAAAACCTGTGACATAATGAAGAGAAAAAGTGAGTGTAAATAATAAGAAATTAATTCCAGTGTCAGGTGGGAAAGAGAGAGAGAACTAAATAAAACAGTTATAGCAAGTAACCTCAAAATTTTGTCTTTTACTTTGTCTCAGTGATCCTTAAACGTGGTAGTTCATACATGGATGAATGATGCAAGTAACAAATAATGGAAACCCCTTTTTCTTTCGGTGGGGTGGGGGATGCATGCAATGGCAATCCAAGTCTTGGAGTTCATGTAAGTCTTGGAGTCCATGTGGTCAGCCATAGGAGCAAAAGATCTATCAGAAATGGTGTCAACCTAGGTGAGATACAATATGATGCGAGGTGTGTTTCTGTCATGATATATATGCATTGTCATGAATGGAACGTGAATGTATTATACAAGTAGGAAAATTATTTAAATTATATGATACATTATTTATGTAAGAATACAATATCAATAAGTACTGTCAAGTGAAGTTTGAGAGGCTAGGTGAGATCAAAAGCCTGTTATACCATCGGTAAGAAGTTCTTGAGTTTGGTCTTTGAAACCACAGAGAGTTCAAAAGAGAGAATAATTCAACAAATATGTCAGTGGTCCAGTGGTTTGACAGGCTAAGAAGACAAAAGGTTATGCATGTTCTATAAGTGAGGCCCAAAATTTGGCTCTCAAAACTTTTGACTATAATTGCTTTTGGACTAAAACTTTCTGTATTTTAGATTATCATATTCAAATCCACACTTGGCCATGGATCACCTATTGATTCTCTAATTTGCAAACTGAAAGCAAATTTATCTTCTTGTGGGAACTAGTATCTGTCAACCAATTTTTTTGATAAGCTAGTATTTGTCAACCTGGTGTAACCAGTAATCATGACGAGGGCTGACTAAAAAGGGAAGGATGCAAAAGAGCAGGATTTTGGGCACTTACCCTAAACTTTTCCAGCTAGAAAGATGAGATAATTTGTGACAACCAATGGCCAAACAACTGATGCTGGGGCAGTTAATATATAGACAACAATGAGAGGTTCATAAAATTTCAAAACCTCAAGGGATGGTTTCATGATTCTTGAAATTGAAATTTACAAGTGGCAAAGGTGTTATATTTCCTCCCTTTTACGCTGAAAAGTTATCCAAATATTAAGGGACTAAAATCTTGGTACCTTGCAAGGACTGATAGAAGGTAGATCATAAAAGAAACTTATAATGTTACTCACCCACCATGACCAAGGGTCGTCATAACCATATAAGAATGTATGTAGACAGCATAAAGGAAATGATGGAGAAGATTTGAAACTTGTAGTTAAGTACGGAAAAAAGAGATACAGATTGGACCTAATCACAATCATCCTAGAGTGTAGACGATCACATATTCATACTCTTTAACAATGGTCATTGAAATTCATTTTTAAGCTCACAGAGGAAATTTATATCACCTCAGCTGTTATGAAAAATCATTTCTACCCCCTCCCATCCACTCCTAAATTGGAAAAAAGGATAGATGACAAAGAATAAAAGAAGGAAACTGTTTAGGATCAAAAGATAATTAATAAAGCACTGTGAAGTGAGAAATGGATTGCTGAGCGATAGATGTGAGAGACAACACTGAGCAAGAGTAGGCTTTGAAGACAGTGCTTGAAAGTTTGGAGTACATACTCCTCTATTCCTGGTTATCAGTGAAAACCGAAGGAAAAAAGCCTAGTTCAAACTAAAGCAAGCCATTCCGTCATTGCTTATGGCATGACTAATTCTAACAGAAAAGCTAGTTGTTGTGTTAAAAATGCTTGATAGGCTACCAGCATTACCTGGAAACTAAAATGACATCATAAATACTTGATAGTAAATTGGCAATCATAAAGTGCACAAAGAGAACAACCCACATTCAACAAAACTCAACAAATCTTCTGCCTATCAATGAAGGTTTCCAGGGCAAAGAAGCTTTCATCCTTCAAAAGAAATGAAGCAAGCAATAAACACGTCTCTAATACCTTCTCATAAACATATTATTAGCAACTAAAGATTAAATAAACACTCAAGTTTAGCCATTGTCATCAAGGCTATGAAAGCCAAACAAATGAGAAAGAAAACCAAAAATAAGACAAACCCAACAACGAAAACTTGTCAAATATTGAAAACAATACGTAAAGTAAATACAATCTATTACTTTGACATTTCATCAAACACCATGATTGCTAATGTTAAAATAATAATAAAGAAAAGCAGAGGAAAACTTGAGAGAGTGAAAAGAGAGTTGAGTTTTATAATACCCGAGGATTAGTGAAGAGAGAGGCCGGGATCGATTGGGTAGCATGATAGGCATCAACTGGCTTCAACAGCAACAGAAGTTTTCTTCCTGCCATTGTTTTTCTCTTCTTCTGTGTCAAAGAAGAAAGCTTGACAATGTTGTCAAGGACTGGAAAACTGGAAATTCCAGTTGGAAAAGTGCAACGACCACCACGCTCCAGAGGTGTCCATGGGCTAGGCTGAAGGCCTAAGCCCAAAGCCCACTCAACATTATGGCCGGCTTGAAGACCTGCTATCGACATATTAGGCTGGACTTAGATAAAAAGTTTTAAGTTCAATATTTTATTTATGTATTTTTCATTTTGATGTACTTTTTAAATTTTACGATAATTGTATCCAAGCATTGTACATCAATAAAATAATATATATTGTAATAATTATGTTTAGTTTTAAAATAATTAAAAAATAATATTTATAAAACAAATAAAATACGTTTTGTTTTATCTTTCTATTTGAATTACTGCAGCTTCTTTTTTTGTTCACATCCAAATAACCTTTCAAATCTTTTCACAAATGACCTTTCAAATTTTTACCAACTGTAAAATCTTTTTTCTTATTTATGTACACATATGTTATAGATAAGACGATTCATATAATTATTTTATTTATGTCTAACATTAAATAACAGTATGCAAGTGCACTAATCTGATTTTCTGGAATGTTTCCTCTGCTTGTGTTTGGGCAGGTTCCTCAAAGTAAAACAGAACAAGGGATAGAGAATAAGCAAAGAACCAAAGGGTGGTATATACTAAACGTTTACCAAAACTGCAAAACTAGTGCATAATGTTTGTAGTGAAAAGACAAAATCATTAGACTATTCTTGCACTCTCTAATAGCAACCAACAAGGGCAACCGGCAGCAGTCAGTAGCAGGAGGTTTTCTGATTGATCATATGCTTGTTGTTTAGCCATTTGTTAAACTTTTGCATGGCTGCTTTATACTTTTGTACAGATTTTGGTCACGGCTTGTCTCCTCCACTGGTTTGTGGTCTGTAAGCTGCCTGGGTTGAAAGTGGGGAGGTTATAGCCAGTCGATGATCACTCAGGTATATGCAAATTGAGTTGTATACGCCAATGTAGCTGCTTCAGGTTCTCTTCTACCAGATCAGGTTATTGGCACTGTCACCAGTGTGTGTGGTAGCTTTTGTACCACCACTACACACTGGGCACTGCCAGTAATACAAGTATCTCTGCTGTGCATGGCCAACGGAAGGAAAGCATAGCTCAAGTATGACTGCAGAAAGCATAGCCCATCCTCTTCCTTGCTATATTTTTGAAGAACTTTACGCTTTACATCTCTTAGAGTTTGCTACATTAAATTTGGCATTATGTTGCAACTAATTAACTTGATTCGATCCTCTCAATAAATTATTAATATTATTATTTTTTTAAGTAAGGTTTTATAGGACCATCATCTTACTTATTATACTATCCATCTCATTTTTTTGTCAATTTTTTTTAATTGTTTCAAAATTATGCCCATTTTTCTTTCTTGAACACTTAATATTTTAGGTTTAATTTTCTGTATTCTAAATTTATTTTTCACTATTTTTTTTGTTTTTGACATTAATAAACAATATTTTAAATTTATCAAAAGAATTTAAAATTGCAATATAATCTACACTAAAATCAATGTTTTTTTTTTCTTAAATTCCTTTAAAGTGAAAAAAAAAAGAGACAAAAATAATGTGATTAAAGGAGTATCAATTTGAAAAGATTTAGGGTTGTGTCTCTTTGAGTTTGGTTCATTAAAT